>NW_028125815.1:0-352000 GCF_965194825.1 Balaenoptera physalus
CAGAATCCACCGATGTCATGTTCCCAGGCCACAGGATTCCACACTCTAACATCAGTCATCTTCCCAGGCCAATGGTTTCCAGAATCAAACGTCAGTCATATACCCAGGCCACATGGTTCCAGAATAAAACCTCAGTCATGTTCCCTGGACACAGGTTTCAGAAATAAACTCCCAGTCATGTTCCCAGGCCACAGGGTTCCACAATTAAACCTCAGTCATATTCCCAGGCCAGAGGGTTCCACAATCAAACCTCTGTCCTGTTGCTAGGCCACGGTTCCACCATCAAACCTCAGTCATGTTCCCAGGAAAGACTGTTCCACAATCAAACCTAAGTCATCTTTCCAAGCCACAGGGTTCCACCATCAAGCCTCACTCATTTTGCCAGGCCACAGGTTTCAACCATCAAACCTCAGTCATGTTCCCAGTAAATAGGGCTCCAGAATCAAACCAATGTCAAGTTCCCACGCCACGGGGTTCCAGTATCAGGCCTCAGTCATGTTCCCCGTGCACAGGGTGCCACAATCAAACTCAGTCATGTTGCCAGGCCACAGGTTTCTGCCATCACACCTCAGTCAAGTTGTCAGGCCACAGGGTTCCAGAATCAAGCCTCAGTCATTTTGCCAGGCCAGAGTGTTCCACCATCAAACCTCAGTCATGATCCCAAGCCACATGTTTCCAAAATGAAACCTCAGTCATTTTCCCAGGCCAAAGGTTTCCAAAATCAAACCTCAGTCATATTCCCAGGACACATGGTTCCAGAATCAAACCTGAGTCATGTTCGCAGGCCACAGGTTTCAGCAATCAAACCTCAGTCATGTTCCCAGGACACAGGTGTCCAGAATCAAACCTCAGTCATGTTCCCAGGGAACAGGTTTCCAGAAACAAACCTCAGTCATGTTCCCAAGGCACAGGGTTCCAGAATCAAACCTCAGTCTTGTTCCCAGGACACAGGTTTCCAGAATCAACCCGATATCATATTCCCTAGCCACAGTCTTCCAGAATCAAACCTCAGTCATCTTGCCAGGCCACAGGTTTCCACCATCAAACCTCAGGCATGTTCCCAGGCCACAGGGTTCCAGAATCAAACCATTCTCATGTTCCCAGGCCACAGGGTTCCAGAATCCACCGTTGTCATTTTCCCAGGCCACAAGATTCCAGAATCAATCCTCAGTTATGTTCCCAGGCTACAGGGTTCCAGAATAAAACCTCAGTCATGTTCCCAGGCCACAGGGTTCCAGAACAGAGGATCAGTCAGGTTCCCGGGGCACAGTATTCCACAATCTAAACAGATGTCATGTTCCCAGGCCTCAGGGTTCCAGAATCCACTGATGTCATGTTCCCAGGCCACGGGGTTCCAGAATCAATCCTCAGTTATGTTCCCAGGCTACAGGGTTCCAGAATAAAACCTCAGTCATGTTCCCAGTCCACAGGGTTCCAGAACCAAGGCTCAGTCAGGTTCCCGGGGCACAGTATTCCACAATCTAAATAGATGTCATGTTCCCAGGCCACAGTGTTCCAGAATCACGCCTCAGCCATGTTCCCAGGCCACAGGGATCCAGAATCAAACTTCAGTCATGTTGCCAGGCCATAGGGTACCACCATCAAACCTCAGTCATATTCCCCGGCCACAGGTTTCCAGAATCAAACCGATTACATGTTCCCAGGCAACAGGGTACCGGAATCCAAACCGATGTCATGTTCCCAGGCCACAGGATTCCACACTCTAACATCAGTCATCTTCCCAGGCCAATGGTTTCCAGAATCAAAACTCAGTCATATTCCCAGGCCACATGGTTCCAGAATCAAACCTCAGTTGTGTTCCCAGGACACAGGGTTCCAGAATAAAACCTCAGTCATGTTCCCTGGACACAGGTTTCAGAAATAAAATCCCAGTCATGTTCCCAGGCCACAGGGTTCCACAATAAAAGCTCAGTCATATTCCCAGGCCAGAGGGTTCCACAATCAAACCTCAGTTCTGTTGCCAGACCATGCTTCCACCATCAAGCCTCAGTCATGTTCCCAGGGAACAGGCTTCCAGAAACAAACCTCAGTCATGTTCCCAAGGCACAGGGTTCCAGAATCAAACCTCAGTCTTGTTCCCAGGACACAGGTTGCCAGAATCAACCCGATATCATGTTCCCTAGCCACAGTCTTCCAGAATCAAACCTCAGTCCTGTTGCCAGGCCACAGGTTTCCACCATCAAACCTCAGGCATGTTCCCAGGCCACAGGGTTCCAGAATCCACCGATGTCATGTTCCCAGGCCACAGGATTCCACACTCTAACATCAGTCATCTTCCCAGGCCAATGGTTTCCAGAATCAAACGTCAGTCATATACCCAGGCCACATGGTTCCAGAATAAAACCTCAGTCATGTTCCCTGGACACAGGTTTCAGAAATAAACTCCCAGTCATGTTCCCAGGCCACAGGGTTCCACAATTAAACCTCAGTCATATTCCCAGGCCAGAGGGTTCCACAATCAAACCTCTGTCCTGTTGCTAGGCCACGGTTCCACCATCAAACCTCAGTCATGTTCCCAGGAAAGACTGTTCCACAATCAAACCTAAGTCATCTTTCCAAGCCACAGGGTTCCACCATCAAGCCTCACTCATTTTGCCAGGCCACAGGTTTCAACCATCAAACCTCAGTCATGTTCCCAGTAAATAGGGCTCCAGAATCAAACCAATGTCAAGTTCCCACGCCACGGGGTT
The DNA here is from genome assembly GCF_965194825.1 of Balaenoptera physalus. Lineage (NCBI taxonomy): Eukaryota > Metazoa > Chordata > Mammalia > Artiodactyla > Balaenopteridae > Balaenoptera > Balaenoptera physalus. The sequence continues at coordinate 2,712 of NW_028125815.1, forward strand.
CCAGTATCAGGCCTCAGTCATGTTCCCCGTGCACAGGGTGCCACAATCAAACTCAGTCATGTTGCCAGGCCACAGGTTTCTGCCATCACACCTCAGTCAAGTTGCCAGGCCACAGGGTTCCAGAATCAAGCCTCAGTCATTTTGCCAGGCCATAGTGTTCCACCATCAAACCTCAGTCATGATCCCAAGCCACATGTTTCCACAATGAAACCTCAGTCATTTTCCCAGGCCAAAGGTTTCCAGAATCAAACCTCAGTCATATTCCCAGGACACATGGTTCCAGAATCAAACCTGAGTCATGTTCGCAGGCCACAGGTTTCAGCAATCAAACCTCAGTCATGTTCCCAGGACACAGGTGTCCAGAATCAAACCTCAGTCATGTTCCCAGGGAACATTTTTCCAGAAACAAACCTCAGTCATATTCCCAGGACACATGGTTCCAGAATCAAACCTGAGTCATGTTCGCAGGCCACAGGTTTCAGCAATCAAACCTCAGTCTTGTTCCCAGGACACAGGTTGCCAGAATCAACCCGATATCATGTTCCCTAGCCACAGTCTTCCAGAATCAAACCTCAGTCATGTTGCCAGGCCACAGGTTTCCACCATCAAACCTCAGGCATGTTCCCAGGCCACAGGGTTCCAGAATCAAAACGTTCTCATGTTCCCAGGCCACAGGGATCCAGAATCCACCGTTGTCATTTTCCCAGGCCACAAGATTCCAGAATCAATCCTCAGTTATGTTCCCAGGCTACAGGGATCCAGAATAAAACCTCAGTCATGTTCCCAGTCCACAGGGTTCCAGAACCGAGGCTCAGTCAGATTCCCGGGGCACAGTATTCCACAATCTAAACAGATGTCATGTTCCCAGGCCTCAGGGTTCCAGAATCCACCGATGTCATGTTCCCAGGCCACAGGGTTCCAGAATCAATCCTCAGTTATGTTCCCAGGCTACAGGGTTCCAGAATAAAACCTCAGTCATGTTCCCAGTCCACAGGGTTCCAGAACCAAGGCTCAGTCAGGTTCCCGGGGCACAGTATTCCACAATCTAAATAGATGTCATGTTCCCAGGCCACAGTGTTCCAGAATCACGCCTCAGTCATGTTCCCAGGACACAGGGATCCAGAATCAAATTCAGTCATGTTGCCAGGCCGTAGCGTACCACCATGAAACCTCAGTCATCTTCCCAGGACACAGGTTTCCAGAATCAAACCGATTTCATGTTCCCAGGCAACAGGGTACCGGAATCCAAACCGATGTCATGTTCCCAGGCCACAGGATTCCACACTCTAACATCAGTCATCTTCCCAGGCCAATGGTTTCCAGAATCAAACCTAAGTCATATTCCCAGGCCACATGGTTCCAGAATCAAACCTCAGTTGTGTTCCCAGGACACAGGGTTCCAGAATAAAACCTCAGTCATGTTCCCTGGACACAGGTTTCAGAAATAAAATCCCAGTCATGTTCCCAGGCCACAGGGTTCCACAATAAAAGCTCAGTCATATTCCCAGGCCAGAGGGTTCCACAATCAAACCTCAGTTCTGTTGCCAGACCACGGTTCCACCATCAAGCCTCAGTCATGTTCCCAGGGAACAGGCTTCCAGAAACAAACCTCAGTCATGTTCCCAAGGCACAGGGTTCCAGAATCAAACCTCAGTCTTGTTCCCAGGACACAGGTTGCCAGAATCAACCCGATATCATGTTCCCTAGCCACAGTCTTCCAGAATCAAACCTCAGTTCTCTTGCCAGGCCACAGGTTTCCACCATCAAACCTCAGGCATGTTCCCAGGCCACAGGGTTCCAGAATCCACCGATGTCATGTTCCCAGGCCACAGGATTCCACACTCTAACATCAGTCATCTTCCCAGGCCAATGGTTTCCAGAACCAAACGTCAGTCATATTCCCAGGCCACATGGTTCCAGAATAAAACCTCAGTCATGTTCCCTGGACACAGGTTTCAGAAATAAACTCCCAGTCATGTTCCCAGGCCACAGGGTTCCACAATTAAACCTCAGTCATATTCCCAGGCCAGAGGGTTCCACAATCAAACCTCTGTCCTGTTGCTAGGCCACGGTTCCACCATCAAACCTCAGTCATGTTCCCAGGAAAGACTGTTCCACAATCAAACCTAAGTCATCTTTCCAAGCCACAGGGTTCCACCATCAAGCCTCACTCATTTTGCCAGGCCACAGGTTTCAACCATCAAACCTCAGTCATGTTCCCAGTAAACAGGGCTCCAGAATCAAACCAATGTCAAGTTCCCACGCCACGGGGTTCCAGTATCAGGCCTCAGTCATGTTCCCCGTGCACAGGGTGCCACAATCAAACTCAGTCATGTTGCCAGGCCACAGGTTTCTGCCATCACACCTCAGTCAAGTTGCCAGGCCACAGGGTTCCAGAATCAAGCCTCAGTCATTTTGCCAGGCCAGAGTGTTCCACCATCAAACCTCAGTCATGATCCCAAGCCACATGTTTCCACAATGAAACCTCAGTCATTTTCCCAGGCCAAAGGTTTCCAGAATCAAACCTCAGTCATATTCCCAGGACACATGGTTCCAGAATCAAACCTGAGTCATGTTCGCAGGCCACAGGTTTCAGCAATCAAACCTCAGTCATGTTCCCAGGACACAGGTGTCCAGAATCAAACCTCAGTCATGTTCCCAGGGAACAGGTTTCCAGAAACAAACCTCAGTCATGTTCCCAAGGCACAGGGTTCCAGAATCAAACCTCAGTCTTGTTCCCAGGACACAGGTTTCCAGAATCAACCCGATATCATATTCCCTAGCCACAGTCTTCCAGAATCAAACCTCAGTCATCTTGCCAGGCCACAGGTTTCCACCATCAAACCTCAGGCATGTTCCCAGGCCACAGGGTTCCAGAATCAAACCATTCTCATGTTCCCAGGCCACAGGGTTCCAGAATCCACCGTTGTCATTTTCCCAGGCCACAAGATTCCAGAATCAATCCTCAGTTATGTTCCCAGGCTACAGGGTTCCAGAATAAAACCTCAGTCATGTTCCCAGGCCACAGGGTTCCAGAACAGAGGATCAGTCAGGTTCCCGGGGCACAGTATTCCACAATCTAAACAGATGTCATGTTCCCAGGCCTCAGGGTTCCAGAATCCACTGATGTCATGTTCCCAGGCCACGGGGTTCCAGAATCAATCCTCAGTTATGTTCCCAGGCTACAGTGTTCCAGAATAAAACCTCAGTCATGTTCCCAGTCCACAGGGTTCCAGAACCAAGGCTCAGTCAGGTTCCCGGGGCACAGTATTCCACAATCTAAATAGATGTCATGTTCCCAGGCCACAGTGTTCCAGAATCACGCCTCAGCCATGTTCCCAGGACACAGGGATCCAGAATCAAACTTCAGTCATGTTGCCAGGCCATAGGGTACCACCATCAAACCTCAGTCATATTCCCCGGCCACAGGTTTCCAGAATCAAACCGATTACATGTTCCCAGGCAACAGGGTACCGGAATCCAAACCGATGTCATGTTCCCAGGCCACAGGATTCCACACTCTAACATCAGTCATCTTCCCAGGCCAATGGTTTCCAGAATCAAAACTCAGTCATATTCCCAGGCCACACGGTTCCAGAATCAAACCTCAGTTGTGTTCCCAGGACACAGGGTTCCAGAATAAAACCTCAGTCATGTTCCCTGGACACAGGTTTCAGAAATAAAATCCCAGTCATGTTCCCAGGCCACAGGGTTCCACAATAAAAGCTCAGTCATATTCCCAGGCCAGAGGGTTCCACAATCAAACCTCAGTTCTGTTGCCAGACCATGCTTCCACCATCAAGCCTCAGTCATGTTCCCAGGGAACAGGCTTCCAGAAACAAACCTCAGTCATGTTCCCAAGGCACAGGGTTCCAGAATCAAACCTCAGTCTTGTTCCCAGGACACAGGTTGCCAGAATCAAGCCGATATCATGTTCCCTAGCCACAGTCTTCCAGAATCAAACCTCAGTCCTGTTGCCAGGCCACAGGTTTCCACCATCAAACCTCAGGCATGTTCCCAGGCCACAGGGTTCCAGAATCCACCGATGTCATGTTCCCAGGCCACAGGATTCCACACTCTAACATCAGTCATCTTCCCAGGCCAATGGTTTCCAGAATCAAACGTCAGTCATATTCCCAGGCCACATGGTTCCAGAATAAAACCTCAGTCATGTTCCCTGGACACAGGTTTCAGAAATAAACTCCCAGTCATGTTCCCAGGCCACAGGGTTCCACAATTAAACCTCAGTCATATTCCCAGGCCAGAGGGTTCCACAATCAAACCTCTGTCCTGTTGCTAGGCCACGGTTCCACCATCAAGCCTCAGTCATGTTCCCAGGAAAGACTGTTCCACAATCAAACCTAAGTCATCTTGCCAAGCCACAGGCTTCCACCATCAAGCCTCACTCATGTTGCCAGGCCACAGGGTTCCACCATCAAGCCTCACTCATGTTCCCAAGCCTGAGGCTTCCACTATCAAACCTCAATCATGTTGCCAGGCCACAGGTTTCAACCATCAAACCTCAGTCATGTTCCCAGTAAACAGGGCTCCAGAATCAAACCAATGTCAAGTTCCCACGCCACGGGGTTCCAGTATCAGGCCTCAGTCATGTTCCCCGTGCACAGGGTGCCACAATCAAACTCAGTCATGTTGCCAGGCCACAGGTTTCTGCCATCACACCTCAGTCAAGTTGCCAGGCCACAGGGTTCCAGAATCAAGCCTCAGTCATTTTGCCAGGCCATAGTGTTCCACCATCAAACCTCAGTCATGATCCCAAGCCACATGTTTCCACAATGAAACCTCAGTCATTTTCCCAGGCCAAAGGTTTCCAGAATCAAACCTCAGTCATATTCCCAGGACACATGGTTCCAGAATCAAACCTGAGTCATGTTCGCAGGCCACAGGTTTCAGCAATCAAACCTCAGTCATGTTCCCAGGACACAGGTGTCCAGAATCAAACCTCAGTCATGTTCCCAGGGAACAGGTTTCCAGAAACAAACCTCAGTCATATTCCCAGGACACATGGTTCCAGAATCAAACCTGAGTCATGTTCGCAGGCCACAGGTTTCAGCAATCAAACCTCAGTCTTGTTCCCAGGACACAGGTTGCCAGAATCAACCCGATATCATGTTCCCTAGCCACAGTCTTCCAGAATCAAACCTCAGTCATGTTGCCAGGCCACAGGTTTCCACCATCAAACCTCAGGCATGTTCCCAGGCCACAGGGTTCCAGAATCAAAACGTTCTCATGTTCCCAGGCCACAGGGATCCAGAATCCACCGTTGTCATTTTCCCAGGCCACAAGATTCCAGAATCAATCCTCAGTTATGTTCCCAGGCTACAGGGATCCAGAATAAAACCTCAGTCATGTTCCCAGTCCACAGGGTTCCAGAACCGAGGCTCAGTCAGATTCCCGGGGCACAGTATTCCACAATCTAAACAGATGTCATGTTCCCAGGCCTCAGGGTTCCAGAATCCACCGATGTCATGTTCCCAGGCCACAGGGTTCCAGAATCAATCCTCAGTTATGTTCCCAGGCTACAGGGTTCCAGAATAAAACCTCAGTCATGTTCCCAGTCCACAGGGTTCCAGAACCAAGGCTCAGTCAGGTTCCCGGGGCACAGTATTCCACAATCTAAATAGATGTCATGTTCCCAGGCCACAGTGTTCCAGAATCACGCCTCAGTCATGTTCCCAGGACACAGGGATCCAGAATCAAATTCAGTCATGTTGCCAGGCCGTAGCGTACCACCATGAAACCTCAGTCATCTTCCCAGGACACAGGTTTCCAGAATCAAACCGATTTCATGTTCCCAGGCAACAGGGTACCGGAATCCAAACCGATGTCATGTTCCCAGGCCACAGGATTCCACACTCTAACATCAGTCATCTTCCCAGGCCAATGGTTTCCAGAATCAAACCTCAGTCATATTCCCAGGCCACATGGTTCCAGAATCAAACCTCAGTTGTGTTCCCAGGACACAGGGTTCCAGAATAAAACCTCAGTCATGTTCCCTGGACACAGGTTTCAGAAATAAAATCCCAGTCATGTTCCCAGGCCACAGGGTTCCACAATAAAAGCTCAGTCATATTCCCAGGCCAGAGGGTTCCACAATCAAACCTCAGTTCTGTTGCCAGACCACGGTTCCACCATCAAGCCTCAATCATGTTCCCAGGGAACAGGCTTCCAGAAACAAACCTCAGTCATGTTCCCAAGGCACAGGGTTCCAGAATCAAACCTCAGTCTTGTTCCCAGGACACAGGTTGCCAGAATCAACCCGATATCATGTTCCCTAGCCACAGTCTTCCAGAATCAAACCTCAGTTCTCTTGCCAGGCCACAGGTTTCCACCATCAAACCTCAGGCATGTTCCCAGGCCACAGGGTTCCAGAATCCACCGATGTCATGTTCCCAGGCCACAGGATTCCACACTCTAACATCAGTCATCTTCCCAGGCCAATGGTTTCCAGAATCAAACGTCAGTCATATTCCCAGGCGACATGGTTCAAGAATAAAACCTCAGTCATGTTCCCTGGACACAGGTTTCAGAAATAAACTCCCAGTCATGTTCCCAGGCCACAGGGTTCCACAATTAAACCTCAGTCATATTCCCAGGCCAGAGGGTTCCACAATCAAACCTCTGTCCTCTTGCTAGGCCACGGTTCCACCATCAAACCTCAGTCATGTTCCCAGGAAAGACTGTTCCACAATCAAACCTAAGTCATCTTTCCAAGCCACAGGGTTCCACCATCAAGCCTCACTCATTTTGCCAGGCCACAGGTTTCAACCATCAAACCTCAGTCATGTTCCCAGTAAACAGGGCTCCAGAATCAAACCAATGTCAAGTTCCCACGCCACGGGGTTCCAGTATCAGGCCTCAGTCATGTTCCCCGTGCACAGGGTGCCACAATCAAACTCAGTCATGTTGCCAGGCCACAGGTTTCTGCCATCACACCTCAGTCAAGTTGCCAGGCCACAGGGTTCCAGAATCAAGCCTCAGTCATTTTGCCAGGCCAGAGTGTTCCACCATCAAACCTCAGTCATGATCCCAAGCCACATGTTTCCAAAATGAAACCTCAGTCATTTTCCTAGGGCAAAGGTTTCCAAAATCAAACCTCAGTCATATTCCCAGGACACATGGTTCCAGAATCAAACCTGAGTCATGTTCGCAGGCCACAGGTTTCAGCAATCAAACCTCAGTCATGTTCCCAGGACACAGGTGTCCAGAATCAAACCTCAGTCATGTTCCCAGGGAACAGGTTTCCAGAAACAAACCTCAGTCATGTTCCCAAGGCACAGGGTTCCAGAATCAAACCTCAGTCTTGTTCCCAGGACACAGGTTTCCAGAATCAACCCGATATCATATTCCCTAGCCACAGTCTTCCAGAATCAACCCTCAGTCATCTTGCCAGGCCACAGGTTTCCACCATCAAACCTCAGGCATGTTTCCAGGCCACAGGGTTCCAGAATCAAACCATTCTCATGTTCCCAGGCCACAGGGTTCCAGAATCCACCGTTGTCATTTTCCCAGGCCACAAGATTCCAGAATCAATCCTCAGTTATGTTCCCAGGCTACAGGGTTCCAGAATAAAACCTCAGTCATGTTCCCAGGCCACAGGGTTCCAGAACAGAGGCTCAGTCAGGTTCCCGGGGCACAGTATTCCACAATCTAAACAGATGTCATGTTCCCAGGCCTCAGGGTTCCAGAATCCGCTGATGTCATGTTCCCAGGCCACGGGGTTCCAGAATCAATCCTCAGTTATGTTCCCAGGCTACAGGGTTCCAGAATAAAACCTCAGTCATGTTCCCAGTCCACAGGGTTCCAGAACCAAGGCTCAGTCAGGTTCCCGGGGCACAGTATTCCACAATCTAAATAGATGTCATGTTCCCAGGCCACAGTGTTCCAGAATCACGCCTCAGCCATGTTCCCAGGACACAGGGATCCAGAATCAAACTTCAGTCATGTTGCCAGGCCATAGGGTACCACCATCAAACCTCAGTCATATTCCCCGGCCACAGGTTTCCAGAATCAAACCGATTACATGTTCCCAGGCAACAGGGTACCGGAATCCAAACCGATGTCATGTTCCCAGGCCACAGGATTCCACACTCTAACATCAGTCATCTTCCCAGGCCAATGGTTTCCAGAATCAAAACTCAGTCATATTCCCAGGCCACATGGTTCCAGAATCAAACCTCAGTTGTGTTCCCAGGACACAGGGTTCCAGAATAAAACCTCAGTCATGTTCCCTGGACACAGGTTTCAGAAATAAAATCCCAGTCATGTTCCCAGGCCACAGGGTTCCACAATAAAAGCTCAGTCATATTCCCAGGACAGAGGGTTCCACAATCAAACCTCAGTTCTGTTGCCAGACCATGGTTCCACCATCAAGCCTCAGTCATGTTCCCAGGCAACAGGCTTCCAGAAACAAGCCTCAGTCATGTTCCCAAGGCACAGGGTTCCAGAATCAAACCTCAGTCTTGTTCCCAGGACACAGGTTGCCAGAATCAAGCCGATATCATGTTCCCTAGCCACAGTCTTCCAGAATCAAACCTCAGTCCTGTTGCCAGGCCACAGGTTTCCACCATCAAACCTCAGGCATGTTCCCAGGCCACAGGGTTCCAGAATCCACCGATGTCATGTTCCCAGGCCACAGGATTCCACACTCTAACATCAGTCATCTTCCCAGGCCAATGGTTTCCAGAATCAAACGTCAGTCATATTCCCAGGCCACATGGTTCCAGAATAAAACCTCAGTCATGTTCCCTGGACACAGGTTTCAGAAATAAACTCCCAGTCATGTTCCCAGGCCACACGGTTCCACAATTAAACCTCAGTCATATTCCCAGGCCAGAGGGTTCCACAATCAAACCTCTGTCCTGTTGCTAGGCCACGGTTCCACCATCAAGCCTCAGTCATGTTCCCAGGAAAGACTGTTCCACAATCAAACCTAAGTCATCTTGCCAAGCCACAGGCTTCCACCATCAAGCCTCACTCATGTTGCCAGGCCACAGGGTTCCACCATCAAGCCTCACTCATGTTCCCAAGCCTGAGGCTTCCACTATCAAACCTCAATCATGTTGCCAGGCCACAGGTTTCAACCATCAAACCTCAGTCATGTTCCCAGTAAACAGGGCTCCAGAATCAAACCAATGTCAAGTTCCCACGCCACGGGGTTCCAGTATCAGGCCTCAGTCATGTTCCCCGTGCACAGGGTGCCACAATCAAACTCAGTCATGTTGCCAGGCCACAGGTTTCTGCCATCACACCTCAGTCAAGTTGCCAGGCCACAGGGTTCCAGAATCAAGCCTCAGTCATTTTGCCAGGCCATAGTGTTCCACCATCAAACCTCAGTCATGATCCCAAGCCACATGTTTCCACAATGAAACCTCAGTCATTTTCCCAGGCCAAAGGTTTCCAGAATCAAACCTCAGTCATATTCCCAGGACACATGGTTCCAGAATCAAACCTGAGTCATGTTCGCAGGCCACAGGTTTCAGCAATCAAACCTCAGTCATGTTCCCAGGACACAGGTGTCCAGAATCAAACCTCAGTCATGTTCCCAGGGAACAGGTTTCCAGAAACAAACCTCAGTCATATTCCCAGGACACATGGTTCCAGAATCATACCTGAGTCATGTTCGCAGGCCACAGGTTTCAGCAATCAAACCTTAGTCTTGTTCCCAGGACACAGGTTGCCAGAATCAACCCGATATCATGTTCCCTAGCCACAGTCTTCCAGAATCAAACCTCAGTCCTGTTGCCAGGCGACAGGTTTCCACCATCAAACCTCAGGCATGTTCCCAGGCCACAGGGTTCCAGAATCCACCGATGTCATGTTCCCAGGCCACAGGATTCCACACTCTAACATCAGTCATCTTCCCAGGCCAATGGTTTCCAGAATCAAACGTCAGTCATATTCCCAGGCCACATGGTTCCAGAATAAAACCTCAGTCATGTTCCCTGGACACAGGTTTCAGAAATAAACTCCCAGTCATGTTCCCAGGCCACACGGTTCCACAATTAAACCTCAGTCATATTCCCAGGCCAGAGGGTTCCACAATCAAACCTCTGTCCTGTTGCTAGGCCACGGTTCCACCATCAAGCCTCAGTCATGTTCCCAGGAAAGACTGTTCCACAATCAAACCTAAGTCATCTTTCCAAGCCACAGGGTTCCACCATCAAGCCTCACTCATTTTGCCAGGCCACAGGTTTCAACCATCAAACCTCAGTCATGTTCCCAGTAAATAAGGCTCCAGAATCAAACCAATGTCAAGTTCCCATGCCACGGGGTTCCAGTATCAGGCCTCAGTCATGTTCCCCGTGCACAGGGTGCCACAATCAAACTCAGTCATGTTGCCAGGCCACAGGTTTCTGCCATCACACCTCAGTCAAGTTGCCAGGCCACAGGGTTCCAGAATCAATCCTCAGTCATTTTGCCAGGCCAGAGTGTTCCACCATCAAACCTCAGTCATGATCCCAAGCCACATGTTTCCAAAATGAAACCTCAGTCATTTTCCCAGGCCAAAGGTTTCCAAAATCAAACCTCAGTCATATTCCCAGGACACATGGTTCCAGAATCAAACCTGAGTCATGTTCGCAGGCCACAGGTTTCAGCAATCAAACCTCAGTCATGTTCCCAGGACACAGGTGTCCAGAATCAAACCTCAGTCATGTTCCCAGGGAACAGGTTTCCAGAAACAAACCTCAGTCATGTTCCCAAGGCACAGGGTTCCAGAATCAAACCTCAGTCTTGTTCCCAGGACACAGGTTTCCAGAATCAACCCGATATCATATTCCCTAGCCACAGTCTTCCAGAATCAAACCTCAGTCATCTTGCCAGGCCACAGGTTTCCACCATCAAACCTCAGGCATGTTCCCAGGCCACAGGGTTCCAGAATCAAACCATTCTCATGTTCCCAGGCCACAGGGTTCCAGAATCCACCGTTGTCATTTTCCCAGGCCACAAGATTCCAGAATCAATCCTCAGTTATGTTCCCAGGCTACAGGGTTCCAGAATAAAACCTCAGTCATGTTCCCAGGCCACAGGGTTCCAGAACAGAGGATCAGTCAGGTTCCCGGGGCACAGTATTCCACAATCTAAACAGATGTCATGTTCCCAGGCCTCAGGGTTCCAGAATCCACTGATGTCATGTTCCCAGGCCACGGGGTTCCAGAATCAATCCTCAGTTATGTTCCCAGGCTACAGGGTTCCAGAATAAAACCTCAGTCATGTTCCCAGTCCACAGGGTTCCAGAACCAAGGCTCAGTCAGGTTCCCGGGGCACAGTATTCCACAATCTAAATAGATGTCATGTTCCCAGGCCACAGTGTTCCAGAATCACGCCTCAGCCATGTTCCCAGGACACAGGGATCCAGAATCAAACTTCAGTCATGTTGCCAGGCCATAGGGTACCACCATCAAACCTCAGTCATATTCCCCGGCCACAGGTTTCCAGAATCAAACCGATTACATGTTCCCAGGCAACAGGGTACCGGAATCCAAACCGATGTCATGTTCCCAGGCCACAGGATTCCACACTCTAACATCAGTCATCTTCCCAGGCCAATGGTTTCCAGAATCAAAACTCAGTCATATTCCCAGGCCACATGGTTCCAGAATCAAACCTCAGTTGTGTTCCCAGGACACAGGGTTCCAGAATAAAACCTCAGTCATGTTCCCTGGACACAGGTTTCAGAAATAAAATCCCAGTCATGTTCCCAGGCCACAGGGTTCCACAATAAAAGCTCAGTCATATTCCCAGGCCAGAGGGTTCCACAATCAAACCTCAGTTCTGTTGCCAGACCATGCTTCCACCATCAAGCCTCAGTCATGTTCCCAGGGAACAGGCTTCCAGAAACAAACCTCAGTCATGTTCCCAAGGCACAGGGTTCAAGAATCAAACCTCAGTCTTGTTCCCAGGACACAGGTTGCCAGAATCAAGCCGATATCATGTTCCCTAGCCACAGTCTTCCAGAATCAAACCTCAGTCCTGTTGCCAGGCCACAGGTTTCCACCATCAAACCTCAGGCATGTTCCCAGGCCACAGGGTTCCAGAATCCACCGATGTCATGTTCCCAGGCCACAGGATTCCACACTCTAACATCAGTCATCTTCCCAGGCAAATGGTTTCCAGAATCAAACGTCAGTCATATACCCAGGCCACATGGTTCCAGAATAAAACCTCAGTCATGTTCCCTGGACACAGGTTTCAGAAATAAACTCCCAGTCATGTTCCCAGGCCACAGGGTTCCACAATTAAACCTCAGTCATATTCCCAGGCCAGAGGGTTCCACAATCAAACCTCTGTCCTGTTGCTAGGCCACGGTTCCACCATCAAACCTCAGTCATGTTCCCAGGAAAGACTGTTCCACAATCAAACCTAAGTCATCTTTCCAAGCCACAGGGTTCCACCATCAAGCCTCACTCATTTTGCCAGGCCACAGGTTTCAACCATCAAACCTCAGTCATGTTCCCAGTAAATAGGGCTCCAGAATCAAACCAATGTCAAGTTCCCACACCACGGGGTTCCAGTATCAGGCCTCAGTCATGTTCCCCGTGCACAGGGTGCCACAATCAAACTCAGTCATGTTGCCAGGCCACAGGTTTCTGCCATCACACCTCAGTCAAGTTGCCAGGCCACAGGGTTCCAGAATCAATCCTCAGTCATTTTGCCAGGCCAGAGTGTTCCACCATCAAACCTCAGTCATGATCCCAAGCCACATGTTTCCAAAATGAAACCTCAGTCATTTTCCCAGGCCAAAGGTTTCCAAAATCAAACCTCAGTCATATTCCCAGGACACATGGTTCCAGAATCAAACCTGAGTCATGTTCGCAGGCCACAGGTTTCAGCAATCAAACCTCAGTCATGTTCCCAGGACACAGGTGTCCAGAATCAAACCTCAGTCATGTTCCCAGGGAACAGGTTTCCAGAAACAAACCTCAGTCATGTTCCCAAGGCACAGGGTTCCAGAATCAAACCTCAGTCTTGTTCCCAGGACACAGGTTTCCAGAATCAACCCGATATCATATTCCCTAGCCACAGTCTTCCAGAATCAAACCTCAGTCATCTTGCCAGGCCACAGGTTTCCACCATCAAACCTCAGGCATGTTCCCAGGCCACAGGGTTCCAGAATCAAACCATTCTCATGTTCCCAGGCCACAGGGTTCCAGAATCCACCGTTGTCATTTTCCCAGGCCACAAGATTCCAGAATCAATCCTCAGTTATGTTCCCAGGCTACAGGGTTCCAGAATAAAACCTCAGTCATGTTCCCAGGCCACAGGGTTCCAGAACAGAGGATCAGTCAGGTTCCCGGGGCACAGTATTCCACAATCTAAACAGATGTCATGTTCCCAGGCCTCAGGGTTCCAGAATCCACTGATGTCATGTTCCCAGGCCACGGGGTTCCAGAATCAATCCTCAGTTATGTTCCCAGGCTACAGGGTTCCAGAATAAAACCTCAGTCATGTTCCCAGTCCACAGGGTTCCAGAACCAAGGCTCAGTCAGGTTCCCGGGGCACAGTATTCCACAATCTAAATAGATGTCATGTTCCCAGGCCACAGTGTTCCAGAATCACGCCTCAGCCATGTTCCCAGGACACAGGGATCCAGAATCAAACTTCAGTCATGTTGCCAGGCCATAGGGTACCACCATCAAACCTCAGTCATATTCCCCGGCCACAGGTTTCCAGAATCAAACCGATTACATGTTCCCAGGCAACAGGGTACCGGAATCCAAACCGATGTCATGTTCCCAGGCCACAGGATTCCACACTCTAACATCAGTCATCTTCCCAGGCCAATGGTTTCCAGAATCAAAACTCAGTCATATTCCCAGGCCACATGGTTCCAGAATCAAACCTCAGTTGTGTTCCCAGGACACAGGGTTCCAGAATAAAACCTCAGTCATGTTCCCTGGACACAGGTTTCAGAAATAAAATCCCAGTCATGTTCCCAGGCCACAGGGTTCCACAATAAAAGCTCAGTCATATTCCCAGGCCAGAGGGTTCCACAATCAAACCTCAGTTCTGTTGCCAGACCATGCTTCCACCATCAAGCCTCAGTCATGTTCCCAGGGAACAGGCTTCCAGAAACAAACCTCAGTCATGTTCCCAAGGCACAGGGTTCCAGAATCAAACCTCAGTCTTGTTCCCAGGACACAGGTTGCCAGAATCAAGCCGATATCATGTTCCCTAGCCACAGTCTTCCAGAATCAAACCTCAGTCCTGTTGCCAGGCCACAGGTTTCCACCATCAAACCTCAGGCATGTTCCCAGGCCACAGGGTTCCAGAATCCACCGATGTCATGTTCCCAGGCCACAGGATTCCACACTCTAACATCAGTCATCTTCCCAGGCCAATGGTTTCCAGAATCAAACGTCAGTCATATTCCCAGGCGACATGGTTCCAGAATAAAACCTCAGTCATGTTCCCTGGACACAGGTTTCAGAAATAAACTCCCAGTCATGTTCCCAGGCCACAGGGTTCCACAATTAAACCTCAGTCATATTCCCAGGCCAGAGGGTTCCACAATCAAACCTCTGTCCTGTTGCTAGGCCACGGTTCCACCATCAAACCTCAGTCATGTTCCCAGGAAAGACTGTTCCACAATCAAACCTAAGTCATCTTTCCAAGCCACAGGGTTCCACCATCAAGCCTCACTCATTTTGCCAGGCCACAGGATTCAACCATCAAACCTCAGTCATGTTCCCAGTAAACAGGGCTCCAGAATCAAACCAATGTCAAGTTCCCACGCCACGGGGTTCCAGTATCAGGCCTCAGTCATGTTCCCCGTGCACAGGGTGCCACAATCAAACTCAGTCATGTTGCCAGGCCACAGGTTTCTGCCATCACACCTCAGTCAAGTTGCCAGGCCACAGGGTTCCAGAATCAAGCCTCAGTCATTTTGCCAGGCCAGAGTGTTCCACCATCAAACCTCAGTCATGATCCCAAGCCACATGTTTCCAAAATGAAACCTCAGTCATTTTCCCAGGCCAAAGGTTTCCAAAATCAAACCTCAGTCATATTCCCAGGACACATGGATCCAGAATCAAACCTGAGTCATATTCCCAGGACACATGGTTCCAGAATCAAACCTGAGTCATGTTCGCAGGCCACAGGTTTCAGCAATCAAACCTCAGTCATGTTCCCAGGACACAGGTGTCCAGAATCAAACCTCAGTCATGTTCCCAGGGAACAGGTTTCCAGAAACAAACCTCAGTCATGTTCCCAAGGCACAGGGTTCCAGAATCAAACCTCAGTCTTGTTCCCAGGACACAGGTTTCCAGAATCAACCCGATATCATATTCCCTAGCCACAGTCTTCCAGAATCAAACCTCAGTCATCTTGCCAGGCCACAGGTTTCCACCATCAAACCTCAGGCATGTTCCCAGGCCACAGGGTTCCAGAATCAAACCATTCTCATGTTCCCAGGCCACAGGGTTCCAGAATCCACCGTTGTCATTTTCCCAGGCCACAAGATTCCAGAATCAATCCTCAGTTATGTTCCCAGGCTACAGGGTTCCAGAATAAAACCTCAGTCATGTTCCCAGGCCACAGGGTTCCAGAACAGAGGATCAGTCAGGTTCCCGGGGCACAGTATTCCACAATCTAAACAGATGTCATGTTCCCAGGCCTCAGGGTTCCAGAATCCACTGATGTCATGTTCCCAGGCCACGGGGTTCCAGAATCAATCCTCAGTTATGTTCCCAGGCTACAGGGTTCCAGAATAAAACCTCAGTCATGTTCCCAGTCCACAGGGTTCCAGAACCAAGGCTCAGTCAGGTTCCCGGGGCACAGTATTCCACAATCTAAATAGATGTCATGTTCCCAGGCCACAGTGTTCCAGAATCACGCCTCAGCCATGTTCCCAGGACACAGGGATCCAGAATCAAACTTCAGTCATGTTGCCAGGCCATAGGGTACCACCATCAAACCTCAGTCATATTCCCCGGCCACAGGTTTCCAGAATCAAACCGATTACATGTTCCCAGGCAACAGGGTACCGGAATCCAAACCGATGTCATGTTCCCAGGCCACAGGATTCCACACTCTAACATCAGTCATCTTCCCAGGCCAATGGTCTCCAGAATCAAAACTCAGTCATATTCCCAGGCCACATGGTTCCAGAATCAAACCTCAGTTGTGTTCCCAGGACACAGGTTCCAGAATAAAACCTCAGTCATGTTCCCTGGACACAGGTTTCAGAAATAAAATCCCAGTCATGTTCCCAGGCCACAGGGTTCCACAATAAAAGCTCAGTCATATTCCCAGGCCAGAGGGTTCCACAATCAAACCTCAGTTCTGTTGCCAGACCATGCTTCCACCATCAAGCCTCAGTCATGTTCCCAGGGAACAGGCTTCCAGAAACAAACCTCAGTCATGTTCCCAAGGCACAGGGTTCCAGAATCAAACCTCAGTCTTGTTCCCAGGACACAGGTTGCCAGAATCAAGCCGATATCATGTTCCCTAGCCACAGTCTTCCAGAATCAAACCTCAGTCCTGTTGCCAGGCCACAGGTTTCCACCATCAAACCTCAGGCATGTTCCCAGGCCACAGGGTTCCAGAATCCACCGATGTCATGTTCCCAGGCCACAGGATTCCACACTCTAACATCAGTCATCTTCCCAGGCCAATGGTTTCCAGAATCAAACGTCAGTCATATTCCCAGGCCACATGGTTCCAGAATAAAACCTCAGTCATGTTCCCTGGACACAGGTTTCAGAAATAAACTCCCAGTCATGTTCCCAGGCCACAGGGTTCCACAATTAAACCTCAGTCATATTCCCAGGCCAGAGGGTTCCACAATCAAACCTCTGTCCTGTTGCTAGGCCACGGTTCCACCATCAAGCCTCAGTCATGTTCCCAGGAAAGACTGTTCCACAATCAAACCTAAGTCATCTTGCCAAGCCACAGGCTTCCACCATCAAGCCTCACTCATGTTGCCAGGCCACAGGGTTCCACCATCAAGCCTCACTCATGTTCCCAAGCCTGAGGGTTCCACTATCAAACCTCAATCATGTTGCCAGGCCACAGGTTTCAACCATCAAACCTCAGTCATGTTCCCAGTAAACAGGGCTCCAGAATCAAACCAATGTCAAGTTCCCACGCCACGGGGTTCCAGTATCAGGCCTCAGTCATGTTCCCCGTGCACAGGGTGCCACAATCAAACTCAGTCATGTTGCCAGTCCACAGGTTTCTGCCATCACACCTCAGTCAAGTTGCCAGGCCACAGGGTTCCAGAATCAAGCCTCAGTCATTTTGCCAGGCCATAGTGTTCCACCATCAAACCTCAGTCATGATCCCAAGCCACATGTTTCCACAATGAAACCTCAGTCATTTTCCCAGGCCAAAGGTTTCCAGAATCAAACCTCAGTCATATTCCCAGGACACATGGTTCCAGAATCAAACCTGAGTCATGTTCGCAGGCCACAGGTTTCAGCAATCAAACCTCAGTCATGTTCCCAGGACACAGGTGTCCAGAATCAAACCTCAGTCATGTTCCCAGGGAACAGGTTTCCAGAAACAAACCTCAGTCATATTCCCAGGACACATGGTTCCAGAATCAAACCTGAGTCATGTTCGCAGGCCACAGGTTTCAGCAATCAAACCTCAGTCTTGTTCCCAGGACACAGGTTGCCAGAATCAACCCGATATCATGTTCCCTAGCCACAGTCTTCCAGAATCAAACCTCAGTCATGTTGCCAGGCCACAGGTTTCCACCATCAAACCTCAGGCATGTTCCCAGGCCACAGGGTTCCAGAATCAAAACGTTCTCATGTTCCCAGGCCACAGGGATCCAGAATCCACCGTTGTCATTTTCCCAGGCCACAAGATTCCAGAATCAATCCTCAGTTATGTTCCCAGGCTACAGGGATCCAGAATAAAACCTCAGTCATGTTCCCAGTCCACAGGGTTCCAGAACCGAGGCTCAGTCAGATTCCCGGGGCACAGTATTCCACAATCTAAACAGATGTCATGTTCCCAGGCCTCAGGGTTCCAGAATCCACCGATGTCATGTTCCCAGGCCACAGGGTTCCAGAATCAATCCTCAGTTATGTTCCCAGGCTACAGGGTTCCAGAATAAAACCTCAGTCATGTTCCCAGTCCACAGGGTTCCAGAACCAAGGCTCAGTCAGGTTCCCGGGGCACAGTATTCCACAATCTAAATAGATGTCATGTTCCCAGGACACAGTGTTCCAGAATCACGCCTCAGTCATGTTCCCAAGACACAGGGATCCAGAATCAAACTTCAGTCATGTTGCCAGGCCGTAGGGTACCACCATCAAACCTCAGTCATCTTCCCAGGACACAGGTTTCCAGAATCAAACCGATTTCATGTTCCCAGGCAACAGGGTACCGGAATCCAAACCGATGTCATGTTCCCAGGCCACAGGATTCCACACTCTAACATCAGTCATCTTCCCAGGCCAATGGTTTCCAGAATCAAACCTCAGTCGTATTCCCAGGCCACATGGTTCCAGAATCAAACCTCAGTTGTGTTCCCAGGACACAGGGTTCCAGAATAAAACCTCAGTCATGTTCCCTGGACACAGGTTTCAGAAATAAAATCCCAGTCATGTTCCCAGGCCACAGGGTTCCACAATAAAAGCTCAGTCATATTCCCAGGCCAGAGGGTTCCACAATCAAACCTCAGTTCTGTTGCCAGACCACGGTTCCACCATCAAGCCTCAGTCATGTTCCCAGGGAGCAGGCTTCCAGAAACAAACCTCAGTCATGTTCCCAAGGCACAGGGTTCCAGAATCAAACCTCAGTCTTGTTCCCAGGACACAGGTTGCCAGAATCAACCCGATATCATGTTCCCTAGCCACAGTCTTCCAGAATCAAACCTCAGTTCTCTTGCCAGGCCACAGGTTTCCACCATCAAACCTCAGGCATGTTCCCAGGCCACAGGGTTCCAGAATCCACCGATGTCATGTTCCCAGGCCACAGGATTCCACACTCTAACATCAGTCATCTTCCCAGGCCAATGGTTTCCAGAATCAAACGTCAGTCATATTCCCAGGCGACATGGTTCCAGAATAAAACCTCAGTCATGTTCCCTGGACACAGGTTTCAGAAATAAACTCCCAGTCATGTTCCCAGGCCACAGGGTTCCACAATTAAACCTCAGTCATATTCCCAGGCCAGAGGGTTCCACAATCAAACCTCTGTCCTGTTGCTAGGCCACGGTTCCACCATCAAACCTCAGTCATGTTCCCAGGAAAGACTGTTCCACAATCAAACCTAAGTCATCTTTCCAAGCCACAGGGTTCCACCATCAAGCCTCACTCATTTTGCCAGGCCACAGGTTTCAACCATCAAACCTCAGTCATGTTCCCAGTAAACAGGGCTCCAGAATCAAACCAATGTCAAGTTCCCACGCCACGGGGTTCCAGTATCAGGCCTCAGTCATGTTCCCCGTGCACAGGGTGCCACAATCAAACTCAGTCATGTTGCCAGGCCACAGGTTTCTGCCATCACACCTCAGTCAAGTTGCCAGGCCACAGGGTTCCAGAATCAAGCCTCAGTCATTTTGCCAGGCCAGAGTGTTCCACCATCAAACCTCAGTCATGATCCCAAGCCACATGTTTCCAAAATGAAACCTCAGTCATTTTCCCAGGGCAAAGGTTTCCAAAATCAAACCTCAGTCATATTCCCAGGACACATGGTTCCAGAATCAAACCTGAGTCATGTTCGCAGGCCACAGGTTTCAGCAATCAAACCTCAGTCATGTTCCCAGGACACAGGTGTCCAGAATCAAACCTCAGTCATGTTCCCAGGGAACAGGTTTCCAGAAACAAACCTCAGTCATGTTCCCAAGGCACAGGGTTCCAGAATCAAACCTCAGTCTTGTTCCCAGGACACAGGTTTCCAGAATCAACCCGATATCATATTCCCTAGCCACAGTCTTCCAGAATCAAACCTCAGTCATCTTGCCAGGCCACAGGTTTCCACCATCAAACCTCAGGCATGTTCCCAGGCCACAGGGTTCCAGAATCAAACCATTCTCATGTTCCCAGGCCACAGGGTTCCAGAATCCACCGTTGTCATTTTCCCAGGCCACAAGATTCCAGAATCAATCCTCAGTTATGTTCCCAGGCTACAGGGTTCCAGAATAAAACCTCAGTCATGTTCCCAGGCCACAGGGTTCCAGAACAGAGGATCAGTCAGGTTCCCGGGGCACAGTATTCCACAATCTAAACAGATGTCATGTTCCCAGGCCTCAGGGTTCCAGAATCCACTGATGTCATGTTCCCAGGCCACGGGGTTCCAGAATCAATCCTCAGTTATGTTCCCAGGCTACAGGGTTCCAGAATAAAACCTCAGTCATGTTCCCAGTCCACAGGGTTCCAGAACCAAGGCTCAGTCAGGTTCCCGGGGCACAGTATTCCACAATCTAAATAGATGTCATGTTCCCAGGCCACAGTGTTCCAGAATCACGCCTCAGCCATGTTCCCAGGACACAGGGATCCAAAATCAAACTTCAGTCATGTTGCCAGGCCATAGGGTACCACCATCAAACCTCAGTCATATTCCCCGGCCACAGGTTTCCAGAATCAAACCGATTACATGTTCCCAGGCAACAGGGTACCGGAATCCAAACCGATGTCATGTTCCCAGGCCACAGGATTCCACACTCTAACATCAGTCATCTTCCCAGGCCAATGGTTTCCAGAATCAAACCTCAGTCAAATTCCCAGGCCACACGGTTCCAGAATCAAACCTCAGTTGTGTTCCCAGGACACAGGGTTCCAGAATAAAACCTCAGTCATGTTCCCTGGACACAGGTTTCAGAAATAAAATCCCAGTCATGTTCCCAGGCCACAGGGTTCCACAATAAAAGCTCAGTCATATTCCCAGGCCAGAGGGTTCCACAATCAAACCTCAGTTCTGTTGCCAGACCATGCTTCCACCATCAAGCCTCAGTCATGTTCCCAGGGAACAGGCTTCCAGAAACAAACCTCAGTCATTTTCCCAAGGCACAGGGTTCCAGAATCAAACCTCAGTCTTGTTCCCAGGACACAGGTTGCCAGAATCAAGCCGATATCATGTTCCCTAGCCACAGTCTTCCAGAATCAAACCTCAGTCCTGTTGCCAGGCCACAGGTTTCCACCATCAAACCTCAGGCATGTTCCCAGGCCACAGGGTTCCAGAATCCACCGATGTCATGTTCCCAGGCCACAGGATTCCACACTCTAACATCAGTCATCTTCCCAGGCCAATGGTTTCCAGAATCAAACGTCAGTCATATTCCCAGGCCACATGGTTCCAGAATAAAACCTCAGTCATGTTCCCTGGACACAGGTTTCAGAAATAAACTCCCAGTCATGTTCCCAGGCCACAGGGTTCCACAATTAAACCTCAGTCATATTCCCAGGCCAGAGGGTTCCACAATCAAACCTCTGTCCTGTTGCTAGGCCACGGTTCCACCATCAAGCCTCAGTCATGTTCCCAGGAAAGACTGTTCCACAATCAAACCTAAGTCATCTTGCCAAGCCACAGGCTTCCACCATCAAGCCTCACTCATGTTGCCAGGCCACAGGGTTCCACCATCAAGCCTCACTCATGTTCCCAAGCCTGAGGGTTCCACTATCAAACCTCAATCATGTTGCCAGGCCACAGGTTTCAACCATCAAACCTCAGTCATGTTCCCAGTAAACAGGGCTCCAGAATCAAACCAATGTCAAGTTCCCACGCCACGGGGTTCCAGTATCAGGCCTCAGTCATGTTCCCCGTGCACAGGGTGCCACAATCAAACTCAGTCATGTTGCCAGGCCACAGGTTTCTGCCATCACACCTCAGTCAAGTTGCCAGGCCACAGGGTTCCAGAATCAAGCCCCAGTCATTTTACCAGGCCATAGTGTTCCACCATCAAACCTCAGTCATGATCCCAAGCCACATGTTTCCACAATGAAACCTCAGTCATTTTCCCAGGCCAAAGGTTTCCAGAATCAAACCTCAGTCATATTCCCAGGACACATGGTTCCAGAATCAAACCTGAGTCATGTTCGCAGGCCACAGGTTTCAGCAATCAAACCTCAGTCATGTTCCCAGGACACAGGTGTCCAGAATCAAACCTCAGTCATGTTCCCAGGGAACAGGTTTCCAGAAACAAACCTCAGTCATATTCCCAGGACACATGGTTCCAGAATCAAACCTGAGTCATGTTCGCAGGCCACAGGTTTCAGCAATCAAACCTCAGTCTTGTTCCCAGGACACAGGTTGCCAGAATCAACCCGATATCATGTTCCCTAGCCACAGTCTTCCAGAATCAAACCTCAGTCATGTTGCCAGGCCACAGGTTTCCACCATCAAACCTCAGGCATGTTCCCAGGCCACAGGGTTCCAGAATCAAATCGTTCTCATGTTCCCAGGCCACAGGGATCCAGAATCCACCGTTGTCATTTTCCCAGGCCACAAGATTCCAGAATCAATCCTCAGTTATGTTCCCAGGCTACAGGGATCCAGAATAAAACCTCAGTCATGTTCCCAGTCCACAGGGTTCCAGAACCGAGGCTCAGTCAGATTCCCGGGGCACAGTATTCCACAATCTAAACAGATGTCATGTTCCCAGGCCTCAGGGTTCCAGAATCCACCGATGTCATGTTCCCAGGCCACAGGGTTCCAGAATCAATCCTCAGTTATGTTCCCAGGCTACAGGGTTCCAGAATAAAACCTCAGTCATGTTCCCAGTCCACAGGGTTCCAGAACCAAGGCTCAGTCAGGTTCCCGGGGCACAGTATTCCACAATCTAAATAGATGTCATGTTCGCAGGACACAGTGTTCCAGAATCACGCCTCAGTCATGTTCCCAGGACACAGGGATCCAGAATCAAACTTCAGTCATGTTGCCAGGCCGTAGGGTACCACCATCAAACCTCAGTCATCTTCCCAGGACACAGGTTTCCAGAATCAAACCGATTTCATGTTCCCAGGCAACAGGGTACCGGAATCCAAACCGATGTCATGTTCCCAGGCCACAGGATTCCACACTCTAACATCAGTCATCTTCCCAGGCCAATGGTTTCCAGAATCAAACCTCAGTCATATTCCCAGGCCACATGGATCCAGAATCAAACCTCAGTTGTGTTCCCAGGACACAGGGTTCCAGAATAAAACCTCAGTCATGTTCCCTGGACACAGGTTTCAGAAATAAAATCCCAGTCATGTTCCCAGGCCACAGGGTTCCACAATAAAAGCTCAGTCATATTCCCAGGCCAGAGGGTTCCACAATCAAACCTCAGTTCTGTTGCCAGACCACGGTTCCACCATCAAGCCTCAGTCATGTTCCCAGGGAACAGGCTTCCAGAAACAAACCTCAGTCATGTTCCCAAGGCACAGGGTTCCAGAATCAAACCTCA
Organism: Balaenoptera physalus; assembly: GCF_965194825.1. NCBI lineage: Eukaryota > Metazoa > Chordata > Mammalia > Artiodactyla > Balaenopteridae > Balaenoptera > Balaenoptera physalus. Next base: position 26,074 of record NW_028125815.1, read on the forward strand.
GTCTTGTTCCCAGGACACAGGTTGCCAGAATCAACCCGATATCATGTTCCCTAGCCACAGTCTTCCAGAATCAAACCTCAGTCCTGTTGCCAGGCCACAGGTTTCCACCATCAAACCTCAGGCATGTTCCCAGGCCACAGGGTTCCAGAATCCACCGATGTCATGTTCCCAGGCCACAGGATTCCACACTCTAACATCAGTCATCTTCCCAGGCCAATGGTTTCCAGAATCAAACGTCAGTCATATACCCAGGCCACATGGTTCCAGAATAAAACCTCAGTCATGTTCCCTGGACACAGGTTTCAGAAATAAACTCCCAGTCATGTTCCCAGGCCACAGGGTTCCACAATTAAACCTCAGTCATATTCCCAGGCCAGAGGGTTCCACAATCAAACCTCTGTCCTGTTGCTAGGCCACGGTTCCACCATCAAACCTCAGTCATGTTCCCAGGAAAGACTGTTCCACAATCAAACCTAAGTCATCTTTCCAAGCCACAGGGTTCCACCATCAAGCCTCACTCATTTTGCCAGGCCACAGGTTTCAACCATCAAACCTCAGTCATGTTCCCAGTAAACAGGGCTCCAGAATCAAACCAATGTCAAGTTCCCACGCCACGGGGTTCCAGTATCAGGCCTCAGTCATGTTCCCCGTGCACAGGGTGCCACAATCAAACTCAGTCATGTTGCCAGGCCACAGGTTTCTGCCATCACACCTCAGTCAAGTTGCCAGGCCACAGGGTTCCAGAATCAAGCCTCAGTCATTTTGCCAGGCCAGAGTGTTCCACCATCAAACCTCAGTCATGATCCCAAGCCACATGTTTCCAAAATGAAACCTCAGTCATTTTCCCAGGCCAAAGGTTTCCAAAATCAAACCTCAGTCATATTCCCAGGACACATGGATCCAGAATCAAACCTGAGTCATATTCCCAGGACACATGGTTCCAGAATCAAACCTGAGTCATGTTCGCAGGCCACAGGTTTCAGCAATCAAACCTCAGTCATGTTCCCAGGACACAGGTGTCCAGAATCAAACCTCAGTCATGTTCCCAGGGAACAGGTTTCCAGAAACAAACCTCAGTCATGTTCCCAAGGCACAGGGTTCCAGAATCAAACCTCAGTCTTGTTCCCAGGACACAGGTTTCCAGAATCAACCCGATATCATATTCCCTAGCCACAGTCTTCCAGAATCAAACCTCAGTCATCTTGCCAGGCCACAGGTTTCCACCATCAAACCTCAGGCATGTTCCCAGGCCACAGGGTTCCAGAATCAAACCATTCTCATGTTCCCAGGCCACAGGGTTCCAGAATCCACCGTTGTCATTTTCCCAGGCCACAAGATTCCAGAATCAATCCTCAGTTATGTTCCCAGGCTACAGGGTTCCAGAATAAAACCTCAGTCATGTTCCCAGGCCACAGGGTTCCAGAACAGAGGATCAGTCAGGTTCCCGGGGCACAGTATTCCACAATCTAAACAGATGTCATGTTCCCAGGCCTCAGGGTTCCAGAATCCACTGATGTCATGTTCCCAGGCCACGGGGTTCCAGAATCAATCCTCAGTTATGTTCCCAGGCTACAGGGTTCCAGAATAAAACCTCAGTCATGTTCCCAGTCCACAGGGTTCCAGAACCAAGGCTCAGTCAGGTTCCCGGGGCACAGTATTCCACAATCTAAATAGATGTCATGTTCCCAGGCCACAGTGTTCCAGAATCACGCCTCAGCCATGTTCCCAGGACACAGGGATCCAGAATCAAACTTCAGTCATGTTGCCAGGCCATAGGGTACCACCATCAAACCTCAGTCATATTCCCCGGCCACAGGTTTCCAGAATCAAACCGATTACATGTTCCCAGGCAACAGGGTACCGGAATCCAAACCGATGTCATGTTCCCAGGCCACAGGATTCCACACTCTAACATCAGTCATCTTCCCAGGCCAATGGTTTCCAGAATCAAAACTCAGTCATATTCCCAGGCCACATGGTTCCAGAATCAAACCTCAGTTGTGTTCCCAGGACACAGGGTTCCAGAATAAAACCTCAGTCATGTTCCCTGGACACAGGTTTCAGAAATAAAATCCCAGTCATGTTCCCAGGCCACAGGGTTCCACAATAAAAGCTCAGTCATATTCCCAGGCCAGAGGGTTCCACAATCAAACCTCAGTTCTGTTGCCAGACCATGCTTCCACCATCAAGCCTCAGTCATGTTCCCAGGGAACAGGCTTCCAGAAACAAACCTCAGTCATGTTCCCAAGGCACAGGGTTCCAGAATCAAACCTCAGTCTTGTTCCCAGGACACAGGTTGCCAGAATCAAGCCGATATCATGTTCCCTAGCCACAGTCTTCCAGAATCAAACCTCAGTCCTGTTGCCAGGCCACAGGTTTCCACCATCAAACCTCAGGCATGTTCCCAGGCCACAGGGTTCCAGAATCCACCGATGTCATGTTCCCAGGCCACAGGATTCCACACTCTAACATCAGTCATCTTCCCAGGCCAATGGTTTCCAGAATCAAACGTCAGTCATATTCCCAGGCCACATGGTTCCAGAATAAAACCTCAGTCATGTTCCCTGGACACAGGTTTCAGAAATAAACTCCCAGTCATGTTCCCAGGCCACAGGGTTCCACAATTAAACCTCAGTCATATTCCCAGGCCAGAGGGTTCCACAATCAAACCTCTGTCCTGTTGCTAGGCCACGGTTCCACCATCAAGCCTCAGTCATGTTCCCAGGAAAGACTGTTCCACAATCAAACCTAAGTCATCTTGCCAAGCCACAGGGTTCCACCATCAAGCCTCACTCATGTTGCCAGGCCACAGGGTTCCACCATCAAGCCTCACTCATGTTCCCAAGCCTGAGGGTTCCACTATCAAACCTCAATCATGTTGCCAGGCCACAGGTTTCAACCATCAAACCTCAGTCATGTTCCCAGTAAACAGGGCTCCAGAATCAAACCAATGTCAAGTTCCCACGCCACGGGGTTCCAGTATCAGGCCTCAGTCATGTTCCCCGTGCACAGGGTGCCACAATCAAACTCAGTCATGTTGCCAGGCCACAGGTTTCTGCCATCACACCTCAGTCAAGTTGCCAGGCCACAGGGTTCCAGAATCAAGCCTCAGTCATTTTGCCAGGCCATAGTGTTCCACCATCAAACCTCAGTCATGATCCCAAGCCACATGTTTCCACAATGAAACCTCAGTCATTTTCCCAGGCCAAAGGTTTCCAGAATCAAACCTCAGTCATATTCCCAGGACACATGGTTCCAGAATCAAACCTGAGTCATGTTCGCAGGCCACAGGTTTCAGCAATCAAACCTCAGTCATGTTCCCAGGACACAGGTGTCCAGAATCAAACCTCAGTCATGTTCCCAGGGAACAGGTTTCCAGAAACAAACCTCAGTCATATTCCCAGGACACATGGTTCCAGAATCAAACCTGAGTCATGTTCGCAGGCCACAGGTTTCAGCAATCAAACCTCAGTCTTGTTCCCAGGACACAGGTTGCCAGAATCAACCCGATATCATGTTCCCTAGCCACAGTCTTCCAGAATCAAACCTCAGTCATGTTGCCAGGCCACAGGTTTCCACCATCAAACCTCAGGCATGTTCCCAGGCCACAGGGTTCCAGAATCAAAACGTTCTCATGTTCCAAGGCCACAGGGATCCAGAATCCACCGTTGTCATTTTCCCAGGCCACAAGATTCCAGAATCAATCCTCAGTTATGTTCCCAGGCTACAGGGATCCAGAATAAAACCTCAGTCATGTTCCCAGTCCACAGGGTTCCAGAACCGAGGCTCAGTCAGATTCCCGGGGCACAGTATTCCACAATCTAAACAGATGTCATGTTCCCAGGCCTCAGGGTTCCAGAATCCACCGATGTCATGTTCCCAGGCCACAGGGTTCCAGAATCAATCCTCAGTTATGTTCCCAGGCTACAGGGTTCCAGAATAAAACCTCAGTCATGTTCCCAGTCCACAGGGTTCCAGAACCAAGGCTCAGTCAGGTTCCCGGGGCACAGTATTCCACAATCTAAATAGATGTCATGTTCCCAGGACACAGTGTTCCAGAATCACGCCTCAGTCATGTTCCCAAGACACAGGGATCCAGAATCAAACTTCAGTCATGTTGCCAGGCCGTAGGGTACCACCATCAAACCTCAGTCATCTTCCCAGGACACAGGTTTCCAGAATCAAACCGATTTCATGTTCCCAGGCAACAGGGTACCGGAATCCAAACCGATGTCATGTTCCCAGGCCACAGGATTCCACACTCTAACATCAGTCATCTTCCCAGGCCAATGGTTTCCAGAATCAAACCTCAGTCGTATTCCCAGGCCACATGGTTCCAGAATCAAACCTCAGTTGTGTTCCCAGGACACAGGGTTCCAGAATAAAACCTCAGTCATGTTCCCTGGACACAGGTTTCAGAAATAAAATCCCAGTCATGTTCCCAGGCCACAGGGTTCCACAATAAAAGCTCAGTCATATTCCCAGGCCAGAGGGTTCCACAATCAAACCTCAGTTCTGTTGCCAGACCACGGTTCCACCATCAAGCCTCAGTCATGTTCCCAGGGAGCAGGCTTCCAGAAACAAACCTCAGTCATGTTCCCAAGGCACAGGGTTCCAGAATCAAACCTCAGTCTTGTTCCCAGGACACAGGTTGCCAGAATCAACCCGATATCATGTTCCCTAGCCACAGTCTTCCAGAATCAAACCTCAGTTCTCTTGCCAGGCCACAGGTTTCCACCATCAAACCTCAGGCATGTTCCCAGGCCACAGGGTTCCAGAATCCACCGATGTCATGTTCCCAGGCCACAGGATTCCACACTCTAACATCAGTCATCTTCCCAGGCCAATGGTTTCCAGAATCAAACGTCAGTCATATTCCCAGGCGACATGGTTCCAGAATAAAACCTCAGTCATGTTCCCTGGACACAGGTTTCAGAAATAAACTCCCAGTCATGTTCCCAGGCCACAGGGTTCCACAATTAAACCTCAGTCATATTCCCAGGCCAGAGGGTTCCACAATCAAACCTCTGTCCTGTTGCTAGGCCACGGTTCCACCATCAAACCTCAGTCATGTTCCCAGGAAAGACTGTTCCACAATCAAACCTAAGTCATCTTTCCAAGCCACAGGGTTCCACCATCAAGCCTCACTCATTTTGCCAGGCCACAGGTTTCAACCATCAAACCTCAGTCATGTTCCCAGTAAATAGGGCTCCAGAATCAAACCAATGTCAAGTTCCCACGCCACGGGGTTCCAGTATCAGGCCTCAGTCATGTTCCCCGTGCACAGGGTGCCACAATCAAACTCAGTCATGTTGCCAGGCCACAGGTTTCTGCCATCACACCTCAGTCAAGTTGCCAGGCCACAGGGTTCCAGAATCAATCCTCAGTCATTTTGCCAGGCCAGAGTGTTCCACCATCAAACCTCAGTCATGATCCCAAGCCACATGTTTCCAAAATGAAACCTCAGTCATTTTCCCAGGCCAAAGGTTTCCAAAATCAAACCTCAGTCATATTCCCAGGACACATGGTTCCAGAATCAAACCTGAGTCATGTTCGCAGGCCACAGGTTTCAGCAATCAAACCTCAGTCATGTTCCCAGGACACAGGTGTCCAGAATCAAACCTCAGTCATGTTCCCAGGGAACAGGTTTCCAGAAACAAACCTCAGTCATGTTCCCAAGGCACAGGGTTCCAGAATCAAACCTCAGTCTTGTTCCCAGGACACAGGTTTCCAGAATCAACCCGATATCATATTCCCTAGCCACAGTCTTCCAGAATCAAACCTCAGTCATCTTGCCAGGCCACAGGTTTCCACCATCAAACCTCAGGCATGTTCCCAGGCCACAGGGTTCCAGAATCAAACCATTCTCATGTTCCCAGGCCACAGGGTTCCAGAATCCACCGTTGTCATTTTCCCAGGCCACAAGATTCCAGAATCAATCCTCAGTTATGTTCCCAGGCTACAGGGTTCCAGAATAAAACCTCAGTCATGTTCCCAGGCCACAGGGTTCCAGAACAGAGGATCAGTCAGGTTCCCGGGGCACAGTATTCCACAATCTAAACAGATGTCATGTTCCCAGGCCTCAGGGTTCCAGAATCCACTGATGTCATGTTCCCAGGCCACGGGGTTCCAGAATCAATCCTCAGTTATGTTCCCAGGCTACAGGGTTCCAGAATAAAACCTCAGTCATGTTCCCAGTCCACAGGGTTCCAGAACCAAGGCTCAGTCAGGTTCCCGGGGCACAGTATTCCACAATCTAAATAGATGTCATGTTCCCAGGCCACAGTGTTCCAGAATCACGCCTCAGCCATGTTCCCAGGACACAGGGATCCAGAATCAAACTTCAGTCATGTTGCCAGGCCATAGGGTACCACCATCAAACCTCAGTCATATTCCCCGGCCACAGGTTTCCAGAATCAAACCGATTACATGTTCCCAGGCAACAGGGTACCGGAATCCAAACCGATGTCATGTTCCCAGGCCACAGGATTCCACACTCTAACATCAGTCATCTTCCCAGGCCAATGGTTTCCAGAATCAAAACTCAGTCATATTCCCAGGCCACACGGTTCCAGAATCAAACCTCAGTTGTGTTCCCAGGACACAGGGTTCCAGAATAAAACCTCAGTCATGTTCCCTGGACACAGGTTTCAGAAATAAAATCCCAGTCATGTTCCCAGGCCACAGGGTTCCACAATAAAAGCTCAGTCATATTCCCAGGCCAGAGGGTTCCACAATCAAACCTCAGTTCTGTTGCCAGACCATGCTTCCACCATCAAGCCTCAGTCATGTTCCCAGGGAACAGGCTTCCAGAAACAAACCTCAGTCATGTTCCCAAGGCACAGGGTTCCAGAATCAAACCTCAGTCTTGTTCCCAGGACACAGGTTGCCAGAATCAAGCCGATATCATGTTCCCTAGCCACAGTCTTCCAGAATCAAACCTCAGTCCTGTTGCCAGGCCACAGGTTTCCACCATCAAACCTCAGGCATGTTCCCAGGCGACAGGGTTCCAGAATCCACCGATGTCATGTTCCCAGGCCACAGGATTCCACACTCTAACATCAGTCATCTTCCCAGGCCAATGGTTTCCAGAATCAAACGTCAGTCATATTCCCAGGCCACATGGTTCCAGAATAAAACCTCAGTCATGTTCCCTGGACACAGGTTTCAGAAATAAACTCCCAGTCATGTTCCCAGGCCACAGGGTTCCACAATTAAACCTCAGTCATATTCCCAGGCCAGAGGGTTCCACAATCAAACCTCTGTCCTGTTGCTAGGCCACGGTTCCACCATCAAGCCTCAGTCATGTTCCCAGGAAAGACTGTTCCACAATCAAACCTACGTCATCTTGCCAAGCCACAGGCTTCCACCATCAAGCCTCACTCATGTTGCCAGGCCACAGGGTTCCACCATCAAGCCTCACTCATGTTCCCAAGCCTGAGGGTTCCACTATCAAACCTCAATCATGTTGCCAGGCCACAGGTTTCAACCATCAAACCTCAGTCATGTTCCCAGTAAACAGGGCTCCAGAATCAAACCAATGTCAAGTTCCCACGCCACGGGGTTCCAGTATCAGGCCTCAGTCATGTTCCCCGTGCACAGGGTGCCACGATCAAACTCAGTCATGTTGCCAGGCCACAGGTTTCTGCCATCACACCTCAGTCAAGTTGCCAGGCCACAGGGTTCCAGAATCAAGCCCCAGTCATTTTACCAGGCCATAGTGTTCCACCATCAAACCTCAGTCATGATCCCAAGCCACATGTTTCCACAATGAAACCTCAGTCATTTTCCCAGGCCAAAGGTTTCCAGAATCAAACCTCAGTCATATTCCCAGGACACATGGTTCCAGAATCAAACCTGAGTCATGTTCGCAGGCCACAGGTTTCAGCAATCAAACCTCAGTCATGTTCCCAGGACACAGGTGTCCAGAATCAAACCTCAGTCATGTTCCCAGGGAACAGGTTTCCAGAAACAAACCTCAGTCATATTCCCAGGACACATGGTTCCAGAATCAAACCTGAGTCATGTTCGCAGGCCACAGGTTTCAGCAATCAAACCTCAGTCTTGTTCCCAGGACACAGGTTGCCAGAATCAACCCGATATCATGTTCCCTAGCCACAGTCTTCCAGAATCAAACCTCAGTCATGTTGCCAGGCCACAGGTTTCCACCATCAAACCTCAGGCATGTTCCCAGGCCACAGGGTTCCAGAATCAAATCGTTCTCATGTTCCCAGGCCACAGGGATCCAGAATCCACCGTTGTCATTTTCCCAGGCCACAAGATTCCAGAATCAATCCTCAGTTATGTTCCCAGGCTACAGGGATCCAGAATAAAACCTCAGTCATGTTCCCAGTCCACAGGGTTCCAGAACCGAGGCTCAGTCAGATTCCCGGGGCACAGTATTCCACAATCTAAACAGATGTCATGTTCCCAGGCCTCAGGGTTCCAGAATCCACCGATGTCATGTTCCCAGGCCACAGGGTTCCAGAATCAATCCTCAGTTATGTTCCCAGGCTACAGGGTTCCAGAATAAAACCTCAGTCATGTTCCCAGTCCACAGGGTTCCAGAACCAAGGCTCAGTCAGGTTCCCGGGGCACAGTATTCCACAATCTAAATAGATGTCATGTTCGCAGGACACAGTGTTCCAGAATCACGCCTCAGTCATGTTCCCAGGACACAGGGATCCAGAATCAAACTTCAGTCATGTTGCCAGGCCGTAGGGTACCACCATCAAACCTCAGTCATCTTCCCAGGACACAGGTTTCCAGAATCAAACCGATTTCATGTTCCCAGGCAACAGGGTACCGGAATCCAAACCGATGTCATGTTCCCAGGCCACAGGATTCCACACTCTAACATCAGTCATCTTCCCAGGCCAATGGTTTCCAGAATCAAACCTCAGTCATATTCCCAGGCCACATGGATCCAGAATCAAACCTCAGTTGTGTTCCCAGGACACAGGGTTCCAGAATAAAACCTCAGTCATGTTCCCTGGACACAGGTTTCAGAAATAAAATCCCAGTCATGTTCCCAGGCCACAGGGTTCCACAATAAAAGCTCAGTCATATTCCCAGGCCAGAGGGTTCCACAATCAAACCTCAGTTCTGTTGCCAGACCACGGTTCCACCATCAAGCCTCAGTCATGTTCCCAGGGAACAGGCTTCCAGAAACAAACCTCAGTCATGTTCACAAGGCACAGGGTTCCAGAATCAAACCTCAGTCTTGTTCCCAGGACACAGGTTGCCAGAATCAACCCGATATCATGTTCCCTAGCCACAGTCTTCCAGAATCAAACCTCAGTCCTGTTGCCAGGCCACAGGTTTCCACCATCAAACCTCAGGCATGTTCCCAGGCCACAGGGTTCCAGAATCAAACCATTCTCATGTTCCCAGGCCACAGGGTTCCAGAATCCACCGTTGTCATTTTCCCAGGCCACAAGATTCCAGAATCAATCCTCAGTTATGTTCCCAGGCTACAGGGTTCCAGAATAAAACCTCAGTCATGTTCCCAGGCCACAGGGTTCCAGAACAGAGGATCAGTCAGGTTCCCGGGGCACAGTATTCCACAATCTAAACAGATGTCATGTTCCCAGGCCTCAGGGTTCCAGAATCCACTGATGTCATGTTCCCAGGCCACGGGGTTCCAGAATCAATCCTCAGTTATGTTCCCAGGCTACAGGGTTCCAGAATAAAACCTCAGTCATGTTCCCAGTCCACAGGGTTCCAGAACCAAGGCTCAGTCAGGTTCCCGGGGCACAGTATTCCACAATCTAAATAGATGTCATGTTCCCAGGCCACAGTGTTCCAGAATCACGCCTCAGCCATGTTCCCAGGACACAGGGATCCAGAATCAAACTTCAGTCATGTTGCCAGGCCATAGGGTACCACCATCAAACCTCAGTCATATTCCCCGGCCACAGGTTTCCAGAATCAAACCGATTACATGTTCCCAGGCAACAGGGTACCGGAATCCAAACCGATGTCATGTTCCCAGGCCACAGGATTCCACACTCTAACATCAGTCATCTTCCCAGGCCAATGGTTTCCAGAATCAAAACTCAGTCATATTCCCAGGCCACATGGTTCCAGAATCAAACCTCAGTTGTGTTCCCAGGACACAGGGTTCCAGAATAAAACCTCAGTCATGTTCCCTGGACACAGGTTTCAGAAATAAAATCCCAGTCATGTTCCCAGGCCACAGGGTTCCACAATAAAAGCTCAGTCATATTCCCAGGCCAGAGGGTTCCACAATCAAACCTCAGTTCTGTTGCCAGACCATGCTTCCACCATCAAGCCTCAGTCATGTTCCCAGGGAACAGGCTTCCAGAAACAAACCTCAGTCATGTTCCCAAGGCACAGGGTTCCAGAATCAAACCTCAGTCTTGTTCCCAGGACACAGGTTGCCAGAATCAAGCCGATATCATGTTCCCTAGCCACAGTCTTCCAGAATCAAACCTCAGTCCTGTTGCCAGGCCACAGGTTTCCACCATCAAACCTCAGGCATGTTCCCAGGCCACAGGGTTCCAGAATCCACCGATGTCATGTTCCCAGGCCACAGGATTCCACACTCTAACATCAGTCATCTTCCCAGGCAAATGGTTTCCAGAATCAAACGTCAGTCATATACCCAGGCCACATGGTTCCAGAATAAAACCTCAGTCATGTTCCCTGGACACAGGTTTCAGAAATAAACTCCCAGTCATGTTCCCAGGCCACAGGGTTCCACAATTAAACCTCAGTCATATTCCCAGGCCAGAGGGTTCCACAATCAAACCTCTGTCCTGTTGCTAGGCCACGGTTCCACCATCAAACCTCAGTCATGTTCCCAGGAAAGACTGTTCCACAATCAAACCTAAGTCATCTTTCCAAGCCACAGGGTTCCACCATCAAGCCTCACTCATTTTGCCAGGCCACAGGTTTCAACCATCAAACCTCAGTCATGTTCCCAGTAAATAGGGCTCCAGAATCAAACCAATGTCAAGTTCCCACACCACGGGGTTCCAGTATCAGGCCTCAGTCATGTTCCCCGTGCACAGGGTGCCACAATCAAACTCAGTCATGTTGCCAGGCCACAGGTTTCTGCCATCACACCTCAGTCAAGTTGCCAGGCCACAGGGTTCCAGAATCAATCCTCAGTCATTTTGCCAGGCCAGAGTGTTCCACCATCAAACCTCAGTCATGATCCCAAGCCACATGTTTCCAAAATGAAACCTCAGTCATTTTCCCAGGCCAAAGGTTTCCAAAATCAAACCTCAGTCATATTCCCAGGACACATGGTTCCAGAATCAAACCTGAGTCATGTTCGCAGGCCACAGGTTTCAGCAATCAAACCTCAGTCATGTTCCCAGGACACAGGTGTCCAGAATCAAACCTCAGTCATGTTCCCAGGGAACAGGTTTCCAGAAACAAACCTCAGTCATGTTCCCAAGGCACAGGGTTCCAGAATCAAACCTCAGTCTTGTTCCCAGGACACAGGTTTCCAGAATCAACCCGATATCATATTCCCTAGCCACAGTCTTCCAGAATCAAACCTCAGTCATCTTGCCAGGCCACAGGTTTCCACCATCAAACCTCAGGCATGTTCCCAGGCCACAGGGTTCCAGAATCAAACCATTCTCATGTTCCCAGGCCACAGGGTTCCAGAATCCACCGTTGTCATTTTCCCAGGCCACAAGATTCCAGAATCAATCCTCAGTTATGTTCCCAGGCTACAGGGTTCCAGAATAAAACCTCAGTCATGTTCCCAGGCCACAGGGTTCCAGAACAGAGGATCAGTCAGGTTCCCGGGGCACAGTATTCCACAATCTAAACAGATGTCATGTTCCCAGGCCTCAGGGTTCCAGAATCCACTGATGTCATGTTCCCAGGCCACGGGGTTCCAGAATCAATCCTCAGTTATGTTCCCAGGCTACAGGGTTCCAGAATAAAACCTCAGTCATGTTCCCAGTCCACAGGGTTCCAGAACCAAGGCTCAGTCAGGTTCCCGGGGCACAGTATTCCACAATCTAAATAGATGTCATGTTCCCAGGCCACAGTGTTCCAGAATCACGCCTCAGCCATGTTCCCAGGACACAGGGATCCAGAATCAAACTTCAGTCATGTTGCCAGGCCATAGGGTACCACCATCAAACCTCAGTCATATTCCCCGGCCACAGGTTTCCAGAATCAAACCGATTACATGTTCCCAGGCAACAGGGTACCGGAATCCAAACCGATGTCATGTTCCCAGGCCACAGGATTCCACACTCTAACATCAGTCATCTTCCCAGGCCAATGGTTTCCAGAATCAAAACTCAGTCATATTCCCAGGCCACATGGTTCCAGAATCAAACCTCAGTTGTGTTCCCAGGACACAGGGTTCCAGAATAAAACCTCAGTCATGTTCCCTGGACACAGGTTTCAGAAATAAAATCCCAGTCATGTTCCCAGGCCACAGGGTTCCACAATAAAAGCTCAGTCATATTCCCAGGCCAGAGGGTTCCACAATCAAACCTCAGTTCTGTTGCCAGACCATGCTTCCACCATCAAGCCTCAGTCATGTTCCCAGGGAACAGGCTTCCAGAAACAAACCTCAGTCATGTTCCCAAGGCACAGGGTTCCAGAATCAAACCTCAGTCTTGTTCCCAGGACACAGGTTGCCAGAATCAAGCCGATATCATGTTCCCTAGCCACAGTCTTCCAGAATCAAACCTCAGTCCTGTTGCCAGGCCACAGGTTTCCACCATCAAACCTCAGGCATGTTCCCAGGCCACAGGGTTCCAGAATCCACCGATGTCATGTTCCCAGGCCACAGGATTCCACACTCTAACATCAGTCATCTTCCCAGGCCAATGGTTTCCAGAATCAAACGTCAGTCATATTCCCAGGCGACATGGTTCCAGAATAAAACCTCAGTCATGTTCCCTGGACACAGGTTTCAGAAATAAACTCCCAGTCATGTTCCCAGGCCACAGGGTTCCACAATTAAACCTCAGTCATATTCCCAGGCCAGAGGGTTCCACAATCAAACCTCTGTCCTGTTGCTAGGCCACGGTTCCACCATCAAACCTCAGTCATGTTCCCAGGAAAGACTGTTCCACAATCAAACCTAAGTCATCTTTCCAAGCCACAGGGTTCCACCATCAAGCCTCACTCATTTTGCCAGGCCACAGGTTTCAACCATCAAACCTCAGTCATGTTCCCAGTAAATAGGGCTCCAGAATCAAACCAATGTCAAGTTCCCACACCACGGGGTTCCAGTATCAGGCCTCAGTCATGTTCCCCGTGCACAGGGTGCCACAATCAAACTCAGTCATGTTGCCAGGCCACAGGTTTCTGCCATCACACCTCAGTCAAGTTGCCAGGCCACAGGGTTCCAGAATCAATCCTCAGTCATTTTGCCAGGCCAGAGTGTTCCACCATCAAACCTCAGTCATGATCCCAAGCCACATGTTTCCAAAATGAAACCTCAGTCATTTTCCCAGGCCAAAGGTTTCCAAAATCAAACCTCAGTCATATTCCCAGGACACATGGTTCCAGAATCAAACCTGAGTCATGTTCGCAGGCCACAGGTTTCAGCAATCAAACCTCAGTCATGTTCCCAGGACACAGGTGTCCAGAATCAAACCTCAGTCATGTTCCCAGGGAACAGGTTTCCAGAAACAAACCTCAGTCATGTTCCCAAGGCACAGGGTTCCAGAATCAAACCTCAGTCTTGTTCCCAGGACACAGGTTTCCAGAATCAACCCGATATCATATTCCCTAGCCACAGTCTTCCAGAATCAAACCTCAGTCATCTTGCCAGGCCACAGGTTTCCACCATCAAACCTCAGGCATGTTCCCAGGCCACAGGGTTCCAGAATCAAACCATTCTCATGTTCCCAGGCCACAGGGTTCCAGAATCCACCGTTGTCATTTTCCCAGGCCACAAGATTCCAGAATCAATCCTCAGTTATGTTCCCAGGCTACAGGGTTCCAGAATAAAACCTCAGTCATGTTCCCAGGCCACAGGGTTCCAGAACAGAGGATCAGTCAGGTTCCCGGGGCACAGTATTCCACAATCTAAACAGATGTCATGTTCCCAGGCCTCAGGGTTCCAGAATCCACTGATGTCATGTTCCCAGGCCACGGGGTTCCAGAATCAATCCTCAGTTATGTTCCCAGGCTACAGGGTTCCAGAATAAAACCTCAGTCATGTTCCCAGTCCACAGGGTTCCAGAACCAAGGCTCAGTCAGGTTCCCGGGGCACAGTATTCCACAATCTAAATAGATGTCATGTTCCCAGGCCACAGTGTTCCAGAATCACGCCTCAGCCATGTTCCCAGGACACAGGGATCCAGAATCAAACTTCAGTCATGTTGCCAGGCCATAGGGTACCACCATCAAACCTCAGTCATATTCCCCGGCCACAGGTTTCCAGAATCAAACCGATTACATGTTCCCAGGCAACAGGGTACCGGAATCCAAACCGATGTCATGTTCCCAGGCCACAGGATTCCACACTCTAACATCAGTCATCTTCCCAGGCCAATGGTTTCCAGAATCAAAACTCAGTCATATTCCCAGGCCACATGGTTCCAGAATCAAACCTCAGTTGTGTTCCCAGGACACAGGGTTCCAGAATAAAACCTCAGTCATGTTCCCTGGACACAGGTTTCAGAAATAAAATCCCAGTCATGTTCCCAGGCCACAGGGTTCCACAATAAAAGCTCAGTCATATTCCCAGGCCAGAGGGTTCCACAATCAAACCTCAGTTCTGTTGCCAGACCATGCTTCCACCATCAAGCCTCAGTCATGTTCCCAGGGAACAGGCTTCCAGAAACAAACCTCAGTCATGTTCCCAAGGCACAGGGTTCCAGAATCAAACCTCAGTCTTGTTCCCAGGACACAGGTTGCCAGAATCAAGCCGATATCATGTTCCCTAGCCACAGTCTTCCAGAATCAAACCTCAGTCCTGTTGCCAGGCCACAGGTTTCCACCATCAAACCTCAGGCATGTTCCCAGGCCACAGGGTTCCAGAATCCACCGATGTCATGTTCCCAGGCCACAGGATTCCACACTCTAACATCAGTCATCTTCCCAGGCCAATGGTTTCCAGAATCAAACGTCAGTCATATTCCCAGGCGACATGGTTCCAGAATAAAACCTCAGTCATGTTCCCTGGACACAGGTTTCAGAAATAAACTCCCAGTCATGTTCCCAGGCCACAGGGTTCCACAATTAAACCTCAGTCATATTCCCAGGCCAGAGGGTTCCACAATCAAACCTCTGTCCTGTTGCTAGGCCACGGTTCCACCATCAAACCTCAGTCATGTTCCCAGGAAAGACTGTTCCACAATCAAACCTAAGTCATCTTTCCAAGCCACAGGGTTCCACCATCAAGCCTCACTCATTTTGCCAGGCCACAGGATTCAACCATCAAACCTCAGTCATGTTCCCAGTAAACAGGGCTCCAGAATCAAACCAATGTCAAGTTCCCACGCCACGGGGTTCCAGTATCAGGCCTCAGTCATGTTCCCCGTGCACAGGGTGCCACAATCAAACTCAGTCATGTTGCCAGGCCACAGGTTTCTGCCATCACACCTCAGTCAAGTTGCCAGGCCACAGGGTTCCAGAATCAAGCCTCAGTCATTTTGCCAGGCCAGAGTGTTCCACCATCAAACCTCAGTCATGATCCCAAGCCACATGTTTCCAAAATGAAACCTCAGTCATTTTCCCAGGCCAAAGGTTTCCAAAATCAAACCTCAGTCATATTCCCAGGACACATGGATCCAGAATCAAACCTGAGTCATATTCCCAGGACACATGGTTCCAGAATCAAACCTGAGTCATGTTCGCAGGCCACAGGTTTCAGCAATCAAACCTCAGTCATGTTCCCAGGACACAGGTGTCCAGAATCAAACCTCAGTCATGTTCCCAGGGAACAGGTTTCCAGAAACAAACCTCAGTCATGTTCCCAAGGCACAGGGTTCCAGAATCAAACCTCAGTCTTGTTCCCAGGACACAGGTTTCCAGAATCAACCCGATATCATATTCCCTAGCCACAGTCTTCCAGAATCAAACCTCAGTCATCTTGCCAGGCCACAGGTTTCCACCATCAAACCTCAGGCATGTTCCCAGGCCACAGGGTTCCAGAATCAAACCATTCTCATGTTCCCAGGCCACAGGGTTCCAGAATCCACCGTTGTCATTTTCCCAGGCCACAAGATTCCAGAATCAATCCTCAGTTATGTTCCCAGGCTACAGGGTTCCAGAATAAAACCTCAGTCATGTTCCCAGGCCACAGGGTTCCAGAACAGAGGATCAGTCAGGTTCCCGGGGCACAGTATTCCACAATCTAAACAGATGTCATGTTCCCAGGCCTCAGGGTTCCAGAATCCACTGATGTCATGTTCCCAGGCCACGGGGTTCCAGAATCAATCCTCAGTTATGTTCCCAGGCTACAGGGTTCCAGAATAAAACCTCAGTCATGTTCCCAGTCCACAGGGTTCCAGAACCAAGGCTCAGTCAGGTTCCCGGGGCACAGTATTCCACAATCTAAATAGATGTCATGTTCCCAGGCCACAGTGTTCCAGAATCACGCCTCAGCCATGTTCCCAGGACACAGGGATCCAGAATCAAACTTCAGTCATGTTGCCAGGCCATAGGGTACCACCATCAAACCTCAGTCATATTCCCCGGCCACAGGTTTCCAGAATCAAACCGATTACATGTTCCCAGGCAACAGGGTACCGGAATCCAAACCGATGTCATGTTCCCAGGCCACAGGATTCCACACTCTAACATCAGTCATCTTCCCAGGCCAATGGTCTCCAGAATCAAAACTCAGTCATATTCCCAGGCCACATGGTTCCAGAATCAAACCTCAGTTGTGTTCCCAGGACACAGGTTCCAGAATAAAACCTCAGTCATGTTCCCTGGACACAGGTTTCAGAAATAAAATCCCAGTCATGTTCCCAGGCCACAGGGTTCCACAATAAAAGCTCAGTCATATTCCCAGGCCAGAGGGTTCCACAATCAAACCTCAGTTCTGTTGCCAGACCATGCTTCCACCATCAAGCCTCAGTCATGTTCCCAGGGAACAGGCTTCCAGAAACAAACCTCAGTCATGTTCCCAAGGCACAGGGTTCCAGAATCAAACCTCAGTCTTGTTCCCAGGACACAGGTTGCCAGAATCAAGCCGATATCATGTTCCCTAGCCACAGTCTTCCAGAATCAAACCTCAGTCCTGTTGCCAGGCCACAGGTTTCCACCATCAAACCTCAGGCATGTTCCCAGGCCACAGGGTTCCAGAATCCACCGATGTCATGTTCCCAGGCCACAGGATTCCACACTCTAACATCAGTCATCTTCCCAGGCCAATGGTTTCCAGAATCAAACGTCAGTCATATTCCCAGGCCACATGGTTCCAGAATAAAACCTCAGTCATGTTCCCTGGACACAGGTTTCAGAAATAAACTCCCAGTCATGTTCCCAGGCCACAGGGTTCCACAATTAAACCTCAGTCATATTCCCAGGCCAGAGGGTTCCACAATCAAACCTCTGTCCTGTTGCTAGGCCACGGTTCCACCATCAAGCCTCAGTCATGTTCCCAGGAAAGACTGTTCCACAATCAAACCTAAGTCATCTTGCCAAGCCACAGGCTTCCACCATCAAGCCTCACTCATGTTGCCAGGCCACAGGGTTCCACCATCAAGCCTCACTCATGTTCCCAAGCCTGAGGGTTCCACTATCAAACCTCAATCATGTTGCCAGGCCACAGGTTTCAACCATCAAACCTCAGTCATGTTCCCAGTAAACAGGGCTCCAGAATCAAACCAATGTCAAGTTCCCACGCCACGGGGTTCCAGTATCAGGCCTCAGTCATGTTCCCCGTGCACAGGGTGCCACAATCAAACTCAGTCATGTTGCCAGTCCACAGGTTTCTGCCATCACACCTCAGTCAAGTTGCCAGGCCACAGGGTTCCAGAATCAAGCCTCAGTCATTTTGCCAGGCCATAGTGTTCCACCATCAAACCTCAGTCATGATCCCAAGCCACATGTTTCCACAATGAAACCTCAGTCATTTTCCCAGGCCAAAGGTTTCCAGAATCAAACCTCAGTCATATTCCCAGGACACATGGTTCCAGAATCAAACCTGAGTCATGTTCGCAGGCCACAGGTTTCAGCAATCAAACCTCAGTCATGTTCCCAGGACACAGGTGTCCAGAATCAAACCTCAGTCATGTTCCCAGGGAACAGGTTTCCAGAAACAAACCTCAGTCATATTCCCAGGACACATGGTTCCAGAATCAAACCTGAGTCATGTTCGCAGGCCACAGGTTTCAGCAATCAAACCTCAGTCTTGTTCCCAGGACACAGGTTGCCAGAATCAACCCGATATCATGTTCCCTAGCCACAGTCTTCCAGAATCAAACCTCAGTCATGTTGCCAGGCCACAGGTTTCAACCATCAAACCTCAGGCATGTTCCCAGGCCACAGGGTTCCAGAATCAAAACGTTCTCATGTTCCCAGGCCACAGGGATCCAGAATCCACCGTTGTCATTTTCCCAGGCCACAAGATTCCAGAATCAATCCTCAGTTATGTTCCCAGGCTACAGGGATCCAGAATAAAACCTCAGTCATGTTCCCAGTCCACAGGGTTCCAGAACCGAGGCTCAGTCAGATTCCCGGGGCACAGTATTCCACAATCTAAACAGATGTCATGTTCCCAGGCCTCAGGGTTCCAGAATCCACCGATGTCATGTTCCCAGGCCACAGGGTTCCAGAATCAATCCTCAGTTATGTTCCCAGGCTACAGGGTTCCAGAATAAAACCTCAGTCATGTTCCCAGTCCACAGGGTTCCAGAACCAAGGCTCAGTCAGGTTCCCGGGGCACAGTATTCCACAATCTAAATAGATGTCATGTTCCCAGGACACAGTGTTCCAGAATCACGCCTCAGTCATGTTCCCAAGACACAGGGATCCAGAATCAAACTTCAGTCATGTTGCCAGGCCGTAGGGTACCACCATCAAACCTCAGTCATCTTCCCAGGACACAGGTTTCCAGAATCAAACCGATTTCATGTTCCCAGGCAACAGGGTACCGGAATCCAAACCGATGTCATGTTCCCAGGCCACAGGATTCCACACTCTAACATCAGTCATCTTCCCAGGCCAATGGTTTCCAGAATCAAACCTCAGTCGTATTCCCAGGCCACATGGTTCCAGAATCAAACCTCAGTTGTGTTCCCAGGACACAGGGTTCCAGAATAAAACCTCAGTCATGTTCCCTGGACACAGGTTTCAGAAATAAAATCCCAGTCATGTTCCCAGGCCACAGGGTTCCACAATAAAAGCTCAGTCATATTCCCAGGCCAGAGGGTTCCACAATCAAACCTCAGTTCTGTTGCCAGACCACGGTTCCACCATCAAGCCTCAGTCATGTTCCCAGGGAGCAGGCTTCCAGAAACAAACCTCAGTCATGTTCCCAAGGCACAGGGTTCCAGAATCAAACCTCAGTCTTGTTCCCAGGACACAGGTTGCCAGAATCAACCCGATATCATGTTCCCTAGCCACAGTCTTCCAGAATCAAACCTCAGTTCTCTTGCCAGGCCACAGGTTTCCACCATCAAACCTCAGGCATGTTCCCAGGCCACAGGGTTCCAGAATCCACCGATGTCATGTTCCCAGGCCACAGGATTCCACACTCTAACATCAGTCATCTTCCCAGGCCAATGGTTTCCAGAATCAAACGTCAGTCATATTCCCAGGCGACATGGTTCCAGAATAAAACCTCAGTCATGTTCCCTGGACACAGGTTTCAGAAATAAACTCCCAGTCATGTTCCCAGGCCACAGGGTTCCACAATTAAACCTCAGTCATATTCCCAGGCCAGAGGGTTCCACAATCAAACCTCTGTCCTGTTGCTAGGCCACGGTTCCACCATCAAACCTCAGTCATGTTCCCAGGAAAGACTGTTCCACAATCAAACCTAAGTCATCTTTCCAAGCCACAGGGTTCCACCATCAAGCCTCACTCATTTTGCCAGGCCACAGGTTTCAACCATCAAACCTCAGTCATGTTCCCAGTAAACAGGGCTCCAGAATCAAACCAATGTCAAGTTCCCACGCCACGGGGTTCCAGTATCAGGCCTCAGTCATGTTCCCCGTGCACAGGGTGCCACAATCAAACTCAGTCATGTTGCCAGGCCACAGGTTTCTGCCATCACACCTCAGTCAAGTTGCCAGGCCACAGGGTTCCAGAATCAAGCCTCAGTCATTTTGCCAGGCCAGAGTGTTCCACCATCAAACCTCAGTCATGATCCCAAGCCACATGTTTCCAAAATGAAACCTCAGTCATTTTCCCAGGGCAAAGGTTTCCAAAATCAAACCTCAGTCATATTCCCAGGACACATGGTTCCAGAATCAAACCTGAGTCATGTTCGCAGGCCACAGGTTTCAGCAATCAAACCTCAGTCATGTTCCCAGGACACAGGTGTCCAGAATCAAACCTCAGTCATGTTCCCAGGGAACAGGTTTCCAGAAACAAACCTCAGTCATGTTCCCAAGGCACAGGGTTCCAGAATCAAACCTCAGTCTTGTTCCCAGGACACAGGTTTCCAGAATCAACCCGATATCATATTCCCTAGCCACAGTCTTCCAGAATCAAACCTCAGTCATCTTGCCAGGCCACAGGTTTCCACCATCAAACCTCAGGCATGTTCCCAGGCCACAGGGTTCCAGAATCAAACCATTCTCATGTTCCCAGGCCACAGGGTTCCAGAATCCACCGTTGTCATTTTCCCAGGCCACAAGATTCCAGAATCAATCCTCAGTTATGTTCCCAGGCTACAGGGTTCCAGAATAAAACCTCAGTCATGTTCCCAGGCCACAGGGTTCCAGAACAGAGGATCAGTCAGGTTCCCGGGGCACAGTATTCCACAATCTAAACAGATGTCATGTTCCCAGGCCTCAGGGTTCCAGAATCCACTGATGTCATGTTCCCAGGCCACGGGGTTCCAGAATCAATCCTCAGTTATGTTCCCAGGCTACAGGGTTCCAGAATAAAACCTCAGTCATGTTCCCAGTCCACAGGGTTCCAGAACCAAGGCTCAGTCAGGTTCCCGGGGCACAGTATTCCACAATCTAAATAGATGTCATGTTCCCAGGCCACAGTGTTCCAGAATCACGCCTCAGCCATGTTCCCAGGACACAGGGATCCAAAATCAAACTTCAGTCATGTTGCCAGGCCATAGGGTACCACCATCAAACCTCAGTCATATTCCCCGGCCACAGGTTTCCAGAATCAAACCGATTACATGTTCCCAGGCAACAGGGTACCGGAATCCAAACCGATGTCATGTTCCCAGGCCACAGGATTCCACACTCTAACATCAGTCATCTTCCCAGGCCAATGGTTTCCAGAATCAAACCTCAGTCAAATTCCCAGGCCACACGGTTCCAGAATCAAACCTCAGTTGTGTTCCCAGGACACAGGGTTCCAGAATAAAACCTCAGTCATGTTCCCTGGACACAGGTTTCAGAAATAAAATCCCAGTCATGTTCCCAGGCCACAGGGTTCCACAATAAAAGCTCAGTCATATTCCCAGGCCAGAGGGTTCCACAATCAAACCTCAGTTCTGTTGCCAGACCATGCTTCCACCATCAAGCCTCAGTCATGTTCCCAGGGAACAGGCTTCCAGAAACAAACCTCAGTCATTTTCCCAAGGCACAGGGTTCCAGAATCAAACCTCAGTCTTGTTCCCAGGACACAGGTTGCCAGAATCAAGCCGATATCATGTTCCCTAGCCACAGTCTTCCAGAATCAAACCTCAGTCCTGTTGCCAGGCCACAGGTTTCCACCATCAAACCTCAGGCATGTTCCCAGGCCACAGGGTTCCAGAATCCACCGATGTCATGTTCCCAGGCCACAGGATTCCACACTCTAACATCAGTCATCTTCCCAGGCCAATGGTTTCCAGAATCAAACGTCAGTCATATTCCCAGGCCACATGGTTCCAGAATAAAACCTCAGTCATGTTCCCTGGACACAGGTTTCAGAAATAAACTCCCAGTCATGTTCCCAGGCCACAGGGTTCCACAATTAAACCTCAGTCATATTCCCAGGCCAGAGGGTTCCACAATCAAACCTCTGTCCTGTTGCTAGGCCACGGTTCCACCATCAAGCCTCAGTCATGTTCCCAGGAAAGACTGTTCCACAATCAAACCTAAGTCATCTTGCCAAGCCACAGGCTTCCACCATCAAGCCTCACTCATGTTGCCAGGCCACAGGGTTCCACCATCAAGCCTCACTCATGTTCCCAAGCCTGAGGGTTCCACTATCAAACCTCAATCATGTTGCCAGGCCACAGGTTTCAACCATCAAACCTCAGTCATGTTCCCAGTAAACAGGGCTCCAGAATCAAACCAATGTCAAGTTCCCACGCCACGGGGTTCCAGTATCAGGCCTCAGTCATGTTCCCCGTGCACAGGGTGCCACAATCAAACTCAGTCATGTTGCCAGGCCACAGGTTTCTGCCATCACACCTCAGTCAAGTTGCCAGGCCACAGGGTTCCAGAATCAAGCCCCAGTCATTTTACCAGGCCATAGTGTTCCACCATCAAACCTCAGTCATGATCCCAAGCCACATGTTTCCACAATGAAACCTCAGTCATTTTCCCAGGCCAAAGGTTTCCAGAATCAAACCTCAGTCATATTCCCAGGACACATGGTTCCAGAATCAAACCTGAGTCATGTTCGCAGGCCACAGGTTTCAGCAATCAAACCTCAGTCATGTTCCCAGGACACAGGTGTCCAGAATCAAACCTCAGTCATGTTCCCAGGGAACAGGTTTCCAGAAACAAACCTCAGTCATATTCCCAGGACACATGGTTCCAGAATCAAACCTGAGTCATGTTCGCAGGCCACAGGTTTCAGCAATCAAACCTCAGTCTTGTTCCCAGGACACAGGTTGCCAGAATCAACCCGATATCATGTTCCCTAGCCACAGTCTTCCAGAATCAAACCTCAGTCATGTTGCCAGGCCACAGGTTTCCACCATCAAACCTCAGGCATGTTCCCAGGCCACAGGGTTCCAGAATCAAATCGTTCTCATGTTCCCAGGCCACAGGGATCCAGAATCCACCGTTGTCATTTTCCCAGGCCACAAGATTCCAGAATCAATCCTCAGTTATGTTCCCAGGCTACAGGGATCCAGAATAAAACCTCAGTCATGTTCCCAGTCCACAGGGTTCCAGAACCGAGGCTCAGTCAGATTCCCGGGGCACAGTATTCCACAATCTAAACAGATGTCATGTTCCCAGGCCTCAGGGTTCCAGAATCCACCGATGTCATGTTCCCAGGCCACAGGGTTCCAGAATCAATCCTCAGTTATGTTCCCAGGCTACAGGGTTCCAGAATAAAACCTCAGTCATGTTCCCAGTCCACAGGGTTCCAGAACCAAGGCTCAGTCAGGTTCCCGGGGCACAGTATTCCACAATCTAAATAGATGTCATGTTCGCAGGACACAGTGTTCCAGAATCACGCCTCAGTCATGTTCCCAGGACACAGGGATCCAGAATCAAACTTCAGTCATGTTGCCAGGCCGTAGGGTACCACCATCAAACCTCAGTCATCTTCCCAGGACACAGGTTTCCAGAATCAAACCGATTTCATGTTCCCAGGCAACAGGGTACCGGAATCCAAACCGATGTCATGTTCCCAGGCCACAGGATTCCACACTCTAACATCAGTCATCTTCCCAGGCCAATGGTTTCCAGAATCAAACCTCAGTCATATTCCCAGGCCACATGGATCCAGAATCAAACCTCAGTTGTGTTCCCAGGACACAGGGTTCCAGAATAAAACCTCAGTCATGTTCCCTGGACACAGGTTTCAGAAATAAAATCCCAGTCATGTTCCCAGGCCACAGGGTTCCACAATAAAAGCTCAGTCATATTCCCAGGCCAGAGGGTTCCACAATCAAACCTCAGTTCTGTTGCCAGACCACGGTTCCACCATCAAGCCTCAGTCATGTTCCCAGGGAACAGGCTTCCAGAAACAAACCTCAGTCATGTTCCCAAGGCACAGGGTTCCAGAATCAAACCTCAGTCTTGTTCCCAGGACACAGGTTGCCAGAATCAACCCGATATCATGTTCCCTAGCCACAGTCTTCCAGAATCAAACCTCAGTCCTGTTGCCAGGCCACAGGTTTCCACCATCAAACCTCAGGCATGTTCCCAGGCCACAGGGTTCCAGAATCCACCGATGTCATGTTCCCAGGCCACAGGATTCCACACTCTAACATCAGTCATCTTCCCAGGCCAATGGTTTCCAGAATCAAACGTCAGTCATATACCCAGGCCACATGGTTCCAGAATAAAACCTCAGTCATGTTCCCTGGACACAGGTTTCAGAAATAAACTCCCAGTCATGTTCCCAGGCCACAGGGTTCCACAATTAAACCTCAGTCATATTCCCAGGCCAGAGGGTTCCACAATCAAACCTCTGTCCTGTTGCTAGGCCACGGTTCCACCATCAAACCTCAGTCATGTTCCCAGGAAAGACTGTTCCACAATCAAACCTAAGTCATCTTTCCAAGCCACAGGGTTCCACCATCAAGCCTCACTCATTTTGCCAGGCCACAGGTTTCAACCATCAAACCTCAGTCATGTTCCCAGTAAACAGGGCTCCAGAATCAAACCAATGTCAAGTTCCCACGCCACGGGGTTCCAGTATCAGGCCTCAGTCATGTTCCCCGTGCACAGGGTGCCACAATCAAACTCAGTCATGTTGCCAGGCCACAGGTTTCTGCCATCACACCTCAGTCAAGTTGCCAGGCCACAGGGTTCCAGAATCAAGCCTCAGTCATTTTGCCAGGCCAGAGTGTTCCACCATCAAACCTCAGTCATGATCCCAAGCCACATGTTTCCAAAATGAAACCTCAGTCATTTTCCCAGGCCAAAGGTTTCCAAAATCAAACCTCAGTCATATTCCCAGGACACATGGATCCAGAATCAAACCTGAGTCATATTCCCAGGACACATGGTTCCAGAATCAAACCTGAGTCATGTTCGCAGGCCACAGGTTTCAGCAATCAAACCTCAGTCATGTTCCCAGGACACAGGTGTCCAGAATCAAACCTCAGTCATGTTCCCAGGGAACAGGTTTCCAGAAACAAACCTCAGTCATGTTCCCAAGGCACAGGGTTCCAGAATCAAACCTCAGTCTTGTTCCCAGGACACAGGTTTCCAGAATCAACCCGATATCATATTCCCTAGCCACAGTCTTCCAGAATCAAACCTCAGTCATCTTGCCAGGCCACAGGTTTCCACCATCAAACCTCAGGCATGTTCCCAGGCCACAGGGTTCCAGAATCAAACCATTCTCATGTTCCCAGGCCACAGGGTTCCAGAATCCACCGTTGTCATTTTCCCAGGCCACAAGATTCCAGAATCAATCCTCAGTTATGTTCCCAGGCTACAGGGTTCCAGAATAAAACCTCAGTCATGTTCCCAGGCCACAGGGTTCCAGAACAGAGGATCAGTCAGGTTCCCGGGGCACAGTATTCCACAATCTAAACAGATGTCATGTTCCCAGGCCTCAGGGTTCCAGAATCCACTGATGTCATGTTCCCAGGCCACGGGGTTCCAGAATCAATCCTCAGTTATGTTCCCAGGCTACAGGGTTCCAGAATAAAACCTCAGTCATGTTCCCAGTCCACAGGGTTCCAGAACCAAGGCTCAGTCAGGTTCCCGGGGCACAGTATTCCACAATCTAAATAGATGTCATGTTCCCAGGCCACAGTGTTCCAGAATCACGCCTCAGCCATGTTCCCAGGACACAGGGATCCAGAATCAAACTTCAGTCATGTTGCCAGGCCATAGGGTACCACCATCAAACCTCAGTCATATTCCCCGGCCACAGGTTTCCAGAATCAAACCGATTACATGTTCCCAGGCAACAGGGTACCGGAATCCAAACCGATGTCATGTTCCCAGGCCACAGGATTCCACACTCTAACATCAGTCATCTTCCCAGGCCAATGGTTTCCAGAATCAAAACTCAGTCATATTCCCAGGCCACATGGTTCCAGAATCAAACCTCAGTTGTGTTCCCAGGACACAGGGTTCCAGAATAAAACCTCAGTCATGTTCCCTGGACACAGGTTTCAGAAATAAAATCCCAGTCATGTTCCCAGGCCACAGGGTTCCACAATAAAAGCTCAGTCATATTCCCAGGCCAGAGGGTTCCACAATCAAACCTCAGTTCTGTTGCCAGACCATGCTTCCACCATCAAGCCTCAGTCATGTTCCCAGGGAACAGGCTTCCAGAAACAAACCTCAGTCATGTTCCCAAGGCACAGGGTTCCAGAATCAAACCTCAGTCTTGTTCCCAGGACACAGGTTGCCAGAATCAAGCCGATATCATGTTCCCTAGCCACAGTCTTCCAGAATCAAACCTCAGTCCTGTTGCCAGGCCACAGGTTTCCACCATCAAACCTCAGGCATGTTCCCAGGCCACAGGGTTCCAGAATCCACCGATGTCATGTTCCCAGGCCACAGGATTCCACACTCTAACATCAGTCATCTTCCCAGGCCAATGGTTTCCAGAATCAAACGTCAGTCATATTCCCAGGCCACATGGTTCCAGAATAAAACCTCAGTCATGTTCCCTGGACACAGGTTTCAGAAATAAACTCCCAGTCATGTTCCCAGGCCACAGGGTTCCACAATTAAACCTCAGTCATATTCCCAGGCCAGAGGGTTCCACAATCAAACCTCTGTCCTGTTGCTAGGCCACGGTTCCACCATCAAGCCTCAGTCATGTTCCCAGGAAAGACTGTTCCACAATCAAACCTAAGTCATCTTGCCAAGCCACAGGGTTCCACCATCAAGCCTCACTCATGTTGCCAGGCCACAGGGTTCCACCATCAAGCCTCACTCATGTTCCCAAGCCTGAGGGTTCCACTATCAAACCTCAATCATGTTGCCAGGCCACAGGTTTCAACCATCAAACCTCAGTCATGTTCCCAGTAAACAGGGCTCCAGAATCAAACCAATGTCAAGTTCCCACGCCACGGGGTTCCAGTATCAGGCCTCAGTCATGTTCCCCGTGCACAGGGTGCCACAATCAAACTCAGTCATGTTGCCAGGCCACAGGTTTCTGCCATCACACCTCAGTCAAGTTGCCAGGCCACAGGGTTCCAGAATCAAGCCTCAGTCATTTTGCCAGGCCATAGTGTTCCACCATCAAACCTCAGTCATGATCCCAAGCCACATGTTTCCACAATGAAACCTCAGTCATTTTCCCAGGCCAAAGGTTTCCAGAATCAAACCTCAGTCATATTCCCAGGACACATGGTTCCAGAATCAAACCTGAGTCATGTTCGCAGGCCACAGGTTTCAGCAATCAAACCTCAGTCATGTTCCCAGGACACAGGTGTCCAGAATCAAACCTCAGTCATGTTCCCAGGGAACAGGTTTCCAGAAACAAACCTCAGTCATATTCCCAGGACACATGGTTCCAGAATCAAACCTGAGTCATGTTCGCAGGCCACAGGTTTCAGCAATCAAACCTCAGTCTTGTTCCCAGGACACAGGTTGCCAGAATCAACCCGATATCATGTTCCCTAGCCACAGTCTTCCAGAATCAAACCTCAGTCATGTTGCCAGGCCACAGGTTTCCACCATCAAACCTCAGGCATGTTCCCAGGCCACAGGGTTCCAGAATCAAAACGTTCTCATGTTCCCAGGCCACAGGGATCCAGAATCCACCGTTGTCATTTTCCCAGGCCACAAGATTCCAGAATCAATCCTCAGTTATGTTCCCAGGCTACAGGGATCCAGAATAAAACCTCAGTCATGTTCCCAGTCCACAGGGTTCCAGAACCGAGGCTCAGTCAGATTCCCGGGGCACAGTATTCCACAATCTAAACAGATGTCATGTTCCCAGGCCTCAGGGTTCCAGAATCCACCGATGTCATGTTCCCAGGCCACAGGGTTCCAGAATCAATCCTCAGTTATGTTCCCAGGCTACAGGGTTCCAGAATAAAACCTCAGTCATGTTCCCAGTCCACAGGGTTCCAGAACCAAGGCTCAGTCAGGTTCCCGGGGCACAGTATTCCACAATCTAAATAGATGTCATGTTCCCAGGACACAGTGTTCCAGAATCACGCCTCAGTCATGTTCCCAAGACACAGGGATCCAGAATCAAACTTCAGTCATGTTGCCAGGCCGTAGGGTACCACCATCAAACCTCAGTCATCTTCCCAGGACACAGGTTTCCAGAATCAAACCGATTTCATGTTCCCAGGCAACAGGGTACCGGAATCCAAACCGATGTCATGTTCCCAGGCCACAGGATTCCACACTCTAACATCAGTCATCTTCCCAGGCCAATGGTTTCCAGAATCAAACCTCAGTCGTATTCCCAGGCCACATGGTTCCAGAATCAAACCTCAGTTGTGTTCCCAGGACACAGGGTTCCAGAATAAAACCTCAGTCATGTTCCCTGGACACAGGTTTCAGAAATAAAATCCCAGTCATGTTCCCAGGCCACAGGGTTCCACAATAAAAGCTCAGTCATATTCCCAGGCCAGAGGGTTCCACAATCAAACCTCAGTTCTGTTGCCAGACCACGGTTCCACCATCAAGCCTCAGTCATGTTCCCAGGGAGCAGGCTTCCAGAAACAAACCTCAGTCATGTTCCCAAGGCACAGGGTTCCAGAATCAAACCTCAGTCTTGTTCCCAGGACACAGGTTGCCAGAATCAACCCGATATCATGTTCCCTAGCCACAGTCTTCCAGAATCAAACCTCAGTTCTCTTGCCAGGCCACAGGTTTCCACCATCAAACCTCAGGCATGTTCCCAGGCCACAGGGTTCCAGAATCCACCGATGTCATGTTCCCAGGCCACAGGATTCCACACTCTAACATCAGTCATCTTCCCAGGCCAATGGTTTCCAGAATCAAACGTCAGTCATATTCCCAGGCGACATGGTTCCAGAATAAAACCTCAGTCATGTTCCCTGGACACAGGTTTCAGAAATAAACTCCCAGTCATGTTCCCAGGCCACAGGGTTCCACAATTAAACCTCAGTCATATTCCCAGGCCAGAGGGTTCCACAATCAAACCTCTGTCCTGTTGCTAGGCCACGGTTCCACCATCAAACCTCAGTCATGTTCCCAGGAAAGACTGTTCCACAATCAAACCTAAGTCATCTTTCCAAGCCACAGGGTTCCACCATCAAGCCTCACTCATTTTGCCAGGCCACAGGTTTCAACCATCAAACCTCAGTCATGTTCCCAGTAAATAGGGCTCCAGAATCAAACCAATGTCAAGTTCCCACGCCACGGGGTTCCAGTATCAGGCCTCAGTCATGTTCCCCGTGCACAGGGTGCCACAATCAAACTCAGTCATGTTGCCAGGCCACAGGTTTCTGCCATCACACCTCAGTCAAGTTGCCAGGCCACAGGGTTCCAGAATCAATCCTCAGTCATTTTGCCAGGCCAGAGTGTTCCACCATCAAACCTCAGTCATGATCCCAAGCCACATGTTTCCAAAATGAAACCTCAGTCATTTTCCCAGGCCAAAGGTTTCCAAAATCAAACCTCAGTCATATTCCCAGGACACATGGTTCCAGAATCAAACCTGAGTCATGTTCGCAGGCCACAGGTTTCAGCAATCAAACCTCAGTCATGTTCCCAGGACACAGGTGTCCAGAATCAAACCTCAGTCATGTTCCCAGGGAACAGGTTTCCAGAAACAAACCTCAGTCATGTTCCCAAGGCACAGGGTTCCAGAATCAAACCTCAGTCTTGTTCCCAGGACACAGGTTTCCAGAATCAACCCGATATCATATTCCCTAGCCACAGTCTTCCAGAATCAAACCTCAGTCATCTTGCCAGGCCACAGGTTTCCACCATCAAACCTCAGGCATGTTCCCAGGCCACAGGGTTCCAGAATCAAACCATTCTCATGTTCCCAGGCCACAGGGTTCCAGAATCCACCGTTGTCATTTTCCCAGGCCACAAGATTCCAGAATCAATCCTCAGTTATGTTCCCAGGCTACAGGGTTCCAGAATAAAACCTCAGTCATGTTCCCAGGCCACAGGGTTCCAGAACAGAGGATCAGTCAGGTTCCCGGGGCACAGTATTCCACAATCTAAACAGATGTCATGTTCCCAGGCCTCAGGGTTCCAGAATCCACTGATGTCATGTTCCCAGGCCACGGGGTTCCAGAATCAATCCTCAGTTATGTTCCCAGGCTACAGGGTTCCAGAATAAAACCTCAGTCATGTTCCCAGTCCACAGGGTTCCAGAACCAAGGCTCAGTCAGGTTCCCGGGGCACAGTATTCCACAATCTAAATAGATGTCATGTTCCCAGGCCACAGTGTTCCAGAATCACGCCTCAGCCATGTTCCCAGGACACAGGGATCCAGAATCAAACTTCAGTCATGTTGCCAGGCCATAGGGTACCACCATCAAACCTCAGTCATATTCCCCGGCCACAGGTTTCCAGAATCAAACCGATTACATGTTCCCAGGCAACAGGGTACCGGAATCCAAACCGATGTCATGTTCCCAGGCCACAGGATTCCACACTCTAACATCAGTCATCTTCCCAGGCCAATGGTTTCCAGAATCAAAACTCAGTCATATTCCCAGGCCACACGGTTCCAGAATCAAACCTCAGTTGTGTTCCCAGGACACAGGGTTCCAGAATAAAACCTCAGTCATGTTCCCTGGACACAGGTTTCAGAAATAAAATCCCAGTCATGTTCCCAGGCCACAGGGTTCCACAATAAAAGCTCAGTCATATTCCCAGGCCAGAGGGTTCCACAATCAAACCTCAGTTCTGTTGCCAGACCATGCTTCCACCATCAAGCCTCAGTCATGTTCCCAGGGAACAGGCTTCCAGAAACAAACCTCAGTCATGTTCCCAAGGCACAGGGTTCCAGAATCAAACCTCAGTCTTGTTCCCAGGACACAGGTTGCCAGAATCAAGCCGATATCATGTTCCCTAGCCACAGTCTTCCAGAATCAAACCTCAGTCCTGTTGCCAGGCCACAGGTTTCCACCATCAAACCTCAGGCATGTTCCCAGGCGACAGGGTTCCAGAATCCACCGATGTCATGTTCCCAGGCCACAGGATTCCACACTCTAACATCAGTCATCTTCCCAGGCCAATGGTTTCCAGAATCAAACGTCAGTCATATTCCCAGGCCACATGGTTCCAGAATAAAACCTCAGTCATGTTCCCTGGACACAGGTTTCAGAAATAAACTCCCAGTCATGTTCCCAGGCCACAGGGTTCCACAATTAAACCTCAGTCATATTCCCAGGCCAGAGGGTTCCACAATCAAACCTCTGTCCTGTTGCTAGGCCACGGTTCCACCATCAAGCCTCAGTCATGTTCCCAGGAAAGACTGTTCCACAATCAAACCTACGTCATCTTGCCAAGCCACAGGCTTCCACCATCAAGCCTCACTCATGTTGCCAGGCCACAGGGTTCCACCATCAAGCCTCACTCATGTTCCCAAGCCTGAGGGTTCCACTATCAAACCTCAATCATGTTGCCAGGCCACAGGTTTCAACCATCAAACCTCAGTCATGTTCCCAGTAAACAGGGCTCCAGAATCAAACCAATGTCAAGTTCCCACGCCACGGGGTTCCAGTATCAGGCCTCAGTCATGTTCCCCGTGCACAGGGTGCCACGATCAAACTCAGTCATGTTGCCAGGCCACAGGTTTCTGCCATCACACCTCAGTCAAGTTGCCAGGCCACAGGGTTCCAGAATCAAGCCCCAGTCATTTTACCAGGCCATAGTGTTCCACCATCAAACCTCAGTCATGATCCCAAGCCACATGTTTCCACAATGAAACCTCAGTCATTTTCCCAGGCCAAAGGTTTCCAGAATCAAACCTCAGTCATATTCCCAGGACACATGGTTCCAGAATCAAACCTGAGTCATGTTCGCAGGCCACAGGTTTCAGCAATCAAACCTCAGTCATGTTCCCAGGACACAGGTGTCCAGAATCAAACCTCAGTCATGTTCCCAGGGAACAGGTTTCCAGAAACAAACCTCAGTCATATTCCCAGGACACATGGTTCCAGAATCAAACCTGAGTCATGTTCGCAGGCCACAGGTTTCAGCAATCAAACCTCAGTCTTGTTCCCAGGACACAGGTTGCCAGAATCAACCCGATATCATGTTCCCTAGCCACAGTCTTCCAGAATCAAACCTCAGTCATGTTGCCAGGCCACAGGTTTCCACCATCAAACCTCAGGCATGTTCCCAGGCCACAGGGTTCCAGAATCAAATCGTTCTCATGTTCCCAGGCCACAGGGATCCAGAATCCACCGTTGTCATTTTCCCAGGCCACAAGATTCCAGAATCAATCCTCAGTTATGTTCCCAGGCTACAGGGATCCAGAATAAAACCTCAGTCATGTTCCCAGTCCACAGGGTTCCAGAACCGAGGCTCAGTCAGATTCCCGGGGCACAGTATTCCACAATCTAAACAGATGTCATGTTCCCAGGCCTCAGGGTTCCAGAATCCACCGATGTCATGTTCCCAGGCCACAGGGTTCCAGAATCAATCCTCAGTTATGTTCCCAGGCTACAGGGTTCCAGAATAAAACCTCAGTCATGTTCCCAGTCCACAGGGTTCCAGAACCAAGGCTCAGTCAGGTTCCCGGGGCACAGTATTCCACAATCTAAATAGATGTCATGTTCGCAGGACACAGTGTTCCAGAATCACGCCTCAGTCATGTTCCCAGGACACAGGGATCCAGAATCAAACTTCAGTCATGTTGCCAGGCCGTAGGGTACCACCATCAAACCTCAGTCATCTTCCCAGGACACAGGTTTCCAGAATCAAACCGATTTCATGTTCCCAGGCAACAGGGTACCGGAATCCAAACCGATGTCATGTTCCCAGGCCACAGGATTCCACACTCTAACATCAGTCATCTTCCCAGGCCAATGGTTTCCAGAATCAAACCTCAGTCATATTCCCAGGCCACATGGATCCAGAATCAAACCTCAGTTGTGTTCCCAGGACACAGGGTTCCAGAATAAAACCTCAGTCATGTTCCCTGGACACAGGTTTCAGAAATAAAATCCCAGTCATGTTCCCAGGCCACAGGGTTCCACAATAAAAGCTCAGTCATATTCCCAGGCCAGAGGGTTCCACAATCAAACCTCAGTTCTGTTGCCAGACCACGGTTCCACCATCAAGCCTCAGTCATGTTCCCAGGGAACAGGCTTCCAGAAACAAACCTCAGTCATGTTCACAAGGCACAGGGTTCCAGAATCAAACCTCAGTCTTGTTCCCAGGACACAGGTTGCCAGAATCAACCCGATATCATGTTCCCTAGCCACAGTCTTCCAGAATCAAACCTCAGTCCTGTTGCCAGGCCACAGGTTTCCACCATCAAACCTCAGGCATGTTCCCAGGCCACAGGGTTCCAGAATCCACCGATGTCATGTTCCCAGGCCACAGGATTCCACACTCTAACATCAGTCATCTTCCCAGGCCAATGGTTTCCAGAATCAAACGTCAGTCATATACCCAGGCCACATGGTTCCAGAATAAAACCTCAGTCATGTTCCCTGGACACAGGTTTCAGAAATAAACTCCCAGTCATGTTCCCAGGCCACAGGGTTCCACAATTAAACCTCAGTCATATTCCCAGGCCAGAGGGTTCCACAATCAAACCTCTGTCCTGTTGCTAGGCCACGGTTCCACCATCAAACCTCAGTCATGTTCCCAGGAAAGACTGTTCCACAATCAAACCTAAGTCATCTTTCCAAGCCACAGGGTTCCACCATCAAGCCTCACTCATTTTGCCAGGCCACAGGTTTCAACCATCAAACCTCAGTCATGTTCCCAGTAAATAGGGCTCCAGAATCAAACCAATGTCAAGTTCCCACGCCACGGGGTTCCAGTATCAGGCCTCAGTCATGTTCCCCGTGCACAGGGTGCCACAATCAAACTCAGTCATGTTGCCAGGCCACAGGTTTCTGCCATCACACCTCAGTCAAGTTGCCAGGCCACAGGGTTCCAGAATCAAGCCTCAGTCATTTTGCCAGGCGAGAGTGTTCCACCATCAAACCTCAGTCATGATCCCAAGCCACATGTTTCCAAAATGAAACCTCAGTCATTTTCCCAGGCCAAAGGTTTCCAAAATCAAACCTGAGTCATATTCCCAGGACACATGGTTCCAGAATCAAACCTGAGTCATGTTCGCAGGCCACAGGTTTCAGCAATCAAACCTCAGTCATGTTCCCAGGACACAGGTGTCCAGAATCAAACCTCAGTCATGTTCCCAGGGAACAGGTTTCCAGAAACAAACCTCAGTCATGTTCCCAAGGCACAGGGTTCCAGAATCAAACCTCAGTCTTGTTCCCAGGACACAGGTTTCCAGAATCAACCCGATATCATATTCCCTAGCCACAGTCTTCCAGAATCAAACCTCAGTCATCTTGCCAGGCCACAGGTTTCCACCATCAAACCTCAGGCATGTTCCCAGGCCACAGGGTTCCAGAATCAAACCATTCTCATGTTCCCAGGCCACAGGGTTCCAGAATCCACCGTTGTCATTTTCCCAGGCCACAAGATTCCAGAATCAATCCTCAGTTATGTTCCCAGGCTACAGGGTTCCAGAATAAAACCTCAGTCATGTTCCCAGGCCACAGGGTTCCAGAACAGAGGATCAGTCAGGTTCCCGGGGCACAGTATTCCACAATCTAAACAGATGTCATGTTCCCAGGCCTCAGGGTTCCAGAATCCACTGATGTCATGTTCCCAGGCCACGGGGTTCCAGAATCAATCCTCAGTTATGTTCCCAGGCTACAGGGTTCCAGAATAAAACCTCAGTCATGTTCCCAGTCCACAGGGTTCCAGAACCAAGGCTCAGTCAGGTTCCCGGGGCACAGTATTCCACAATCTAAATAGATGTCATGTTCCCAGGCCACAGTGTTCCAGAATCACGCCTCAGCCATGTTCCCAGGACACAGGGATCCAGAATCAAACTTCAGTCATGTTGCCAGGCCATAGGGTACCACCATCAAACCTCAGTCATATTCCCCGGCCACAGGTTTCCAGAATCAAACCGATTACATGTTCCCAGGCAACAGGGTACCGGAATCCAAACCGATGTCATGTTCCCAGGCCACAGGATTCCACACTCTAACATCAGTCATCTTCCCAGGCCAATGGTTTCCAGAATCAAAACTCAGTCATATTCCCAGGCCACATGGTTCCAGAATCAAACCTCAGTTGTGTTCCCAGGACAGAGGGTTCCAGAATAAAACCTCAGTCATGTTCCCTGGACACAGGTTTCAGAAATAAAATCCCAGTCATGTTCCCAGGCCACAGGGTTCCACAATAAAAGCTCAGTCATATTCCCAGGCCAGAGGGTTCCACAATCAAACCTCAGTTCTGTTGCCAGACCATGCTTCCACCATCAAGCCTCAGTCATGTTCCCAGGGAACAGGCTTCCAGAAACAAACCTCAGTCATGTTCCCAAGGCACAGGGTTCCAGAATCAAACCTCAGTCTTGTTCCCAGGACACAGGTTGCCAGAATCAAGCCGATATCATGTTCCCTAGCCACAGTCTTCCAGAATCAAACCTCAGTCCTGTTGCCAGGCCACAGGTTTCCACCATCAAACCTCAGGCATGTTCCCAGGCCACAGGGTTCCAGAATCCACCGATGTCATGTTCCCAGGCCACAGGATTCCACACTCTAACATCAGTCATCTTCCCAGGCCAATGGTTTCCAGAATCAAACGTCAGTCATATTCCCAGGCCACATGGTTCCAGAATAAAACCTCAGTCATGTTCCCTGGACACAGGTTTCAGAAATAAACTCCCAGTCATGTTCCCAGGCCACAGGGTTCCACAATTAAACCTCAGTCATATTCCCAGGCCAGAGGGTTCCACAATCAAACCTCTGTCCTGTTGCTAGGCCACGGTTCCACCATCAAGCCTCAGTCATGTTCCCAGGAAAGACTGTTCCACAATCAAACCTAAGTCATCTTGCCAAGCCACAGGCTTCCACCATCAAGCCTCACTCATGTTGCCAGGCCACAGGGTTCCACCATCAAGCCTCACTCATGTTCCCAAGCCTGAGGGTTCCACTATCAAACCTCAATCATGTTGCCAGGCCACAGGTTTCAACCATCAAACCTCAGTCATGTTCCCAGTAAACAGGGCTCCAGAATCAAACCAATGTCAAGTTCCCACGCCACGGGGTTCCAGTATCAGGCCTCAGTCATGTTCCCCGTGCACAGGGTGCCACAATCAAACTCAGTCATGTTGCCAGGCCACAGGTTTCTGCCATCACACCTCAGTCAAGTTGCCAGGCCACAGGGTTCCAGAATCAAGCCTCAGTCATTTTGCCAGGCCATAGTGTTCCACCATCAAACCTCAGTCATGATCCCAAGCCACATGTTTCCACAATGAAACCTCAGTCATTTTCCCAGGCCAAAGGTTTCCAGAATCAAACCTCAGTCATATTCCCAGGACACATGGTTCCAGAATCAAACCTGAGTCATGTTCGCAGGCCACAGGTTTCAGCAATCAAACCTCAGTCATGTTCCCAGGACACAGGTGTCCAGAATCAAACCTCAGTCATGTTCCCAGGGAACAGGTTTCCAGAAACAAACCTCAGTCATATTCCCAGGACACATGGTTCCAGAATCAAACCTGAGTCATGTTCGCAGGCCACAGGTTTCAGCAATCAAACCTCAGTCTTGTTCCCAGGACACAGGTTGCCAGAATCAACCCGATATCATGTTCCCTAGCCACAGTCTTCCAGAATCAAACCTCAGTCATGTTGCCAGGCCACAGGTTTCCACCATCAAACCTCAGGCATGTTCCCAGGCCACAGGGTTCCAGAATCAAAACGTTCTCATGTTCCCAGGCCACAGGGATCCAGAATCCACCGTTGTCATTTTCCCAGGCCACAAGATTCCAGAATCAATCCTCAGTTATGTTCCCAGGCTACAGGGATCCAGAATAAAACCTCAGTCATGTTCCCAGTCCACAGGGTTCCAGAACCGAGGCTCAGTCAGATTCCCGGGGCACAGTATTCCACAA
Source organism: Balaenoptera physalus (assembly GCF_965194825.1). NCBI lineage: Eukaryota > Metazoa > Chordata > Mammalia > Artiodactyla > Balaenopteridae > Balaenoptera > Balaenoptera physalus. Next base: position 63,142 of record NW_028125815.1, read on the forward strand.
TCTAAACAGATGTCATGTTCCCAGGCCTCAGGGTTCCAGAATCCACCGATGTCATGTTCCCGGGCCACAGGGTTCCAGAATCAATCCTCAGTTATGTTCCCAGGCTACAGGGTTCCAGAATAAAACCTCAGTCATGTTCCCAGTCCACAGGGTTCCAGAACCAAGGCTCAGTCAGGTTCCCGGGGCACAGTATTCCACAATCTAAATAGATGTCATGTTCCCAGGACACAGTGTTCCAGAATCACGCCTCAGTCATGTTCCCAGGACACAGGGATCCAGAATCAAACTTCAGTCATGTTGCCAGGCCGTAGGGTACCACCATCAAACCTCAGTCATCTTCCCAGGACACAGGTTTCCAGAATCAAACCGATTTCATGTTCCCAGGCAACAGGGTACCGGAATCCAAACCGATGTCATGTTCCCAGGCCACAGGATTCCACACTCTAACATCAGTCATCTTCCCAGGCCAATGGTTTCCAGAATCAAACCTCAGTCATATTCCCAGGCCACATGGTTCCAGAATCAAACCTCAGTTGTGTTCCCAGGACACAGGGTTCCAGAATAAAACCTCAGTCATGTTCCCTGGACACAGGTTTCAGAAATAAAATCCCAGTCATGTTCCCAGGCCACAGGGTTCCACAATAAAAGCTCAGTCATATTCCCAGGCCAGAGGGTTCCACAATCAAACCTCAGTTCTGTTGCCAGACCACGGTTCCACCATCAAGCCTCAGTCATGTTCCCAGGGAACAGGCTTCCAGAAACAAACCTCAGTCATGTTCCCAAGGCACAGGGTTCCAGAATCAAACCTCAGTCTTGTTCCCAGGACACAGGTTGCCAGAATCAACCCGATATCATGTTCCCTAGCCACAGTCTTCCAGAATCAAACCTCAGTTCTCTTGCCAGGCCACAGGTTTCCACCATCAAACCTCAGGCATGTTCCCAGGCCACAGGGTTCCAGAATCCACCGATGTCATGTTCCCAGGCCACAGGATTCCACACTCTAACATCAGTCATCTTCCCAGGCCAATGGTTTCCAGAATCAAACGTCAGTCATATTCCCAGGCGACATGGTTCCAGAATAAAACCTCAGTCATGTTCCCTGGACACAGGTTTCAGAAATAAACTCCCAGTCATGTTCCCAGGCCACAGGGTTCCACAATTAAACCTCAGTCATATTCCCAGGCCAGAGGGTTCCACAATCAAACCTCTGTCCTGTTGCTAGGCCACGGTTCCACCATCAAACCTCAGTCATGTTCCCAGGAAAGACTGTTCCACAATCAAACCTAAGTCATCTTTCCAAGCCACAGGGTTCCACCATCAAGCCTCACTCATTTTGCCAGGCCACAGGTTTCAACCATCAAACCTCAGTCATGTTCCCAGTAAATAGGGCTCCAGAATCAAACCAATGTCAAGTTCCCACGCCACGGGGTTCCAGTATCAGGCCTCAGTCATGTTCCCCGTGCACAGGGTGCCACAATCAAACTCAGTCATGTTGCCAGGCCACAGGTTTCTGCCATCACACCTCAGTCAAGTTGCCAGGCCACAGGGTTCCAGAATCAATCCTCAGTCATTTTGCCAGGCCAGAGTGTTCCACCATCAAACCTCAGTCATGATCCCAAGCCACATGTTTCCAAAATGAAACCTCAGTCATTTTCCCAGGCCAAAGGTTTCCAAAATCAAACCTCAGTCATATTCCCAGGACACATGGTTCCAGAATCAAACCTGAGTCATGTTCGCAGGCCACAGGTTTCAGCAATCAAACCTCAGTCATGTTCCCAGGACACAGGTGTCCAGAATCAAACCTCAGTCATGTTCCCAGGGAACAGGTTTCCAGAAACAAACCTCAGTCATGTTCCCAAGGCACAGGGTTCCAGAATCAAACCTCAGTCTTGTTCCCAGGACACAGGTTTCCAGAATCAACCCGATATCATATTCCCTAGCCACAGTCTTCCAGAATCAAACCTCAGTCATCTTGCCAGGCCACAGGTTTCCACCATCAAACCTCAGGCATGTTCCCAGGCCACAGGGTTCCAGAATCAAACCATTCTCATGTTCCCAGGCCACAGGGTTCCAGAATCCACCGTTGTCATTTTCCCAGGCCACAAGATTCCAGAATCAATCCTCAGTTATGTTCCCAGGCTACAGGGTTCCAGAATAAAACCTCAGTCATGTTCCCAGGCCACAGGGTTCCAGAACAGAGGATCAGTCAGGTTCCCGGGGCATAGTATTCCACAATCTAAACAGATGTCATGTTCCCAGGCCTCAGGGTTCCAGAATCCACTGATGTCATGTTCCCAGGCCACGGGGTTCCAGAATCAATCCTCAGTTATGTTCCCAGGCTACAGGGTTCCAGAATAAAACCTCAGTCATGTTCCCAGTCCACAGGGTTCCAGAACCAAGGCTCAGTCAGGTTCCCGGGGCACAGTATTCCACAATCTAAATAGATGTCATGTTCCCAGGCCACAGTGTTCCAGAATCACGCCTCAGCCATGTTCCCAGGACACAGGGATCCAGAATCAAACTTCAGTCATGTTGCCAGGCCATAGGGTACCACCATCAAACCTCAGTCATATTCCCCGGCCACAGGTTTCCAGAATCAAACCGATTACATGTTCCCAGGCAACAGGGTACCGGAATCCAAACCGATGTCATGTTCCCAGGCCACAGGATTCCACACTCTAACATCAGTCATCTTCCCAGGCCAATGGTTTCCAGAATCAAACCTCAGTCATATTCCCAGGCCACATGGTTCCAGAATCAAACCTCAGTTGTGTTCCCAGGACACAGGGTTCCAGAATAAAACCTCAGTCATGTTCCCTGGACACAGGTTTCAGAAATAAAATCCCAGTCATGTTCCCAGGCCACAGGGTTCCACAATAAAAGCTCAGTCATATTCCCAGGCCAGAGGGTTCCACAATCAAACCTCAGTTCTGTTGCCAGACCATGCTTCCACCATCAAGCCTCAGTCATGTTCCCAGGGAACAGGCTTCCAGAAACAAACCTCAGTCATGTTCCCAAGGCACAGGGTTCCAGAATCAAACCTCAGTCTTGTTCCCAGGACACAGGTTGCCAGAATCAAGCCGATATCATGTTCCCTAGCCACAGTCTTCCAGAATCAAACCTCAGTCCTGTTGCCAGGCCACAGGTTTCCACCATCAAACCTCAGGCATGTTCCCAGGCCACAGGGTTCCAGAATCCACCGATGTCATGTTCCCAGGCCACAGGATTCCACACTCTAACATCAGTCATCTTCCCAGGCCAATGGTTTCCAGAATCAAACGTCAGTCATATTCCCAGGCCACATGGTTCCAGAATAAAACCTCAGTCATGTTCCCTGGACACAGGTTTCAGAAATAAACTCCCAGTCATGTTCCCAGGCCACAGGGTTCCACAATTAAACCTCAGTCATATTCCCAGGCCAGAGGGTTCCACAATCAAACCTCTGTCCTGTTGCTAGGCCACGGTTCCACCATCAAGCCTCAGTCATGTTCCCAGGAAAGACTGTTCCACAATCAAACCTAAGTCATCTTGCCAAGCCACAGGCTTCCACCATCAAGCCTCACTCATGTTGCCAGGCCACAGGGTTCCACCATCAAGCCTCACTCATGTTCCCAAGCCTGAGGGTTCCACTATCAAACCTCAATCATGTTGCCAGGCCACAGGTTTCAACCATCAAACCTCAGTCATGTTCCCAGTAAACAGGGCTCCAGAATCAAACCAATGTCAAGTTCCCACGCCACGGGGTTCCAGTATCAGGCCTCAGTCATGTTCCCCGTGCACAGGGTGCCACAATCAAACTCAGTCATGTTGCCAGGCCACAGGTTTCTGCCATCACACCTCAGTCAAGTTGCCAGGCCACAGGGTTCCAGAATCAAGCCTCAGTCATTTTGCCAGGCCATAGTGTTCCACCATCAAACCTCAGTCATGATCCCAAGCCACATGTTTCCACAATGAAACCTCAGTCATTTTCCCAGGCCAAAGGTTTCCAGAATCAAACCTCAGTCATATTCCCAGGACACATGGTTCCAGAATCAAACCTGAGTCATGTTCGCAGGCCACAGGTTTCAGCAATCAAACCTCAGTCATGTTCCCAGGACACAGGTGTCCAGAATCAAACCTCAGTCATGTTCCCAGGGAACAGGTTTCCAGAAACAAACCTCAGTCATATTCCCAGGACACATGGTTCCAGAATCAAACCTGAGTCATGTTCGCAGGCCACAGGTTTCAGCAATCAAACCTCAGTCTTGTTCCCAGGACACAGGTTGCCAGAATCAACCCGATATCATGTTCCCTAGCCACAGTCTTCCAGAATCAAACCTCAGTCATGTTGCCAGGCCACAGGTTTCCACCATCAAACCTCAGGCATGTTCCCAGGCCACAGGGTTCCAGAATCAAAACGTTCTCGTGTTCCCAGGCCACAGGGATCCAGAATCCACCGTTGTCATTTTCCCAGGCCACAAGATTCCAGAATCAATCCTCAGTTATGTTCCCAGGCTACAGGGATCCAGAATAAAACCTCAGTCATGTTCCCAGTCCACAGGGTTCCAGAACCGAGGCTCAGTCAGATTCCCGGGGCACAGTATTCCACAATCTAAACAGATGTCATGTTCCCAGGCCTCAGGGTTCCAGAATCCACCGATGTCATGTTCCCGGGCCACAGGGTTCCAGAATCAATCCTCAGTTATGTTCCCAGGCTACAGGGTTCCAGAATAAAACCTCAGTCATGTTCCCAGTCCACAGGGTTCCAGAACCAAGGCTCAGTCAGGTTCCCGGGGCACAGTATTCCACAATCTAAATAGATGTCATGTTCCCAGGACACAGTGTTCCAGAATCACGCCTCAGTCATGTTCCCAGGACACAGGGATCCAGAATCAAACTTCAGTCATGTTGCCAGGCCGTAGGGTACCACCATCAAACCTCAGTCATCTTCCCAGGACACAGGTTTCCAGAATCAAACCGATTTCATGTTCCCAGGCAACAGGGTACCGGAATCCAAACCGATGTCATGTTCCCAGGCCACAGGATTCCACACTCTAACATCAGTCATCTTCCCAGGCCAATGGTTTCCAGAATCAAACCTCAGTCATATTCCCAGGCCACATGGTTCCAGAATCAAACCTCAGTTGTGTTCCCAGGACACAGGGTTCCAGAATAAAACCTCAGTCATGTTCCCTGGACACAGGTTTCAGAAATAAAATCCCAGTCATGTTCCCAGGCCACAGGGTTCCACAATAAAAGCTCAGTCATATTCCCAGGCCAGAGGGTTCCACAATCAAACCTCAGTTCTGTTGCCAGACCACGGTTCCACCATCAAGCCTCAGTCATGTTCCCAGGGAACAGGCTTCCAGAAACAAACCTCAGTCATGTTCCCAAGGCACAGGGTTCCAGAATCAAACCTCAGTCTTGTTCCCAGGACACAGGTTGCCAGAATCAACCCGATATCATGTTCCCTAGCCACAGTCTTCCAGAATCAAACCTCAGTTCTCTTGCCAGGCCACAGGTTTCCACCATCAAACCTCAGGCATGTTCCCAGGCCACAGGGTTCCAGAATCCACCGATGTCATGTTCCCAGGCCACAGGATTCCACACTCTAACATCAGTCATCTTCCCAGGCCAATGGTTTCCAGAATCAAACGTCAGTCATATTCCCAGGCGACATGGTTCCAGAATAAAACCTCAGTCATGTTCCCTGGACACAGGTTTCAGAAATAAACTCCCAGTCATGTTCCCAGGCCACAGGGTTCCACAATTAAACCTCAGTCATATTCCCAGGCCAGAGGGTTCCACAATCAAACCTCTGTCCTGTTGCTAGGCCACGGTTCCACCATCAAACCTCAGTCATGTTCCCAGGAAAGACTGTTCCACAATCAAACCTAAGTCATCTTTCCAAGCCACAGGGTTCCACCATCAAGCCTCACTCATTTTGCCAGGCCACAGGTTTCAACCATCAAACCTCAGTCATGTTCCCAGTAAATAGGGCTCCAGAATCAAACCAATGTCAAGTTCCCACGCCACGGGGTTCCAGTATCAGGCCTCAGTCATGTTCCCCGTGCACAGGGTGCCACAATCAAACTCAGTCATGTTGCCAGGCCACAGGTTTCTGCCATCACACCTCAGTCAAGTTGCCAGGCCACAGGGTTCCAGAATCAATCCTCAGTCATTTTGCCAGGCCAGAGTGTTCCACCATCAAACCTCAGTCATGATCCCAAGCCACATGTTTCCAAAATGAAACCTCAGTCATTTTCCCAGGCCAAAGGTTTCCAAAATCAAACCTCAGTCATATTCCCAGGACACATGGTTCCAGAATCAAACCTGAGTCATGTTCGCAGGCCACAGGTTTCAGCAATCAAACCTCAGTCATGTTCCCAGGACACAGGTGTCCAGAATCAAACCTCAGTCATGTTCCCAGGGAACAGGTTTCCAGAAACAAACCTCAGTCATGTTCCCAAGGCACAGGGTTCCAGAATCAAACCTCAGTCTTGTTCCCAGGACACAGGTTTCCAGAATCAACCCGATATCATATTCCCTAGCCACAGTCTTCCAGAATCAAACCTCAGTCATCTTGCCAGGCCACAGGTTTCCACCATCAAACCTCAGGCATGTTCCCAGGCCACAGGGTTCCAGAATCAAACCATTCTCATGTTCCCAGGCCACAGGGTTCCAGAATCCACCGTTGTCATTTTCCCAGGCCACAAGATTCCAGAATCAATCCTCAGTTATGTTCCCAGGCTACAGGGTTCCAGAATAAAACCTCAGTCATGTTCCCAGGCCACAGGGTTCCAGAACAGAGGATCAGTCAGGTTCCCGGGGCACAGTATTCCACAATCTAAACAGATGTCATGTTCCCAGGCCTCAGGGTTCCAGAATCCACTGATGTCATGTTCCCAGGCCACGGGGTTCCAGAATCAATCCTCAGTTATGTTCCCAGGCTACAGGGTTCCAGAATAAAACCTCAGTCATGTTCCCAGTCCACAGGGTTCCAGAACCAAGGCTCAGTCAGGTTCCCGGGGCACAGTATTCCACAATCTAAATAGATGTCATGTTCCCAGGCCACAGTGTTCCAGAATCACGCCTCAGCCATGTTCCCAGGACACAGGGATCCAGAATCAAACTTCAGTCATGTTGCCAGGCCATAGGGTACCACCATCAAACCTCAGTCATATTCCCCGGCCACAGGTTTCCAGAATCAAACCGATTACATGTTCCCAGGCAACAGGGTACCGGAATCCAAACCGATGTCATGTTCCCAGGCCACAGGATTCCACACTCTAACATCAGTCATCTTCCCAGGCCAATGGTTTCCAGAATCAAACCTCAGTCATATTCCCAGGCCACATGGTTCCAGAATCAAACCTCAGTTGTGTTCCCAGGACACAGGGTTCCAGAATAAAACCTCAGTCATGTTCCCTGGACACAGGTTTCAGAAATAAAATCCCAGTCATGTTCCCAGGCCACAGGGTTCCACAATAAAAGCTCAGTCATATTCCCAGGCCAGAGGGTTCCACAATCAAACCTCAGTTCTGTTGCCAGACCATGCTTCCACCATCAAGCCTCAGTCATGTTCCCAGGGAACAGGCTTCCAGAAACAAACCTCAGTCATGTTCCCAAGGCACAGGGTTCCAGAATCAAACCTCAGTCTTGTTCCCAGGACACAGGTTGCCAGAATCAAGCCGATATCATGTTCCCTAGCCACAGTCTTCCAGAATCAAACCTCAGTCCTGTTGCCAGGCCACAGGTTTCCACCATCAAACCTCAGGCATGTTCCCAGGCCACAGGGTTCCAGAATCCACCGATGTCATGTTCCCAGGCCACAGGATTCCACACTCTAACATCAGTCATCTTCCCAGGCCAATGGTTTCCAGAATCAAACGTCAGTCATATTCCCAGGCCACATGGTTCCAGAATAAAACCTCAGTCATGTTCCCTGGACACAGGTTTCAGAAATAAACTCCCAGTCATGTTCCCAGGCCACAGGGTTCCACAATTAAACCTCAGTCATATTCCCAGGCCAGAGGGTTCCACAATCAAACCTCTGTCCTGTTGCTAGGCCACGGTTCCACCATCAAGCCTCAGTCATGTTCCCAGGAAAGACTGTTCCACAATCAAACCTAAGTCATCTTGCCAAGCCACAGGCTTCCACCATCAAGCCTCACTCATGTTGCCAGGCCACAGGGTTCCACCATCAAGCCTCACTCATGTTCCCAAGCCTGAGGGTTCCACTATCAAACCTCAATCATGTTGCCAGGCCACAGGTTTCAACCATCAAACCTCAGTCATGTTCCCAGTAAACAGGGCTCCAGAATCAAACCAATGTCAAGTTCCCACGCCACGGGGTTCCAGTATCAGGCCTCAGTCATGTTCCCCGTGCACAGGGTGCCACAATCAAACTCAGTCATGTTGCCAGGCCACAGGTTTCTGCCATCACACCTCAGTCAAGTTGCCAGGCCACAGGGTTCCAGAATCAAGCCTCAGTCATTTTGCCAGGCCATAGTGTTCCACCATCAAACCTCAGTCATGATCCCAAGCCACATGTTTCCACAATGAAACCTCAGTCATTTTCCCAGGCCAAAGGTTTCCAGAATCAAACCTCAGTCATATTCCCAGGACACATGGTTCCAGAATCAAACCTGAGTCATGTTCGCAGGCCACAGGTTTCAGCAATCAAACCTCAGTCATGTTCCCAGGACACAGGTGTCCAGAATCAAACCTCAGTCATGTTCCCAGGGAACAGGTTTCCAGAAACAAACCTCAGTCATATTCCCAGGACACATGGTTCCAGAATCAAACCTGAGTCATGTTCGCAGGCCACAGGTTTCAGCAATCAAACCTCAGTCTTGTTCCCAGGACACAGGTTGCCAGAATCAACCCGATATCATGTTCCCTAGCCACAGTCTTCCAGAATCAAACCTCAGTCATGTTGCCAGGCCACAGGTTTCCACCATCAAACCTCAGGCATGTTCCCAGGCCACAGGGTTCCAGAATCAAAACGTTCTCATGTTCCCAGGCCACAGGGATCCAGAATCCACCGTTGTCATTTTCCCAGGCCACAAGATTCCAGAATCAATCCTCAGTTATGTTCCCAGGCTACAGGGATCCAGAATAAAACCTCAGTCATGTTCCCAGTCCACAGGGTTCCAGAACCGAGGCTCAGTCAGATTCCCGGGGCACAGTATTCCACAATCTAAACAGATGTCATGTTCCCAGGCCTCAGGGTTCCAGAATCCACCGATGTCATGTTCCCGGGCCACAGGGTTCCAGAATCAATCCTCAGTTATGTTCCCAGGCTACAGGGTTCCAGAATAAAACCTCAGTCATGTTCCCAGTCCACAGGGTTCCAGAACCAAGGCTCAGTCAGGTTCCCGGGGCACAGTATTCCACAATCTAAATAGATGTCATGTTCCCAGGACACAGTGTTCCAGAATCACGCCTCAGTCATGTTCCCAGGACACAGGGATCCAGAATCAAACTTCAGTCATGTTGCCAGGCCGTAGGGTACCACCATCAAACCTCAGTCATCTTCCCAGGACACAGGTTTCCAGAATCAAACCGATTTCATGTTCCCAGGCAACAGGGTACCGGAATCCAAACCGATGTCATGTTCCCAGGCCACAGGATTCCACACTCTAACATCAGTCATCTTCCCAGGCCAATGGTTTCCAGAATCAAACCTCAGTCATATTCCCAGGCCACATGGTTCCAGAATCAAACCTCAGTTGTGTTCCCAGGACACAGGGTTCCAGAATAAAACCTCAGTCATGTTCCCTGGACACAGGTTTCAGAAATAAAATCCCAGTCATGTTCCCAGGCCACAGGGTTCCACAATAAAAGCTCAGTCATATTCCCAGGCCAGAGGGTTCCACAATCAAACCTCAGTTCTGTTGCCAGACCACGGTTCCACCATCAAGCCTCAGTCATGTTCCCAGGGAACAGGCTTCCAGAAACAAACCTCAGTCATGTTCCCAAGGCACAGGGTTCCAGAATCAAACCTCAGTCTTGTTCCCAGGACACAGGTTGCCAGAATCAACCCGATATCATGTTCCCTAGCCACAGTCTTCCAGAATCAAACCTCAGTTCTCTTGCCAGGCCACAGGTTTCCACCATCAAACCTCAGGCATGTTCCCAGGCCACAGGGTTCCAGAATCCACCGATGTCATGTTCCCAGGCCACAGGATTCCACACTCTAACATCAGTCATCTTCCCAGGCCAATGGTTTCCAGAATCAAACGTCAGTCATATTCCCAGGCGACATGGTTCCAGAATAAAACCTCAGTCATGTTCCCTGGACACAGGTTTCAGAAATAAACTCCCAGTCATGTTCCCAGGCCACAGGGTTCCACAATTAAACCTCAGTCATATTCCCAGGCCAGAGGGTTCCACAATCAAACCTCTGTCCTGTTGCTAGGCCACGGTTCCACCATCAAACCTCAGTCATGTTCCCAGGAAAGACTGTTCCACAATCAAACCTAAGTCATCTTTCCAAGCCACAGGGTTCCACCATCAAGCCTCACTCATTTTGCCAGGCCACAGGTTTCAACCATCAAACCTCAGTCATGTTCCCAGTAAATAGGGCTCCAGAATCAAACCAATGTCAAGTTCCCACGCCACGGGGTTCCAGTATCAGGCCTCAGTCATGTTCCCCGTGCACAGGGTGCCACAATCAAACTCAGTCATGTTGCCAGGCCACAGGTTTCTGCCATCACACCTCAGTCAAGTTGCCAGGCCACAGGGTTCCAGAATCAATCCTCAGTCATTTTGCCAGGCCAGAGTGTTCCACCATCAAACCTCAGTCATGATCCCAAGCCACATGTTTCCAAAATGAAACCTCAGTCATTTTCCCAGGCCAAAGGTTTCCAAAATCAAACCTCAGTCATATTCCCAGGACACATGGTTCCAGAATCAAACCTGAGTCATGTTCGCAGGCCACAGGTTTCAGTAATCAAACCTCAGTCATGTTCCCAGGACACAGGTGTCCAGAATCAAACCTCAGTCATGTTCCCAGGGAACAGGTTTCCAGAAACAAACCTCAGTCATGTTCCCAAGGCACAGGGTTCCAGAATCAAACCTCAGTCTTGTTCCCAGGACACAGGTTTCCAGAATCAACCCGATATCATATTCCCTAGCCACAGTCTTCCAGAATCAAACCTCAGTCATCTTGCCAGGCCACAGGTTTCCACCATCAAACCTCAGGCATGTTCCCAGGCCACAGGGTTCCAGAATCAAACCATTCTCATGTTCCCAGGCCACAGGGTTCCAGAATCCACCGTTGTCATTTTCCCAGGCCACAAGATTCCAGAATCAATCCTCAGTTATGTTCCCAGGCTACAGGGTTCCAGAATAAAACCTCAGTCATGTTCCCAGGCCACAGGGTTCCAGAACAGAGGATCAGTCAGGTTCCCGGGGCACAGTATTCCACAATCTAAACAGATGTCATGTTCCCAGGCCTCAGGGTTCCAGAATCCACTGATGTCATGTTCCCAGGCCACGGGGTTCCAGAATCAATCCTCAGTTATGTTCCCAGGCTACAGGGTTCCAGAATAAAACCTCAGTCATGTTCCCAGTCCACAGGGTTCCAGAACCAAGGCTCAGTCAGGTTCCCGGGGCACAGTATTCCACAATCTAAATAGATGTCATGTTCCCAGGCCACAGTGTTCCAGAATCACGCCTCAGCCATGTTCCCAGGACACAGGGATCCAGAATCAAACTTCAGTCATGTTGCCAGGCCATAGGGTACCACCATCAAACCTCAGTCATATTCCCCGGCCACAGGTTTCCAGAATCAAACCGATTACATGTTCCCAGGCAACAGGGTACCGGAATCCAAACCGATGTCATGTTCCCAGGCCACAGGATTCCACACTCTAACATCAGTCATCTTCCCAGGCCAATGGTTTCCAGAATCAAACCTCAGTCATATTCCCAGGCCACATGGTTCCAGAATCAAACCTCAGTTGTGTTCCCAGGACACAGGGTTCCAGAATAAAACCTCAGTCATGTTCCCTGGACACAGGTTTCAGAAATAAAATCCCAGTCATGTTCCCAGGCCACAGGGTTCCACAATAAAAGCTCAGTCATATTCCCAGGCCAGAGGGTTCCACAATCAAACCTCAGTTCTGTTGCCAGACCATGCTTCCACCATCAAGCCTCAGTCATGTTCCCAGGGAACAGGCTTCCAGAAACAAACCTCAGTCATGTTCCCAAGGCACAGGGTTCCAGAATCAAACCTCAGTCTTGTTCCCAGGACACAGGTTGCCAGAATCAAGCCGATATCATGTTCCCTAGCCACAGTCTTCCAGAATCAAACCTCAGTCCTGTTGCCAGGCCACAGGTTTCCACCATCAAACCTCAGGCATGTTCCCAGGCCACAGGGTTCCAGAATCCACCGATGTCATGTTCCCAGGCCACAGGATTCCACACTCTAACATCAGTCATCTTCCCAGGCCAATGGTTTCCAGAATCAAACGTCAGTCATATTCCCAGGCCACATGGTTCCAGAATAAAACCTCAGTCATGTTCCCTGGACACAGGTTTCAGAAATAAACTCCCAGTCATGTTCCCAGGCCACAGGGTTCCACAATTAAACCTCAGTCATATTCCCAGGCCAGAGGGTTCCACAATCAAACCTCTGTCCTGTTGCTAGGCCACGGTTCCACCATCAAGCCTCAGTCATGTTCCCAGGAAAGACTGTTCCACAATCAAACCTAAGTCATCTTGCCAAGCCACAGGCTTCCACCATCAAGCCTCACTCATGTTGCCAGGCCACAGGGTTCCACCATCAAGCCTCACTCATGTTCCCAAGCCTGAGGGTTCCACTATCAAACCTCAATCATGTTGCCAGGCCACAGGTTTCAACCATCAAACCTCAGTCATGTTCCCAGTAAACAGGGCTCCAGAATCAAACCAATGTCAAGTTCCCACGCCACGGGGTTCCAGTATCAGGCCTCAGTCATGTTCCCCGTGCACAGGGTGCCACAATCAAACTCAGTCATGTTGCCAGGCCACAGGTTTCTGCCATCACACCTCAGTCAAGTTGCCAGGCCACAGGGTTCCAGAATCAAGCCTCAGTCATTTTGCCAGGCCATAGTGTTCCACCATCAAACCTCAGTCATGATCCCAAGCCACATGTTTCCACAATGAAACCTCAGTCATTTTCCCAGGCCAAAGGTTTCCAGAATCAAACCTCAGTCATATTCCCAGGACACATGGTTCCAGAATCAAACCTGAGTCATGTTCGCAGGCCACAGGTTTCAGCAATCAAACCTCAGTCATGTTCCCAGGACACAGGTGTCCAGAATCAAACCTCAGTCATGTTCCCAGGGAACAGGTTTCCAGAAACAAACCTCAGTCATATTCCCAGGACACATGGTTCCAGAATCAAACCTGAGTCATGTTCGCAGGCCACAGGTTTCAGCAATCAAACCTCAGTCTTGTTCCCAGGACACAGGTTGCCAGAATCAACCCGATATCATGTTCCCTAGCCACAGTTTTCCAGAATCAAACCTCAGTCATGTTGCCAGGCCACAGGTTTCCACCATCAAACCTCAGGCATGTTCCCAGGCCACAGGGTTCCAGAATCAAAACGTTCTCATGTTCCCAGGCCACAGGGATCCAGAATCCACCGTTGTCATTTTCCCAGGCCACAAGATTCCAGAATCAATCCTCAGTTATGTTCCCAGGCTACAGGGATCCAGAATAAAACCTCAGTCATGTTCCCAGTCCACAGGGTTCCAGAACCGAGGCTCAGTCAGATTCCCGGGGCACAGTATTCCACAATCTAAACAGATGTCATGTTCCCAGGCCTCAGGGTTCCAGAATCCACCGATGTCATGTTCCCGGGCCACAGGGTTCCAGAATCAATCCTCAGTTATGTTCCCAGGCTACAGGGTTCCAGAATAAAACCTCAGTCATGTTCCCAGTCCACAGGGTTCCAGAACCAAGGCTCAGTCAGGTTCCCGGGGCACAGTATTCCACAATCTAAATAGATGTCATGTTCCCAGGACACAGTGTTCCAGAATCACGCCTCAGTCATGTTCCCAGGACACAGGGATCCAGAATCAAACTTCAGTCATGTTGCCAGGCCGTAGGGTACCACCATCAAACCTCAGTCATCTTCCCAGGACACAGGTTTCCAGAATCAAACCGATTTCATGTTCCCAGGCAACAGGGTACCGGAATCCAAACCGATGTCATGTTCCCAGGCCACAGGATTCCACACTCTAACATCAGTCATCTTCCCAGGCCAATGGTTTCCAGAATCAAACCTCAGTCATATTCCCAGGCCACATGGTTCCAGAATCAAACCTCAGTTGTGTTCCCAGGACACAGGGTTCCAGAATAAAACCTCAGTCATGTTCCCTGGACACAGGTTTCAGAAATAAAATCCCAGTCATGTTCCCAGGCCACAGGGTTCCACAATAAAAGCTCAGTCATATTCCCAGGCCAGAGGGTTCCACAATCAAACCTCAGTTCTGTTGCCAGACCACGGTTCCACCATCAAGCCTCAGTCATGTTCCCAGGGAACAGGCTTCCAGAAACAAACCTCAGTCATGTTCCCAAGGCACAGGGTTCCAGAATCAAACCTCAGTCTTGTTCCCAGGACACAGGTTGCCAGAATCAACCCGATATCATGTTCCCTAGCCACAGTCTTCCAGAATCAAACCTCAGTTCTCTTGCCAGGCCACAGGTTTCCACCATCAAACCTCAGGCATGTTCCCAGGCCACAGGGTTCCAGAATCCACCGATGTCATGTTCCCAGGCCACAGGATTCCACACTCTAACATCAGTCATCTTCCCAGGCCAATGGTTTCCAGAATCAAACGTCAGTCATATTCCCAGGCGACATGGTTCCAGAATAAAACCTCAGTCATGTTCCCTGGACACAGGTTTCAGAAATAAACTCCCAGTCATGTTCCCAGGCCACAGGGTTCCACAATTAAACCTCAGTCATATTCCCAGGCCAGAGGGTTCCACAATCAAACCTCTGTCCTGTTGCTAGGCCACGGTTCCACCATCAAACCTCAGTCATGTTCCCAGGAAAGA
Source organism: Balaenoptera physalus (assembly GCF_965194825.1). NCBI lineage: Eukaryota > Metazoa > Chordata > Mammalia > Artiodactyla > Balaenopteridae > Balaenoptera > Balaenoptera physalus. The sequence continues at coordinate 78,178 of NW_028125815.1, forward strand.
CTGTTCCACAATCAAACCTAAGTCATCTTTCCAAGCCACAGGGTTCCACCATCAAGCCTCACTCATTTTGCCAGGCCACAGGTTTCAACCATCAAACCTCAGTCATGTTCCCAGTAAATAGGGCTCCAGAATCAAACCAATGTCAAGTTCCCACGCCACGGGGTTCCAGTATCAGGCCTCAGTCATGTTCCCCGTGCACAGGGTGCCACAATCAAACTCAGTCATGTTGCCAGGCCACAGGTTTCTGCCATCACACCTCAGTCAAGTTGCCAGGCCACAGGGTTCCAGAATCAATCCTCAGTCATTTTGCCAGGCCAGAGTGTTCCACCATCAAACCTCAGTCATGATCCCAAGCCACATGTTTCCAAAATGAAACCTCAGTCATTTTCCCAGGCCAAAGGTTTCCAAAATCAAACCTCAGTCATATTCCCAGGACACATGGTTCCAGAATCAAACCTGAGTCATGTTCGCAGGCCACAGGTTTCAGTAATCAAACCTCAGTCATGTTCCCAGGACACAGGTGTCCAGAATCAAACCTCAGTCATGTTCCCAGGGAACAGGTTTCCAGAAACAAACCTCAGTCATGTTCCCAAGGCACAGGGTTCCAGAATCAAACCTCAGTCTTGTTCCCAGGACACAGGTTTCCAGAATCAACCCGATATCATATTCCCTAGCCACAGTCTTCCAGAATCAAACCTCAGTCATCTTGCCAGGCCACAGGTTTCCACCATCAAACCTCAGGCATGTTCCCAGGCCACAGGGTTCCAGAATCAAACCATTCTCATGTTCCCAGGCCACAGGGTTCCAGAATCCACCGTTGTCATTTTCCCAGGCCACAAGATTCCAGAATCAATCCTCAGTTATGTTCCCAGGCTACAGGGTTCCAGAATAAAACCTCAGTCATGTTCCCAGGCCACAGGGTTCCAGAACAGAGGATCAGTCAGGTTCCCGGGGCACAGTATTCCACAATCTAAACAGATGTCATGTTCCCAGGCCTCAGGGTTCCAGAATCCACTGATGTCATGTTCCCAGGCCACGGGGTTCCAGAATCAATCCTCAGTTATGTTCCCAGGCTACAGGGTTCCAGAATAAAACCTCAGTCATGTTCCCAGTCCACAGGGTTCCAGAACCAAGGCTCAGTCAGGTTCCCGGGGCACAGTATTCCACAATCTAAATAGATGTCATGTTCCCAGGCCACAGTGTTCCAGAATCACGCCTCAGCCATGTTCCCAGGACACAGGGATCCAGAATCAAACTTCAGTCATGTTGCCAGGCCATAGGGTACCACCATCAAACCTCAGTCATATTCCCCGGCCACAGGTTTCCAGAATCAAACCGATTACATGTTCCCAGGCAACAGGGTACCGGAATCCAAACCGATGTCATGTTCCCAGGCCACAGGATTCCACACTCTAACATCAGTCATCTTCCCAGGCCAATGGTTTCCAGAATCAAACCTCAGTCATATTCCCAGGCCACATGGTTCCAGAATCAAACCTCAGTTGTGTTCCCAGGACACAGGGTTCCAGAATAAAACCTCAGTCATGTTCCCTGGACACAGGTTTCAGAAATAAAATCCCAGTCATGTTCCCAGGCCACAGGGTTCCACAATAAAAGCTCAGTCATATTCCCAGGCCAGAGGGTTCCACAATCAAACCTCAGTTCTGTTGCCAGACCATGCTTCCACCATCAAGCCTCAGTCATGTTCCCAGGGAACAGGCTTCCAGAAACAAACCTCAGTCATGTTCCCAAGGCACAGGGTTCCAGAATCAAACCTCAGTCTTGTTCCCAGGACACAGGTTGCCAGAATCAAGCCGATATCATGTTCCCTAGCCACAGTCTTCCAGAATCAAACCTCAGTCCTGTTGCCAGGCCACAGGTTTCCACCATCAAACCTCAGGCATGTTCCCAGGCCACAGGGTTCCAGAATCCACCGATGTCATGTTCCCAGGCCACAGGATTCCACACTCTAACATCAGTCATCTTCCCAGGCCAATGGTTTCCAGAATCAAACGTCAGTCATATTCCCAGGCCACATGGTTCCAGAATAAAACCTCAGTCATGTTCCCTGGACACAGGTTTCAGAAATAAACTCCCAGTCATGTTCCCAGGCCACAGGGTTCCACAATTAAACCTCAGTCATATTCCCAGGCCAGAGGGTTCCACAATCAAACCTCTGTCCTGTTGCTAGGCCACGGTTCCACCATCAAGCCTCAGTCATGTTCCCAGGAAAGACTGTTCCACAATCAAACCTAAGTCATCTTGCCAAGCCACAGGCTTCCACCATCAAGCCTCACTCATGTTGCCAGGCCACAGGGTTCCACCATCAAGCCTCACTCATGTTCCCAAGCCTGAGGGTTCCACTATCAAACCTCAATCATGTTGCCAGGCCACAGGTTTCAACCATCAAACCTCAGTCATGTTCCCAGTAAACAGGGCTCCAGAATCAAACCAATGTCAAGTTCCCACGCCACGGGGTTCCAGTATCAGGCCTCAGTCATGTTCCCCGTGCACAGGGTGCCACAATCAAACTCAGTCATGTTGCCAGGCCACAGGTTTCTGCCATCACACCTCAGTCAAGTTGCCAGGCCACAGGGTTCCAGAATCAAGCCTCAGTCATTTTGCCAGGCCATAGTGTTCCACCATCAAACCTCAGTCATGATCCCAAGCCACATGTTTCCACAATGAAACCTCAGTCATTTTCCCAGGCCAAAGGTTTCCAGAATCAAACCTCAGTCATATTCCCAGGACACATGGTTCCAGAATCAAACCTGAGTCATGTTCGCAGGCCACAGGTTTCAGCAATCAAACCTCAGTCATGTTCCCAGGACACAGGTGTCCAGAATCAAACCTCAGTCATGTTCCCAGGGAACAGGTTTCCAGAAACAAACCTCAGTCATATTCCCAGGACACATGGTTCCAGAATCAAACCTGAGTCATGTTCGCAGGCCACAGGTTTCAGCAATCAAACCTCAGTCTTGTTCCCAGGACACAGGTTGCCAGAATCAACCCGATATCATGTTCCCTAGCCACAGTTTTCCAGAATCAAACCTCAGTCATGTTGCCAGGCCACAGGTTTCCACCATCAAACCTCAGGCATGTTCCCAGGCCACAGGGTTCCAGAATCAAAACGTTCTCATGTTCCCAGGCCACAGGGATCCAGAATCCACCGTTGTCATTTTCCCAGGCCACAAGATTCCAGAATCAATCCTCAGTTATGTTCCCAGGCTACAGGGATCCAGAATAAAACCTCAGTCATGTTCCCAGTCCACAGGGTTCCAGAACCGAGGCTCAGTCAGATTCCCGGGGCACAGTATTCCACAATCTAAACAGATGTCATGTTCCCAGGCCTCAGGGTTCCAGAATCCACCGATGTCATGTTCCCAGGCCACAGGGTTCCAGAATCAATCCTCAGTTATGTTCCCAGGCTACAGGGTTCCAGAATAAAACCTCAGTCATGTTCCCAGTCCACAGGGTTCCAGAACCAAGGCTCAGTCAGGTTCCCGGGGCACAGTATTCCACAATCTAAATAGATGTCATGTTCCCAGGACACAGTGTTCCAGAATCACGCCTCAGTCATGTTCCCAGGACACAGGGATCCAGAATCAAACTTCAGTCATGTTGCCAGGCCGTAGGGTAACACCATCAAACCTCAGTCATCTTCCCAGGACACAGGTTTCCAGAATCAAACCGATTTCATGTTCCCAGGCAACAGGGTACCGGAATCCAAACCGATGTCATGTTCCCAGGCCACAGGATTCCACACTCTAACATCAGTCATCTTCCCAGGCCAATGGTTTCCAGAATCAAACCTCAGTCATATTCCCAGGCCACATGGTTCCAGAATCAAACCTCAGTTGTGTTCCCAGGACACAGGGTTCCAGAATAAAACCTCAGTCATGTTCCCTGGACACAGGTTTCAGAAATAAAATCCCAGTCATGTTCCCAGGCCACAGGGTTCCACAATAAAAGCTCAGTCATATTCCCAGGCCAGAGGGTTCCACAATCAAACCTCAGTTCTGTTGCCAGACCACGGTTCCACCATCAAGCCTCAGTCATGTTCCCAGGGAACAGGCTTCCAGAAACAAACCTCAGTCATGTTCCCAAGGCACAGGGTTCCAGAATCAAACCTCAGTCTTGTTCCCAGGACACAGGTTGCCAGAATCAACCCGATATCATGTTCCCTAGCCACAGTCTTCCAGAATCAAACCTCAGTTCTCTTGCCAGGCCACAGGTTTCCACCATCAAACCTCAGGCATGTTCCCAGGCCACAGGGTTCCAGAATCCACCGATGTCATGTTCCCAGGCCACAGGATTCCACACTCTAACATCAGTCATCTTCCCAGGCCAATGGTTTCCAGAATCAAACGTCAGTCATATTCCCAGGCGACATGGTTCCAGAATAAAACCTCAGTCATGTTCCCTGGACACAGGTTTCAGAAATAAACTCCCAGTCATGTTCCCAGGCCACAGGGTTCCACAATTAAACCTCAGTCATATTCCCAGGCCAGAGGGTTCCACAATCAAACCTCTGTCCTGTTGCTAGGCCACGGTTCCACCATCAAACCTCAGTCATGTTCCCAGGAAAGACTGTTCCACAATCAAACCTAAGTCATCTTTCCAAGCCACAGGGTTCCACCATCAAGCCTCACTCATTTTGCCAGGCCACAGGTTTCAACCATCAAACCTCAGTCATGTTCCCAGTAAATAGGGCTCCAGAATCAAACCAATGTCAAGTTCCCACGCCACGGGGTTCCAGTATCAGGCCTCAGTCATGTTCCCCGTGCACAGGGTGCCACAATCAAACTCAGTCATGTTGCCAGGCCACAGGTTTCTGCCATCACACCTCAGTCAAGTTGCCAGGCCACAGGGTTCCAGAATCAATCCTCAGTCATTTTGCCAGGCCAGAGTGTTCCACCATCAAACCTCAGTCATGATCCCAAGCCACATGTTTCCAAAATGAAACCTCAGTCATTTTCCCAGGCCAAAGGTTTCCAAAATCAAACCTCAGTCATATTCCCAGGACACATGGTTCCAGAATCAAACCTGAGTCATGTTCGCAGGCCACAGGTTTCAGCAATCAAACCTCAGTCATGTTCCCAGGACACAGGTGTCCAGAATCAAACCTCAGTCATGTTCCCAGGGAACAGGTTTCCAGAAACAAACCTCAGTCATGTTCCCAAGGCACAGGGTTCCAGAATCAAACCTCAGTCTTGTTCCCAGGACACAGGTTTCCAGAATCAACCCGATATCATATTCCCTAGCCACAGTCTTCCAGAATCAAACCTCAGTCATCTTGCCAGGCCACAGGTTTCCACCATCAAACCTCAGGCATGTTCCCAGGCCACAGGGTTCCAGAATCAAACCATTCTCATGTTCCCAGGCCACAGGGTTCCAGAATCCACCGTTGTCATTTTCCCAGGCCACAAGATTCCAGAATCAATCCTCAGTTATGTTCCCAGGCTACAGGGTTCCAGAATAAAACCTCAGTCATGTTCCCAGGCCACAGGGTTCCAGAACAGAGGATCAGTCAGGTTCCCGGGGCACAGTATTCCACAATCTAAACAGATGTCATGTTCCCAGGCCTCAGGGTTCCAGAATCCACTGATGTCATGTTCCCAGGCCACGGGGTTCCAGAATCAATCCTCAGTTATGTTCCCAGGCTACAGGGTTCCAGAATAAAACCTCAGTCATGTTCCCAGTCCACAGGGTTCCAGAACCAAGGCTCAGTCAGGTTCCCGGGGCACAGTATTCCACAATCTAAATAGATGTCATGTTCCCAGGCCACAGTGTTCCAGAATCACGCCTCAGCCATGTTCCCAGGACACAGGGATCCAGAATCAAACTTCAGTCATGTTGCCAGGACATAGGGTACCACCATCAAACCTCAGTCATATTCCCCGGCCACAGGTTTCCAGAATCAAACCGATTACATGTTCCCAGGCAACAGGGTACCGGAATCCAAACCGATGTCATGTTCCCAGGCCACAGGATTCCACACTCTAACATCAGTCATCTTCCCAGGCCAATGGTTTCCAGAATCAAAACTCAGTCATATTCCCAGGCCACATGGTTCCAGAATCAAACCTCAGTTGTGTTCCCAGGACACAGGGTTCCAGAATAAAACCTCAGTCATGTTCCCTGGACACAGGTTTCAGAAATAAAATCCCAGTCATGTTCCCAGGCCACAGGGTTCCACAATAAAAGCTCAGTCATATTCCCAGGCCAGAGGGTTCCACAATCAAACCTCAGTTCTGTTGCCAGACCATGCTTCCACCATCAAGCCTCAGTCATGTTCCCAGGGAACAGGCTTCCAGAAACAAACCTCAGTCATGTTCCCAAGGCACAGGGTTCCAGAATCAAACCTCAGTCTTGTTCCCAGGACACAGGTTGCCAGAATCAAGCCGATATCATGTTCCCTAGCCACAGTCTTCCAGAATCAAACCTCAGTCCTGTTGCCAGGCCACAGGTTTCCACCATCAAACCTCAGGCATGTTCCCAGGCCACAGGGTTCCAGAATCCACCGATGTCATGTTCCCAGGCCACAGGATTCCACACTCTAACATCAGTCATCTTCCCAGGCCAATGGTTTCCAGAATCAAACGTCAGTCATATTCCCAGGCCACATGGTTCCAGAATAAAACCTCAGTCATGTTCCCTGGACACAGGTTTCAGAAATAAACTCCCAGTCATGTTCCCAGGCCACAGGGTTCCACAATTAAACCTCAGTCATATTCCCAGGCCAGAGGGTTCCACAATCAAACCTCTGTCCTGTTGCTAGGCCACGGTTCCACCATCAAGCCTCAGTCATGTTCCCAGGAAAGACTGTTCCACAATCAAACCTAAGTCATCTTGCCAAGCCACAGGCTTCCACCATCAAGCCTCACTCATGTTGCCAGGCCACAGGGTTCCACCATCAAGCCTCACTCATGTTCCCAAGCCTGAGGGTTCCACTATCAAACCTCAATCATGTTGCCAGGCCACAGGTTTCAACCATCAAACCTCAGTCATGTTCCCAGTAAACAGGGCTCCAGAATCAAACCAATGTCAAGTTCCCACGCCACGGGGTTCCAGTATCAGGCCTCAGTCATGTTCCCCGTGCACAGGGTGCCACAATCAAACTCAGTCATGTTGCCAGGCCACAGGTTTCTGCCATCACACCTCAGTCAAGTTGCCAGGCCACAGGGTTCCAGAATCAAGCCTCAGTCATTTTGCCAGGCCATAGTGTTCCACCATCAAACCTCAGTCATGATCCCAAGCCACATGTTTCCACAATGAAACCTCAGTCATTTTCCCAGGCCAAAGGTTTCCAGAATCAAACCTCAGTCATATTCCCAGGACACATGGTTCCAGAATCAAACCTGAGTCATGTTCGCAGGCCACAGGTTTCAGCAATCAAACCTCAGTCATGTTCCCAGGACACAGGTGTCCAGAATCAAACCTCAGTCATGTTCCCAGGGAACAGGTTTCCAGAAACAAACCTCAGTCATATTCCCAGGACACATGGTTCCAGAATCATACCTGAGTCATGTTCGCAGGCCACAGGTTTCAGCAATCAAACCTCAGTCTTGTTCCCAGGACACAGGTTGCCAGAATCAACCCGATATCATGTTCCCTAGCCACAGTCTTCCAGAATCAAACCTCAGTCATGTTGCCAGGCCACAGGTTTCCACCATCAAACCTCATGCATGTTCCCAGGCCACAGGGTTCCAGAATCAAAACGTTCTCATGTTCCCAGGCCACAGGGATCCAGAATCCACCGTTGTCATTTTCCCAGGCCACAAGATTCCAGAATCAATCCTCAGTTATGTTCCCAGGCTACAGGGATCCAGAATAAAACCTCAGTCATGTTCCCAGTCCACAGGGTTCCAGAACCGAGGCTCAGTCAGATTCCCGGGGCACAGTATTCCACAATCTAAACAGATGTCATGTTCCCAGGCCTCAGGGTTCCAGAATCCACCGATGTCATGTTCCCAGGCCACAGGGTTCCAGAATCAATCCTCAGTTATGTTCCCAGGCTACAGGGTTCCAGAATAAAACCTCAGTCATGTTCCCAGTCCACAGGGTTCCAGAACCAAGGCTCAGTCAGGTTCCCGGGGCACAGTATTCCACAATCTAAATAGATGTCATGTTCCCAGGACACAGTGTTCCAGAATCACGCCTCAGTCATGTTCCCAGGACACAGGGATCCAGAATCAAACTTCAGTCATGTTGCCAGGCCGTAGGGTACCACCATCAAACCTCAGTCATCTTCCCAGGACACAGGTTTCCAGAATCAAACCGATTTCATGTTCCCAGGCAACAGGGTACCGGAATCCAAACCGATGTCATGTTCCCAGGCCACAGGATTCCACACTCTAACATCAGTCATCTTCCCAGGCCAATGGTTTCCAGAATCAAACCTCAGTCATATTCCCAGGCCACATGGTTCCAGAATCAAACCTCAGTTGTGTTCCCAGGACACAGGGTTCCAGAATAAAACCTCAGTCATGTTCCCTGGACACAGGTTTCAGAAATAAAATCCCAGTCATGTTCCCAGGCCACAGGGTTCCACAATAAAAGCTCAGTCATATTCCCAGGCCAGAGGGTTCCACAATCAAACCTCAGTTCTGTTGCCAGACCACGGTTCCACCATCAAGCCTCAGTCATGTTCCCAGGGAACAGGCTTCCAGAAACAAACCTCAGTCATGTTCCCAAGGCACAGGGTTCCAGAATCAAACCTCAGTCTTGTTCCCAGGACACAGGTTGCCAGAATCAACCCGATATCATGTTCCCTAGCCACAGTCTTCCAGAATCAAACCTCAGTTCTCTTGCCAGGCCACAGGTTTCCACCATCAAACCTCAGGCATGTTCCCAGGCCACAGGGTTCCAGAATCCACCGATGTCATGTTCCCAGGCCACAGGATTCCACACTCTAACATCAGTCATCTTCCCAGGCCAATGGTTTCCAGAATCAAACGTCAGTCATATTCCCAGGCGACATGGTTCCAGAATAAAACCTCAGTCATGTTCCCTGGACACAGGTTTCAGAAATAAACTCCCAGTCATGTTCCCAGGCCACAGGGTTCCACAATTAAACCTCAGTCATATTCCCAGGCCAGAGGGTTCCACAATCAAACCTCTGTCCTGTTGCTAGGCCACGGTTCCACCATCAAACCTCAGTCATGTTCCCAGGAAAGACTGTTCCACAATCAAACCTAAGTCATCTTTCCAAGCCACAGGGTTCCACCATCAAGCCTCACTCATTTTGCCAGGCCACAGGTTTCAACCATCAAACCTCAGTCATGTTCCCAGTAAATAGGGCTCCAGAATCAAACCAATGTCAAGTTCCCACGCCACGGGGTTCCAGTATCAGGCCTCAGTCATGTTCCCCGTGCACAGGGTGCCACAATCAAACTCAGTCATGTTGCCAGGCCACAGGTTTCTGCCATCACACCTCAGTCAAGTTGCCAGGCCACAGGGTTCCAGAATCAATCCTCAGTCATTTTGCCAGGCCAGAGTGTTCCACCATCAAACCTCAGTCATGATCCCAAGCCACATGTTTCCAAAATGAAACCTCAGTCATTTTCCCAGGCCAAAGGTTTCCAAAATCAAACCTCAGTCATATTCCCAGGACACATGGTTCCAGAATCAAACCTGAGTCATGTTCGCAGGCCACAGGTTTCAGCAATCAAACCTCAGTCATGTTCCCAGGACACAGGTGTCCAGAATCAAACCTCAGTCATGTTCCCAGGGAACAGGTTTCCAGAAACAAACCTCAGTCATGTTCCCAAGGCACAGGGTTCCAGAATCAAACCTCAGTCTTGTTCCCAGGACACAGGTTTCCAGAATCAACCCGATATCATATTCCCTAGCCACAGTCTTCCAGAATCAAACCTCAGTCATCTTGCCAGGCCACAGGTTTCCACCATCAAACCTCAGGCATGTTCCCAGGCCACAGGGTTCCAGAATCAAACCATTCTCATGTTCCCAGGCCACAGGGTTCCAGAATCCACCGTTGTCATTTTCCCAGGCCACAAGATTCCAGAATCAATCCTCAGTTATGTTCCCAGGCTACAGGGTTCCAGAATAAAACCTCAGTCATGTTCCCAGGCCACAGGGTTCCAGAACAGAGGATCAGTCAGGTTCCCGGGGCACAGTATTCCACAATCTAAACAGATGTCATGTTCCCAGGCCTCAGGGTTCCAGAATCCACTGATGTCATGTTCCCAGGCCACGGGGTTCCAGAATCAATCCTCAGTTATGTTCCCAGGCTACAGGGTTCCAGAATAAAACCTCAGTCATGTTCCCAGTCCACAGGGTTCCAGAACCAAGGCTCAGTCAGGTTCCCGGGGCACAGTATTCCACAATCTAAATAGATGTCATGTTCCCAGGCCACAGTGTTCCAGAATCACGCCTCAGCCATGTTCCCAGGACACAGGGATCCAGAATCAAACTTCAGTCATGTTGCCAGGCCATAGGGTACCACCATCAAACCTCAGTCATATTCCCCGGCCACAGGTTTCCAGAATCAAACCGATTACATGTTCCCAGGCAACAGGGTACCGGAATCCAAACCGATGTCATGTTCCCAGGCCACAGGATTCCACACTCTAACATCAGTCATCTTCCCAGGCCAATGGTTTCCAGAATCAAAACTCAGTCATATTCCCAGGCCACATGGTTCCAGAATCAAACCTCAGTTGTGTTCCCAGGACACAGGGTTCCAGAATAAAACCTCAGTCATGTTCCCTGGACACAGGTTTCAGAAATAAAATCCCAGTCATGTTCCCAGGCCACAGGGTTCCACAATAAAAGCTCAGTCATATTCCCAGGCCAGAGGGTTCCACAATCAAACCTCAGTTCTGTTGCCAGACCATGCTTCCACCATCAAGCCTCAGTCATGCTCCCAGGGAACAGGCTTCCAGAAACAAACCTCAGTCATGTTCCCAAGGCACAGGGTTCCAGAATCAAACCTCAGTCTTGTTCCCAGGACACAGGTTGCCAGAATCAAGCCGATATCATGTTCCCTAGCCACAGTCTTCCAGAATCAAACCTCAGTCCTGTTGCCAGGCCACAGGTTTCCACCATCAAACCTCAGGCATGTTCCCAGGCCACAGGGTTCCAGAATCCACCGATGTCATGTTCCCAGGCCACAGGATTCCACACTCTAACATCAGTCATCTTCCCAGGCCAATGGTTTCCAGAATCAAACGTCAGTCATATTCCCAGGCCACATGGTTCCAGAATAAAACCTCAGTCATGTTCCCTGGACACAGGTTTCAGAAATAAACTCCCAGTCATGTTCCCAGGCCACAGGGTTCCACAATTAAACCTCAGTCATATTCCCAGGCCAGAGGGTTCCACAATCAAACCTCTGTCCTGTTGCTAGGCCACGGTTCCACCATCAAGCCTCAGTCATGTTCCCAGGAAAGACTGTTCCACAATCAAACCTAAGTCATCTTGCCAAGCCACAGGCTTCCACCATCAAGCCTCACTCATGTTGCCAGGCCACAGGGTTCCACCATCAAGCCTCACTCATGTTCCCAAGCCTGAGGGTTCCACTATCAAACCTCAATCATGTTGCCAGGCCACAGGTTTCAACCATCAAACCTCAGTCATGTTCCCAGTAAACAGGGCTCCAGAATCAAACCAATGTCAAGTTCCCACGCCACGGGGTTCCAGTATCAGGCCTCAGTCATGTTCCCCGTGCACAGGGTGCCACAATCAAACTCAGTCATGTTGCCAGGCCACAGGTTTCTGCCATCACACCTCAGTCAAGTTGCCAGGCCACAGGGTTCCAGAATCAAGCCTCAGTCATTTTGCCAGGCCATAGTGTTCCACCATCAAACCTCAGTCATGATCCCAAGCCACATGTTTCCACAATGAAACCTCAGTCATTTTCCCAGGCCAAAGGTTTCCAGAATCAAACCTCAGTCATATTCCCAGGACACATGGTTCCAGAATCAAACCTGAGTCATGTTCGCAGGCCACAGGTTTCAGCAATCAAACCTCAGTCATGTTCCCAGGACACAGGTGTCCAGAATCAAACCTCAGTCATGTTCCCAGGGAACAGGTTTCCAGAAACAAACCTCAGTCATATTCCCAGGACACATGGTTCCAGAATCAAACCTGAGTCATGTTCGCAGGCCACAGGTTTCAGCAATCAAACCTCAGTCTTGTTCCCAGGACACAGGTTGCCAGAATCAACCCGATATCATGTTCCCTAGCCACAGTCTTCCAGAATCAAACCTCAGTCATGTTGCCAGGCCACAGGTTTCCACCATCAAACCTCAGGCATGTTCCCAGGCCACAGGGTTCCAGAATCAAAACGTTCTCATGTTCCCAGGCCACAAGGATCCAGAATCCACCGTTGTCATTTTCCCAGGCCACAAGATTCCAGAATCAATCCTCAGTTATGTTCCCAGGCTACAGGGATCCAGAATAAAACCTCAGTCATGTTCCCAGTCCACAGGGTTCCAGAACCGAGGCTCAGTCAGATTCCCGGGGCACAGTATTCCACAATCTAAACAGATGTCATGTTCCCAGGCCTCAGGGTTCCAGAATCCACCGATGTCATGTTCCCAGGCCACAGGGTTCCAGAATCAATCCTCAGTTATGTTCCCAGGCTACAGGGTTCCAGAATAAAACCTCAGTCATGTTCCCAGTCCACAGGGTTCCAGAACCAAGGCTCAGTCAGGTTCCCGGGGCACAGTATTCCACAATCTAAATAGATGTCATGTTCCCAGGACAGTGTTCCAGAATCACGCCTCAGTCATGTTCCCAGGACACAGGGATCCAGAATCAAACTTCAGTCATGTTGCCAGGCCGTAGGGTACCACCATCAAACCTCAGTCATCTTCCCAGGACACAGGTTTCCAGAATCAAACCGATTTCATGTTCCCAGGCAACAGGGTACCGGAATCCAAACCGATGTCATGTTCCCAGGCCACAGGATTCCACACTCTAACATCAGTCATCTTCCCAGGCCAATGGTTTCCAGAATCAAACCTCAGTCATATTCCCAGGCCACATGGTTCCAGAATCAAACCTCAGTTGTGTTCCCAGGACACAGGGTTCCAGAATAAAACCTCAGTCATGTTCCCTGGACACAGGTTTCAGAAATAAAATCCCAGTCATGTTCCCAGGCCACAGGGTTCCACAATAAAAGCTCAGTCATATTCCCAGGCCAGAGGGTTCCACAATCAAACCTCAGTTCTGTTGCCAGACCACGGTTCCACCATCAAGCCTCAGTCATGTTCCCAGGGAACAGGCTTCCAGAAACAAACCTCAGTCATGTTCCCAAGGCACAGGGTTCCAGAATCAAACCTCAGTCTTGTTCCCAGGACACAGGTTGCCAGAATCAACCCGATATCATGTTCCCTAGCCACAGTCTTCCAGAATCAAACCTCAGTTCTCTTGCCAGGCCACAGGTTTCCACCATCAAACCTCAGGCATGTTCCCAGGCCACAGGGTTCCAGAATCCACCGATGTCATGTTCCCAGGCCACAGGATTCCACAGTCTAACATCAGTCATCTTCCCAGGCCAATGGTTTCCAGAATCAAACGTCAGTCATATTCCCAGGCGACATGGTTCCAGAATAAAACCTCAGTCATGTTCCCTGGACACAGGTTTCAGAAATAAACTCCCAGTCATGTTCCCAGGCCACAGGGTTCCACAATTAAACCTCAGTCATATTCCCAGGCCAGAGGGTTCCACAATCAAACCTCTGTCCTGTTGCTAGGCCACGGTTCCACCATCAAACCTCAGTCATGTTCCCAGGAAAGACTGTTCCACAATCAAACCTAAGTCATCTTTCCAAGCCACAGGGTTCCACCATCAAGCCTCACTCATTTTGCCAGGCCACAGGTTTCAACCATCAAACCTCAGTCATGTTCCCAGTAAACAGGGCTCCAGAATCAAACCAATGTCAAGTTCCCACGCCACGGGGTTCCAGTATCAGGCCTCAGTCATGTTCCCCGTGCACAGGGTGCCACAATCAAACTCAGTCATGTTGCCAGGCCACAGGTTTCTGCCATCACACCTCAGTCAAGTTGCCAGGCCACAGGGTTCCAGAATCAAGCCTCAGTCATTTTGCCAGGCCAGAGTGTTCCACCATCAAACCTCAGTCATGATCCCAAGCCACATGTTTCCAAAATGAAACCTCAGTCATTTTCCCAGGCCAAAGGTTTCCAGAATCAAACCTCAGTCATATTCCCAGGACACATGGTTCCAGAATCAAACCTGAGTCATGTTCGCAGGCCACAGGTTTCAGCAATCAAACCTCAGTCATGTTCCCAGGACACAGGTGTCCAGAATCAAACCTCAGTCATGTTCCCAGGGAACAGGTTTCCAGAAACAAACCTCAGTCATATTCCCAGGACACATGGTTCCAGAATCAAACCTGAGTCATGTTCGCAGGCCACAGGTTTCAGCAATCAAACCTCAGTCTTGTTCCCAGGACACAGGTTGCCAGAATCAACCCGATATCATGTTCCCTAGCCACAGTCTTCCAGAATCAAACCTCAGTCATGTTGCCAGGCCACAGGTTTCCACCATCAAACCTCAGGCATGTTCCCAGGCCACAGGGTTCCAGAATCAAAACGTTCTCATGTTCCCAGGCCACAGGGATCCAGAATCCACCGTTGTCATTTTCCCAGGCCACAAGATTCCAGAATCAATCCTCAGTTATGTTCCCAGGCTACAGGGATCCAGAATAAAACCTCAGTCATGTTCCCAGTCCACAGGGTTCCAGAACCGAGGCTCAGTCAGATTCCCGGGGCACAGTATTCCACAATCTAAACAGATGTCATGTTCCCAGGCCTCAGGGTTCCAGAATCCACCGATGTCATGTTCCCAGGCCACAGGGTTCCAGAATCAATCCTCAGTTATGTTCCCAGGCTACAGGGTTCCAGAATAAAACCTCAGTCATGTTCCCAGTCCACAGGGTTCCAGAACCAAGGCTCAGTCAGGTTCCCGGGGCACAGTATTCCACAATCTAAATAGATGTCATGTTCCCAGGACACAGTGTTCCAGAATCACGCCTCAGTCATGTTCCCAGGACACAGGGATCCAGAATCAAACTTCAGTCATGTTGCCAGGCCGTAGGGTACCACCATCAAACCTCAGTCATCTTCCCAGGACACAGGTTTCCAGAATCAAACCGATTTCATGTTCCCAGGCAACAGGGTACCGGAATCCAAACCGATGTCATGTTCCCAGGCCACAGGATTCCACACTCTAACATCAGTCATCTTCCCAGGCCAATGGTTTCCAGAATCAAACCTCAGTCATATTCCCAGGCCACATGGTTCCAGAATCAAACCTCAGTTGTGTTCCCAGGACACAGGGTTCCAGAATAAAACCTCAGTCATGTTCCCTGGACACAGGTTTCAGAAATAAAATCCCAGTCATGTTCCCAGGCCACAGGGTTCCACAATAAAAGCTCAGTCATATTCCCAGGCCAGAGGGTTCCACAATCAAACCTCAGTTCTGTTGCCAGACCACGGTTCCACCATCAAGCCTCAGTCATGTTCCCAGGGAACAGGCTTCCAGAAACAAACCTCAGTCATGTTCCCAAGGCACAGGGTTCCAGAATCAAACCTCAGTCTTGTTCCCAGGACACAGGTTGCCAGAATCAACCCGATATCATGTTCCCTAGCCACAGTCTTCCAGAATCAAACCTCAGTTCTCTTGCCAGGCCACAGGTTTCCACCATCAAACCTCAGGCATGTTCCCAGGCCACAGGGTTCCAGAATCCACCGATGTCATGTTCCCAGGCCACAGGATTCCACACTCTAACATCAGTCATCTTCCCAGGCCAATGGTTTCCAGAATCAAACGTCAGTCATATTCCCAGGCGACATGGTTCCAGAATAAAACCTCAGTCATGTTCCCTGGACACAGGTTTCAGAAATAAACTCCCAGTCATGTTCCCAGGCCACAGGGTTCCACAATTAAACCTCAGTCATATTCCCAGGCCAGAGGGTTCCACAATCAAACCTCTGTCCTGTTGCTAGGCCACGGTTCCACCATCAAACCTCAGTCATGTTCCCAGGAAAGACTGTTCCACAATCAAACCTAAGTCATCTTTCCAAGCCACAGGGTTCCACCATCAAGCCTCACTCATTTTGCCAGGCCACAGGTTTCAACCATCAAACCTCAGTCATGTTCCCAGTAAACAGGGCTCCAGAATCAAACCAATGTCAAGTTCCCACGCCACGGGGTTCCAGTATCAGGCCTCAGTCATGTTCCCCGTGCACAGGGTGCCACAATCAAACTCAGTCATGTTGCCAGGCCACAGGTTTCTGCCATCACACCTCAGTCAAGTTGCCAGGCCACAGGGTTCCAGAATCAAGCCTCAGTCATTTTGCCAGGCCAGAGTGTTCCACCATCAAACCTCAGTCATGATCCCAAGCCACATGTTTCCAAAATGAAACCTCAGTCATTTTCCCAGGGCAAAGGTTTCCAAAATCAAACCTCAGTCATATTCCCAGGACACATGGTTCCAGAATCAAACCTGAGTCATGTTCGCAGGCCACAGGTTTCAGCAATCAAACCTCAGTCATGTTCCCAGGACACAGGTGTCCAGAATCAAACCTCAGTCATGTTCCCAGGGAACAGGTTTCCAGAAACAAACCTCAGTCATGTTCCCAAGGCACAGGGTTCCAGAATCAAACCTCAGTCTTGTTCCCAGGACACAGGTTTCCAGAATCAACCCGATATCATATTCCCTAGCCACAGTCTTCCAGAATCAAACCTCAGTCATCTTGCCAAGCCACAGGTTTCCACCATCAAACCTCAGGCATGTTTCCAGGCCACAGGGTTCCAGAATCAAACCATTCTCATGTTCCCAGGCCACAGGGTTCCAGAATCCACCGTTGTCATTTTCCCAGGCCACAAGATTCCAGAATCAATCCTCAGTTATGTTCCCAGGCTACAGGGTTCCAGAATAAAACCTCAGTCATGTTCCCAGGCCACAGGGTTCCAGAACAGAGGCTCAGTCAGGTTCCCGGGGCACAGTATTCCACAATCTAAACAGATGTCATGTTCCCAGGCCTCAGGGTTCCAGAATCCACTGATGTCATGTTCCCAGGCCACGGGGTTCCAGAATCAATCCTCAGTTATGTTCCCAGGCTACAGGGTTCCAGAATAAAACCTCAGTCATGTTCCCAGTCCACAGGGTTCCAGAACCAAGGCTCAGTCAGGTTCCCGGGGCACAGTATTCCACAATCTAAATAGATGTCATGTTCCCAGGCCACAGTGTTCCAGAATCACGCCTCAGCCATTTTCCCAGGACACAGGGATCCAAAATCAAACTTCAGTCATGTTGCCAGGCCATAGGGTACCACCATCAAACCTCAGTCATATTCCCCGGCCACAGGTTTCCAGAATCAAACCGATTACATGTTCCCAGGCAACAGGGTACCGGAATCCAAACCGATGTCATGTTCCCAGGCCACAGGATTCCACACTCTAACATCAGTCATCTTCCCAGGCCAATGGTTTCCAGAATCAAATCTCAGTCATATTCCCAGGCCACATGGTTCCAGAATCAAACCTCAGTTGTGTTCCCAGGACACAGGGTTCCAGAATAAAACCTCAGTCATGTTCCCTGGACACAGGTTTCAGAAATAAAATCCCAGTCATGTTCCCAGGCCACAGGGTTCCACAATAAAAGCTCAGTCATATTCCCAGGCCAGAGGGTTCCACAATCAAACCTCAGTTCTGTTGCCAGACCATGGTTCCACCATCAAGCCTCAGTCATGTTCCCAGGGAACAGGCTTCCAGAAACAAACCTCAGTCATGTTCCCAAGGCACAGGGTTCCAGAATCAAACCTCAGTCTTGTTCCCAGGACACAGGTTGCCAGAATCAAGCCGATATCATGTTCCCTAGCCACAGTCTTCCAGAATCAAACCTCAGTCCTGTTGCCAGGCCACAGGTTTCCACCATCAAACCTCAGGCATGTTCCCAGGCCACAGGGTTCCAGAATCCACCGATGTCATGTTCCCAGGCCACAGGATTCCACACTCTAACATCAGTCATCTTCCCAGGCCAATGGTTTCCAGAATCAAACGTCAGTCATATTCCCAGGCCACATGGTTCCAGAATAAAACCTCAGTCATGTTCCCTGGACACAGGTTTCAGAAATAAACTCCCAGTCATGTTCCCAGGCCACAGGGTTCCACAATTAAACCTCAGTCATATTCCCAGGCCAGAGGGTTCCACAATCAAACCTCTGTCCTGTTGCTAGGCCACGGTTCCACCATCAAGCCTCAGTCATGTTCCCAGGAAAGACTGTTCCACAATCAAACCTAAGTCATCTTGCCAAGCCACAGGCTTCCACCATCAAGCCTCACTCATGTTGCCAGGCCACAGGGTTCCACCATCAAGCCTCACTCATGTTCCCAAGCCTGAGGCTTCCACTATCAAACCTCAATCATGTTGCCAGGCCACAGGTTTCAACCATCAAACCTCAGTCATGTTCCCAGTAAACAGGGCTCCAGAATCAAACCAATGTCAAGTTCCCACGCCACGGGGTTCCAGTATCAGGCCTCAGTCATGTTCCCCGTGCACAGGGTGCCACAATCAAACTCAGTCATGTTGCCAGGCCACAGGTTTCTGCCATCACACCTCAGTCAAGTTGCCAGGCCACAGGGTTCCAGAATCAAGCCTCAGTCATTTTGCCAGGCCAGAGTGTTACACCATCAAACCTCAGTCATGATCCCAAGCCACATGTTTCCACAATGAAACCTCAGTCATTTTCCCAGGCCAAAGGTTTCCAGAATCAAACCTCAGTCATATTCCCAGGACACATGGTTCCAGAATCAAACCTGAGTCATGTTCGCAGGCCACAGGTTTCAGCAATCAAACCTCAGTCATGTTCCCAGGACACAGGTGTCCAGAATCAAACCTCAGTCATGTTCCCAGGGAACAGGTTTCCAGAAACAAACCTCAGTCATGTTCCCAAGGCACAGGGTTCCAGAATCAAACCTCAGTCTTGTTCCCAGGACACAGGTTTCCAGAATCAACCCGATATCATGTTCCCTAGCCACAGTCTTCCAGAATCAAACCTCAGTCATGTTGCCAGGCCACAGGTTTCCACCATCAAACCTCAGGCATGTTCCCAAGCCACAGGGTTCCAGAATCAAAACGTTCTCATATTCCCAGGCCACAGGGATCCAGAATCCACCGTTGTCATTTTCCCAGGCCACAAGATTCCAGAATCAATCCTCAGTTATGTTCCCAGGCTACAGGGATCCAGAATAAAACCTCAGTCATGTTCCCAGTCCACAGGGTTCCAGAACCGAGGCTCAGTCAGGTTCCCGGGGCACAGTATTCCACAATCTAAACAGATGTCATGTTCCCAGGCCTCAGGGTTCCAGAATCCACTGATGTCATGTTCCCAGGCCACAGGGTTCCAGAATCAATCCTCAGTTATGTTCCCAGGCTACAGGGTTCCAGAATAAAACCTCAGTCATGTTCCCAGTCCACAGGGTTCCAGAACCAAGGCTCAGTCAGGTTCCCGGGGCACAGTATTCCACAATCTAAATAGATGTCATGTTCCCAGGCCACAGTGTTCCAGAATCACGCCTCAGTCATGTTCCCAGGACACAGGGATCCAGAATCAAATTCAGTCATGTTGCCAGGCCGTAGCGTACCACCATCAAACCTCAGTCATCTTCCCAGGACACAGGTTTCCAGAATCAAACCGATTTCATGTTCCCAGGCAACAGGGTACCGGAATCCAAACCGATGTCATGTTCCCAGGCCACAGGATTCCACACTCTAACATCAGTCATCTTCCCAGGCCAATGGTTTCCTGAATCAAACCTCAGTCATATTCCCAGGCCACATGGTTCCAGAATCAAACCTCAGTTGTGTTCCCAGGACACAGGGTTCCAGAATAAAACCTCAGTCATGTTCCCTGGACACAGGTTTCAGAAATAAAATCCCAGTCATGTTCCCAGGCCACAGGGTTCCACAATAAAAGCTCAGTCATATTCCCAGGCCAGAGGGTTCCACAATCAAACCTCAGTTCTGTTGCCAGACCACGGTTCCACCATCAAGCCTCAGTCATGTTCCCAGGGAACAGGCTTCCAGAAACAAACCTCAGTCATGTTCCCAAGGCACAGGGTTCCAGAATCAAACCTCAGTCTTGTTCCCAGGACACAGGTTGCCAGAATCAACCCGATATCATGTTCCCTAGCCACAGTCTTCCAGAATCAAACCTCAGTTCTCTTGCCAGGCCACAGGTTTCCACCATCAAACCTCAGGCATGTTCCCAGGCCACAGGGTTCCAGAATCCACCGATGTCATGTTCCCAGGACACAGGATTCCACACTCTAACATCAGTCATCTTCCCAGGCCAATGGTTTCCAGAATCAAACGTCAGTCATATTCCCAGGCCACATGGTTCCAAAATAAAACCTCAGTCATGTTCCCTGGACACAGGTTTCAGAAATAAACTCCCAGTCATGTTCCCAGGCCACAGGGTTCCACAATTAAACCTCAGTCATATTCCCAGGCCAGAGGGTTCCACAATCAAACCTCTGTCCTGTTGCTAGGCCACGGTTCCACCATCAAGCCTCAGTCATGTTCCCAGGAAAGACTGTTCCACAATCAAACCTAAGTCATCTTGCCAAGCCACAGGGTTCCACCATCAAGCCTCACTCATGTTGCCAGGCCACAGGGTTCCACCATCAAGCCTCACTCATGTTCCCAAGCCTGAGGGTTCCACTATCAAACCTCAATCATGTTGCCAGGCCACAGGTGTCAACCATCAAACCTCAGTCATGTTCCCAGTAAACAGGGCTCCAGAATCAAACCAATGTCAAGTTCCCACGCCACGGGGTTCCAGTATCAGGCCTCAGTCATGTTCCCCGTGCACAGGGTGCCACAATCAAACTCAGTCATGTTGCCAGGCCACAGGTTTCTGCCATCACACCTCAGTCAAGTTGCCAGGCCACAGGGTTCCAGAATCAAGCCTCAGTCATTTTGCCAGGCCAGAGTGTTCCACCATCAAACCTCAGTCATGATCCCAAGCCACATGTTTCCACAATGAAACCTCAGTCATTTTCCCAGGCCAAAGGTTTCCAGAATCAAACCTCAGTCATATTCCCAGGACACATGGTTCCAGAATCAAACCTGAGTCATGTTCGCAGGCCACAGGTTTCAGCAATCAAACCTCAGTCATGTTCCCAGGACACAGGTGTCCAGAATCAAACCTCAGTCATGTTCCCAGGGAACAGGTTTCCAGAAACAAACCTCAGTCATATTCCCAGGACACATGGTTTCAGAATCAAACCTGAGTCATGTTCGCAGGCCACAGGTTTCAGCAATCAAACCTCAGTCTTGTTCCCAGGACACAGGTTGCCAGAATCAACCCGATATCATGTTCCCTAGCCACAGTCTTCCAGAATCAAACCTCAGTCATGTTGCCAGGCCACAGGTTTCCACCATCAAACCTCAGGCATGTTCCCAGGCCACAGGGTTCCAGAATCAAAACGTTCTCATGTTCCCAGGCCACAGGGATCCAGAATCCACCGTTGTCATTTTCCCAGGCCACAAGATTCCAGAATCAATCCTCAGTTATGTTCCCAGGCTACAGGGATCCAGAATAAAACCTCAGTCATGTTCCCAGTCCACAGGGTTCCAGAACCGAGGCTCAGTCAGATTCCCGGGGCACAGTATTCCACAATCTAAACAGATGTCATGTTCCCAGGCCTCAGGGTTCCAGAATCCACCGATGTCATGTTCCCAGGCCACAGGGTTCCAGAATCAATCCTCAGTTATGTTCCCAGGCTACAGGGTTCCAGAATAAAACCTCAGTCATGTTCCCAGTCCACAGGGTTCCAGAACCAAGGCTCAGTCAGGTTCCCGGGGCACAGTATTCCACAATCTAAATAGATGTCATGTTCCCAGGACACAGTGTTCCAGAATCACGCCTCAGTCATGTTCCCAGGACACAGGGATCCAGAATCAAACTTCAGTCATGTTGCCAGGCCGTAGGGTACCACCATCAAACCTCAGTCATCTTCCCAGGACACAGGTTTCCAGAATCAAACCGATTTCATGTTCCCAGGCAACAGGGTACCGGAATCCAAACCGATGTCATGTTCCCAGGCCACAGGATTCCACACTCTAACATCAGTCATCTTCCCAGGCCAATGGTTTCCAGAATCAAACCTCAGTCATATTCCCAGGCCACATGGTTCCAGAATCAAACCTCAGTTGTGTTCCCAGGACACAGGGTTCCAGAATAAAACCTCAGTCATGTTCCCTGGACACAGGTTTCAGAAATAAAATCCCAGTCATGTTCCCAGGCCACAGGGTTCCACAATAAAAGCTCAGTCATATTCCCAGGCCAGAGGGTTCCACAATCAAACCTCAGTTCTGTTGCCAGACCACGGTTCCACCATCAAGCCTCAGTCATGTTCCCAGGGAACAGGCTTCCAGAAACAAACCTCAGTCATGTTCCCAAGGCACAGGGTTCCAGAATCAAACCTCAGTCTTGTTCCCAGGACACAGGTTGCCAGAATCAACCCGATATCATGTTCCCTAGCCACAGTCTTCCAGAATCAAACCTCAGTTCTCTTGCCAGGCCACAGGTTTCCACCATCAAACCTCAGGCATGTTCCCAGGCCACAGGGTTCCAGAATCCACCGATGTCATGTTCCCAGGCCACAGGATTCCACAGTCTAACATCAGTCATCTTCCCAGGCCAATGGTTTCCAGAATCAAACGTCAGTCATATTCCCAGGCGACATGGTTCCAGAATAAAACCTCAGTCATGTTCCCTGGACACAGGTTTCAGAAATAAACTCCCAGTCATGTTCCCAGGCCACAGGGTTCCACAATTAAACCTCAGTCATATTCCCAGGCCAGAGGGTTCCACAATCAAACCTCTGTCCTGTTGCTAGGCCACGGTTCCACCATCAAACCTCAGTCATGTTCCCAGGAAAGACTGTTCCACAATCAAACCTAAGTCATCTTTCCAAGCCACAGGGTTCCACCATCAAGCCTCACTCATTTTGCCAGGCCACAGGTTTCAACCATCAAACCTCAGTCATGTTCCCAGTAAACAGGGCTCCAGAATCAAACCAATGTCAAGTTCCCACGCCACGGGGTTCCAGTATCAGGCCTCAGTCATGTTCCCCGTGCACAGGGTGCCACAATCAAACTCAGTCATGTTGCCAGGCCACAGGTTTCTGCCATCACACCTCAGTCAAGTTGCCAGGCCACAGGGTTCCAGAATCAAGCCTCAGTCATTTTGCCAGGCCAGAGTGTTCCACCATCAAACCTCAGTCATGATCCCAAGCCACATGTTTCCAAAATGAAACCTCAGTCATTTTCCCAGGCCAAAGGTTTCCAGAATCAAACCTCAGTCATATTCCCAGGACACATTGTTCCAGAATCAAACCTGAGTCATGTTCGCAGGCCACAGGTTTCAGCAATCAAACCTCAGTCATGTTCCCAGGACACAGGTGTCCAGAATCAAACCTCAGTCATGTTCCCAGGGAACAGGTTTCCAGAAACAAACCTCAGTCATATTCCCAGGACACATGGTTCCAGAATCAAACCTGAGTCATGTTCGCAGGCCACAGGTTTCAGCAATCAAACCTCAGTCTTGTTCCCAGGACACAGGTTGCCAGAATCAACCCGATATCATGTTCCCTAGCCACAGTCTTCCAGAATCAAACCTCAGTCATGTTGCCAGGCCACAGGTTTCCACCATCAAACCTCAGGCATGTTCCCAGGCCACAGGGTTCCAGAATCAAAACGTTCTCATGTTCCCAGGCCACAGGGATCCAGAATCCACCGTTGTCATTTTCCCAGGCCACAAGATTCCAGAATCAATCCTCAGTTATGTTCCCAGGCTACAGGGATCCAGAATAAAACCTCAGTCATGTTCCCAGTCCACAGGGTTCCAGAACCGAGGCTCAGTCAGATTCCCGGGGCACAGTATTCCACAATCTAAACAGATGTCATGTTCCCAGGCCTCAGGGTTCCAGAATCCACCGATGTCATGTTCCCAGGCCACAGGGTTCCAGAATCAATCCTCAGTTATGTTCCCAGGCTACAGGGTTCCAGAATAAAACCTCAGTCATGTTCCCAGTCCACAGGGTTCCAGAACCAAGGCTCAGTCAGGTTCCCGGGGCACAGTATTCCACAATCTAAATAGATGTCATGTTCCCAGGACACAGTGTTCCAGAATCACGCCTCAGTCATGTTCCCAGGACACAGGGATCCAGAATCAAACTTCAGTCATGTTGCCAGGCCGTAGGGTACCACCATCAAACCTCAGTCATCTTCCCAGGACACAGGTTTCCAGAATCAAACCGATTTCATGTTCCCAGGCAACAGGGTACCGGAATCCAAACCGATGTCATGTTCCCAGGCCACAGGATTCCACACTCTAACATCAGTCATCTTCCCAGGCCAATGGTTTCCAGAATCAAACCTCAGTCATATTCCCAGGCCACATGGTTCCAGAATCAAACCTCAGTTGTGTTCCCAGGACACAGGGTTCCAGAATAAAACCTCAGTCATGTTCCCTGGACACAGGTTTCAGAAATAAAATCCCAGTCATGTTCCCAGGCCACAGGGTTCCACAATAAAAGCTCAGTCATATTCCCAGGCCAGAGGGTTCCACAATCAAACCTCAGTTCTGTTGCCAGACCACGGTTCCACCATCAAGCCTCAGTCATGTTCCCAGGGAACAGGCTTCCAGAAACAAACCTCAGTCATGTTCCCAAGGCACAGGGTTCCAGAATCAAACCTCAGTCTTGTTCCCAGGACACAGGTTGCCAGAATCAACCCGATATCATGTTCCCTAGCCACAGTCTTCCAGAATCAAACCTCAGTTCTCTTGCCAGGCCACAGGTTTCCACCATCAAACCTCAGGCATGTTCCCAGGCCACAGGGTTCCAGAATCCACCGATGTCATGTTCCCAGGCCACAGGATTCCACACTCTAACATCAGTCATCTTCCCAGGCCAATGGTTTCCAGAATCAAACGTCAGTCATATTCCCAGACGACATGGTTCCAGAATAAAACCTCAGTCATGTTCCCTGGACACAGGTTTCAGAAATAAACTCCCAGTCATGTTCCCAGGCCACAGGGTTCCACAATTAAACCTCAGTCATATTCCCAGGCCAGAGGGTTCCACAATCAAACCTCTGTCCTGTTGCTAGGCCACGGTTCCACCATCAAACCTCAGTCATGTTCCCAGGAAAGACTGTTCCACAATCAAACCTAAGTCATCTTTCCAAGCCACAGGGTTCCACCATCAAGCCTCACTCATTTTGCCAGGCCACAGGTTTCAACCATCAAACCTCAGTCATGTTCCCAGTAAACAGGGCTCCAGAATCAAACCAATGTCAAGTTCCCACGCCACGGGGTTCCAGTATCAGGCCTCAGTCATGTTCCCCGTGCACAGGGTGCCACAATCAAACTCAGTCATGTTGCCAGGCCACAGGTTTCTGCCATCACACCTCAGTCAAGTTGCCAGGCCACAGGGTTCCAGAATCAAGCCTCAGTCATTTTGCCAGGCCAGAGTGTTCCACCATCAAACCTCAGTCATGATCCCAAGCCACATGTTTCCAAAATGAAACCTCAGTCATTTTCCCAGGGCAAAGGTTTCCAAAATCAAACCTCAGTCATATTCCCAGGACACATGGTTCCAGAATCAAACCTGAGTCATGTTCGCAGGCCACAGGTTTCAGCAATCAAACCTCAGTCATGTTCCCAGGACACAGGTGTCCAGAATCAAACCTCAGTCATGTTCCCAGGGAACAGGTTTCCAGAAACAAACCTCAGTCATGTTCCCAAGGCACAGGGTTCCAGAATCAAACCTCAGTCTTGTTCCCAGGACACAGGTTTCCAGAATCAACCCGATATCATATTCCCTAGCCACAGTCTTCCAGAATCAAACCTCAGTCATCTTGCCAAGCCACAGGCTTCCACCATCAAGCCTCACTCATGTTGCCAGGCCACAGGGTTCCACCATCAAGCCTCACTCATGTTCCCAAGCCTGAGGGTTCCACTATCAAACCTCAATCATGTTGCCAGGCCACAGGTGTCAACCATCAAACCTCAGTCATGTTCCCAGTAAACAGGGCTCCAGAATCAAACCAATGTCAAGTTCCCACGCCACGGGGTTCCAGTATCAGGCCTCAGTCATGTTCCCCGTGCACAGGGTGCCACAATCAAACTCAGTCATGTTGCCAGGCCACAGGTTTCTGCCATCACACCTCAGTCAAGTTGCCAGGCCACAGGGTTCCAGAATCAAGCCTCAGTCATTTTGCCAGGCCAGAGTGTTCCACCATCAAACCTCAGTCATGATCCCAAGCCACATGTTTCCACAATGAAACCTCAGTCATTTTCCCAGGCCAAAGGTTTCCAGAATCAAACCTCAGTCATATTCCCAGGACACATGGTTCCAGAATCAAACCTGAGTCATGTTCGCAGGCCACAGGTTTCAGCAATCAAACCTCAGTCATGTTCCCAGGACACAGGTGTCCAGAATCAAACCTCAGTCATGTTCCCAGGGAACAGGTTTCCAGAAACAAACCTCAGTCATATTCCCAGGACACATGGTTTCAGAATCAAACCTGAGTCATGTTCGCAGGCCACAGGTTTCAGCAATCAAACCTCAGTCTTGTTCCCAGGACACAGGTTGCCAGAATCAACCCGATATCATGTTCCCTAGCCACAGTCTTCCAGAATCAAACCTCAGTCATGTTGCCAGGCCACAGGTTTCCACCATCAAACCTCAGGCATGTTCCCAGGCCACAGGGTTCCAGAATCAAAACGTTCTCATGTTCCCAGGCCACAGGGATCCAGAATCCACCGTTGTCATTTTCCCAGGCCACAAGATTCCAGAATCAATCCTCAGTTATGTTCCCAGGCTACAGGGATCCAGAATAAAACCTCAGTCATGTTCCCAGTCCACAGGGTTCCAGAACCGAGGCTCAGTCAGATTCCCGGGGCACAGTATTCCACAATCTAAACAGATGTCATGTTCCCAGGCCTCAGGGTTCCAGAATCCACCGATGTCATGTTCCCAGGCCACAGGGTTCCAGAATCAATCCTCAGTTATGTTCCCAGGCTACAGGGTTCCAGAATAAAACCTCAGTCATGTTCCCAGTCCACAGGGTTCCAGAACCAAGGCTCAGTCAGGTTCCCGGGGCACAGTATTCCACAATCTAAATAGATGTCATGTTCCCAGGACACAGTGTTCCAGAATCACGCCTCAGTCATGTTCCCAGGACACAGGGATCCAGAATCAAACTTCAGTCATGTTGCCAGGCCGTAGGGTACCACCATCAAACCTCAGTCATCTTCCCAGGACACAGGTTTCCAGAATCAAACCGATTTCATGTTCCCAGGCAACAGGGTACCGGAATCCAAACCGATGTCATGTTCCCAGGCCACAGGATTCCACACTCTAACATCAGTCATCTTCCCAGGCCAATGGTTTCCAGAATCAAACCTCAGTCATATTCCCAGGCCACATGGTTCCAGAATCAAACCTCAGTTGTGTTCCCAGGACACAGGGTTCCAGAATAAAACCTCAGTCATGTTCCCTGGACACAGGTTTCAGAAATAAAATCCCAGTCATGTTCCCAGGCCACAGGGTTCCACAATAAAAGCTCAGTCATATTCCCAGGCCAGAGGGTTCCACAATCAAACCTCAGTTCTGTTGCCAGACCACGGTTCCACCATCAAGCCTCAGTCATGTTCCCAGGGAACAGGCTTCCAGAAACAAACCTCAGTCATGTTCCCAAGGCACAGGGTTCCAGAATCAAACCTCAGTCTTGTTCCCAGGACACAGGTTGCCAGAATCAACCCGATATCATGTTCCCTAGCCACAGTCTTCCAGAATCAAACCTCAGTTCTCTTGCCAGGCCACAGGTTTCCACCATCAAACCTCAGGCATGTTCCCAGGCCACAGGGTTCCAGAATCCACCGATGTCATGTTCCCAGGCCACAGGATTCCACAGTCTAACATCAGTCATCTTCCCAGGCCAATGGTTTCCAGAATCAAACGTCAGTCATATTCCCAGGCGACATGGTTCCAGAATAAAACCTCAGTCATGTTCCCTGGACACAGGTTTCAGAAATAAACTCCCAGTCATGTTCCCAGGCCACAGGGTTCCACAATTAAACCTCAGTCATATTCCCAGGCCAGAGGGTTCCACAATCAAACCTCTGTCCTGTTGCTAGGCCACGGTTCCACCATCAAACCTCAGTCATGTTCCCAGGAAAGACTGTTCCACAATCAAACCTAAGTCATCTTTCCAAGCCACAGGGTTCCACCATCAAGCCTCACTCATTTTGCCAGGCCACAGGTTTCAACCATCAAACCTCAGTCATGTTCCCAGTAAACAGGGCTCCAGAATCAAACCAATGTCAAGTTCCCACGCCACGGGGTTCCAGTATCAGGCCTCAGTCATGTTCCCCGTGCACAGGGTGCCACAATCAAACTCAGTCATGTTGCCAGGCCACAGGTTTCTGCCATCACACCTCAGTCAAGTTGCCAGGCCACAGGGTTCCAGAATCAAGCCTCAGTCATTTTGCCAGGCCAGAGTGTTCCACCATCAAACCTCAGTCATGATCCCAAGCCACATGTTTCCAAAATGAAACCTCAGTCATTTTCCCAGGCCAAAGGTTTCCAGAATCAAACCTCAGTCATATTCCCAGGACACATTGTTCCAGAATCAAACCTGAGTCATGTTCGCAGGCCACAGGTTTCAGCAATCAAACCTCAGTCATGTTCCCAGGACACAGGTGTCCAGAATCAAACCTCAGTCATGTTCCCAGGGAACAGGTTTCCAGAAACAAACCTCAGTCATATTCCCAGGACACATGGTTCCAGAATCAAACCTGAGTCATGTTCGCAGGCCACAGGTTTCAGCAATCAAACCTCAGTCTTGTTCCCAGGACACAGGTTGCCAGAATCAACCCGATATCATGTTCCCTAGCCACAGTCTTCCAGAATCAAACCTCAGTCATGTTGCCAGGCCACAGGTTTCCACCATCAAACCTCAGGCATGTTCCCAGGCCACAGGGTTCCAGAATCAAAACGTTCTCATGTTCCCAGGCCACAGGGATCCAGAATCCACCGTTGTCATTTTCCCAGGCCACAAGATTCCAGAATCAATCCTCAGTTATGTTCCCAGGCTACAGGGATCCAGAATAAAACCTCAGTCATGTTCCCAGTCCACAGGGTTCCAGAACCGAGGCTCAGTCAGATTCCCGGGGCACAGTATTCCACAATCTAAACAGATGTCATGTTCCCAGGCCTCAGGGTTCCAGAATCCACCGATGTCATGTTCCCAGGCCACAGGGTTCCAGAATCAATCCTCAGTTATGTTCCCAGGCTACAGGGTTCCAGAATAAAACCTCAGTCATGTTCCCAGTCCACAGGGTTCCAGAACCAAGGCTCAGTCAGGTTCCCGGGGCACAGTATTCCACAATCTAAATAGATGTCATGTTCCCAGGACACAGTGTTCCAGAATCACGCCTCAGTCATGTTCCCAGGACACAGGGATCCAGAATCAAACTTCAGTCATGTTGCCAGGCCGTAGGGTACCACCATCAAACCTCAGTCATCTTCCCAGGACACAGGTTTCCAGAATCAAACCGATTTCATGTTCCCAGGCAACAGGGTACCGGAATCCAAACCGATGTCATGTTCCCAGGCCACAGGATTCCACACTCTAACATCAGTCATCTTCCCAGGCCAATGGTTTCCAGAATCAAACCTCAGTCATATTCCCAGGCCACATGGTTCCAGAATCAAACCTCAGTTGTGTTCCCAGGACACAGGGTTCCAGAATAAAACCTCAGTCATGTTCCCTGGACACAGGTTTCAGAAATAAAATCCCAGTCATGTTCCCAGGCCACAGGGTTCCACAATAAAAGCTCAGTCATATTCCCAGGCCAGAGGGTTCCACAATCAAACCTCAGTTCTGTTGCCAGACCACGGTTCCACCATCAAGCCTCAGTCATGTTCCCAGGGAACAGGCTTCCAGAAACAAACCTCAGTCATGTTCCCAAGGCACAGGGTTCCAGAATCAAACCTCAGTCTTGTTCCCAGGACACAGGTTGCCAGAATCAACCCGATATCATGTTCCCTAGCCACAGTCTTCCAGAATCAAACCTCAGTTCTCTTGCCAGGCCACAGGTTTCCACCATCAAACCTCAGGCATGTTCCCAGGCCACAGGGTTCCAGAATCCACCGATGTCATGTTCCCAGGCCACAGGATTCCACACTCTAACATCAGTCATCTTCCCAGGCCAATGGTTTCCAGAATCAAACGTCAGTCATATTCCCAGACGACATGGTTCCAGAATAAAACCTCAGTCATGTTCCCTGGACACAGGTTTCAGAAATAAACTCCCAGTCATGTTCCCAGGCCACAGGGTTCCACAATTAAACCTCAGTCATATTCCCAGGCCAGAGGGTTCCACAATCAAACCTCTGTCCTGTTGCTAGGCCACGGTTCCACCATCAAACCTCAGTCATGTTCCCAGGAAAGACTGTTCCACAATCAAACCTAAGTCATCTTTCCAAGCCACAGGGTTCCACCATCAAGCCTCACTCATTTTGCCAGGCCACAGGTTTCAACCATCAAACCTCAGTCATGTTCCCAGTAAACAGGGCTCCAGAATCAAACCAATGTCAAGTTCCCACGCCACGGGGTTCCAGTATCAGGCCTCAGTCATGTTCCCCGTGCACAGGGTGCCACAATCAAACTCAGTCATGTTGCCAGGCCACAGGTTTCTGCCATCACACCTCAGTCAAGTTGCCAGGCCACAGGGTTCCAGAATCAAGCCTCAGTCATTTTGCCAGGCCAGAGTGTTCCACCATCAAACCTCAGTCATGATCCCAAGCCACATGTTTCCAAAATGAAACCTCAGTCATTTTCCCAGGGCAAAGGTTTCCAAAATCAAACCTCAGTCATATTCCCAGGACACATGGTTCCAGAATCAAACCTCAGTCATGTTCCCAGGGAACAGGTTTCCAGAAACAAACCTCAGTCATGTTCCCAAGGCACAGGGTTCCAGAATCAAACCTCAGTCTTGTTCCCAGGACACAGGTTTCCAGAATCAACCCGATATCATATTCCCTAGCCACAGTCTTCCAGAATCAAACCTCAGTCATCTTGCCAAGCCACAGGTTTCCACCATCAAACCTCAGGCATGTTTCCAGGCCACAGGGTTCCAGAATCAAACCATTCTCATGTTCCCAGGCCACAGGGTTCCAGAATCCACCGTTGTCATTTTCCCAGGCCACAAGATTCCAGAATCAATCCTCAGTTATGTTCCCAGGCTACAGGGTTCCAGAATAAAACCTCAGTCATGTTCCCAGGCCACAGGGTTCCAGAACAGAGGCTCAGTCAGGTTCCCGGGGCACAGTATTCCACAATCTAAACAGATGTCATGTTCCCAGGCCTCAGGGTTCCAGAATCCACTGATGTCATGTTCCCAGGCCACGGGGTTCCAGAATCAATCCTCAGTTATGTTCCCAGGCTACAGGGTTCCAGAATAAAACCTCAGTCATGTTCCCAGTCCACAGGGTTCCAGAACCAAGGCTCAGTCAGGTTCCCGGGGCACAGTATTCCACAATCTAAATAGATGTCATGTTCCCAGGCCACAGTGTTCCAGAATCACGCCTCAGCCATTTTCCCAGGACACAGGGATCCAAAATCAAACTTCAGTCATGTTGCCAGGCCATAGGGTACCACCATCAAACCTCAGTCATATTCCCCGGCCACAGGTTTCCAGAATCAAACCGATTACATGTTCCCAGGCAACAGGGTACCGGAATCCAAACCGATGTCATGTTCCCAGGCCACAGGATTCCACACTCTAACATCAGTCATCTTCCCAGGCCAATGGTTTCCAGAATCAAATCTCAGTCATATTCCCAGGCCACATGGTTCCAGAATCAAACCTCAGTTGTGTTCCCAGGACACAGGGTTCCAGAATAAAACCTCAGTCATGTTCCCTGGACACAGGTTTCAGAAATAAAATCCCAGTCATGTTCCCAGGCCACAGGGTTCCACAATAAAAGCTCAGTCATATTCCCAGGCCAGAGGGTTCCACAATCAAACCTCAGTTCTGTTGCCAGACCATGGTTCCACCATCAAGCCTCAGTCATGTTCCCAGGGAACAGGCTTCCAGAAACAAACCTCAGTCATGTTCCCAAGGCACAGGGTTCCAGAATCAAACCTCAGTCTTGTTCCCAGGACACAGGTTGCCAGAATCAACCCGATATCATGTTCCCTAGCCACAGTCTTCCAGAATCAAACCTCAGTCCTGTTGCCAGGCCACAGGTTTCCACCATCAAACCTCAGGCATGTTCCCAGGCCACAGGGTTCCAGAATCCACCGATGTCATGTTCCCAGGCCACAGGATTCCACACTCTAACATCAGTCATCTTCCCAGGCCAATGGTTTCCAGAATCAAACGTCAGTCATATTCCCAGGCCACATGGTTCCAGAATAAAACCTCAGTCATGTTCCCTGGACACAGGTTTCAGAAATAAACTCCCAGTCATGTTCCCAGGCCACAGGGTTCCACAATTAAACCTCAGTCATATTCCCAGGCCAGAGGGTTCCACAATCAAACCTCTGTCCTGTTGCTAGGCCACGGTTCCACCATCAAGCCTCAGTCATGTTCCCAGGAAAGACTGTTCCACAATCAAACCTAAGTCATCTTGCCAAGCCACAGGCTTCCACCATCAAGCCTCACTCATGTTGCCAGGCCACAGGGTTCCACCATCAAGCCTCACTCATGTTCCCAAGCCTGAGGCTTCCACTATCAAACCTCAATCATGTTGCCAGGCCACAGGTTTCAACCATCAAACCTCAGTCATGTTCCCAGTAAACAGGGCTCCAGAATCAAACCAATGTCAAGTTCCCACGCCACGGGGTTCCAGTATCAGGCCTCAGTCATGTTCCCCGTGCACAGGGTGCCACAATCAAACTCAGTCATGTTGCCAGGCCACAGGTTTCTGCCATCACACCTCAGTCAAGTTGCCAGGCCACAGGGTTCCAGAATCAAGCCTCAGTCATTTTGCCAGGCCAGAGTGTTACACCATCAAACCTCAGTCATGATCCCAAGCCACATGTTTCCACAATGAAACCTCAGTCATTTTCCCAGGCCAAAGGTTTCCAGAATCAAACCTCAGTCATATTCCCAGGACACATGGTTCCAGAATCAAACCTGAGTCATGTTCGCAGGCCACAGGTTTCAGCAATCAAACCTCAGTCATGTTCCCAGGACACAGGTGTCCAGAATCAAACCTCAGTCATGTTCCCAGGGAACAGGTTTCCAGAAACAAACCTCAGTCATGTTCCCAAGGCACAGGGTTCCAGAATCAAACCTCAGTCTTGTTCCCAGGACACAGGTTTCCAGAATCAACCCGATATCATGTTCCCTAGCCACAGTCTTCCAGAATCAAACCTCAGTCATGTTGCCAGGCCACAGGTTTCCACCATCAAACCTCAGGCATGTTCCCAAGCCACAGGGTTCCAGAATCAAAACGTTCTCATATTCCCAGGCCACAGGGATCCAGAATCCACCGTTGTCATTTTCCCAGGCCACAAGATTCCAGAATCAATCCTCAGTTATGTTCCCAGGCTACAGGGATCCAGAATAAAACCTCAGTCATGTTCCCAGTCCACAGGGTTCCAGAACCGAGGCTCAGTCAGATTCCCGGGGCACAGTATTCCACAATCTAAACAGATGTCATGTTCCCAGGCCTCAGGGTTCCAGAATCCACCGATGTCATGTTCCCAGGCCACAGGGTTCCAGAATCAATCCTCAGTTATGTTCCCAGGCTACAGGGTTCCAGAATAAAACCTCAGTCATGTTCCCAGTCCACAGGGTTCCAGAACCAAGGCTCAGTCAGGTTCCCGGGGCACAGTATTCCACAATCTAAATAGATGTCATGTTCCCAGGACACAGTGTTCCAGAATCACGCCTCAGTCATGTTCCCAGGACACAGGGATCCAGAATCAAACTTCAGTCATGTTGCCAGGCCGTAGGGTACCACCATCAAACCTCAGTCATCTTCCCAGGACACAGGTTTCCAGAATCAAACCGATTTCATGTTCCCAGGCAACAGGGTACCGGAATCCAAACCGATGTCATGTTCCCAGGCCACAGGATTCCACACTCTAACATCAGTCATCTTCCCAGGCCAATGGTTTCCAGAATCAAACCTCAGTCATATTCCCAGGCCACATGGTTCCAGAATCAAACCTCAGT
The DNA here is from genome assembly GCF_965194825.1 of Balaenoptera physalus. Classification (NCBI taxonomy): domain Eukaryota; kingdom Metazoa; phylum Chordata; class Mammalia; order Artiodactyla; family Balaenopteridae; genus Balaenoptera; species Balaenoptera physalus. The sequence goes on from NW_028125815.1 coordinate 112,447, forward strand.
TGTGTTCCCAGGACACAGGGTTCCAGAATAAAACCTCAGTCATGTTCCCTGGACACAGGTTTCAGAAATAAAATCCCAGTCATGTTCCCAGGCCACAGGGTTCCACAATAAAAGCTCAGTCATATTCCCAGGCCAGAGGGTTCCACAATCAAACCTCAGTTCTGTTGCCAGACCACGGTTCCACCATCAAGCCTCAGTCATGTTCCCAGGGAACAGGCTTCCAGAAACAAACCTCAGTCATGTTCCCAAGGCACAGGGTTCCAGAATCAAACCTCAGTCTTGTTCCCAGGACACAGGTTGCCAGAATCAACCCGATATCATGTTCCCTAGCCACAGTCTTCCAGAATCAAACCTCAGTCCTGTTGCCAGGCCACAGGTTTCCACCATCAAACCTCAGGCATGTTCCCAGGCCACAGGGTTCCAGAATCCACCGATGTCATGTTCCCAGGCCACAGGATTCCACACTCTAACATCAGTCATCTTCCCAGGCCAATGGTTTCCAGAATCAAACGTCAGTCATATTCCCAGGCCACATGGTTCCAGAATAAAACCTCAGTCATGTTCCCTGGACACAGGTTTCAGAAATAAACTCCCAGTCATGATCCCAGGCCACACGGTTCCACAATTAAACCTCAGTCATATTCCCAGGCCAGAGGGTTCCACAATCAAACCTCTGTCCTGTTGCTAGGCCACGGTTCCACCATCAAGCCTCAGTCATGTTCCCAGGAAAGACTGTTCCACAATCAAACCTAAGTCATCTTGCCAAGCCACAGGGTTCCACCATCAAGCCTCACTCATGTTGCCAGGCCACAGGGTTCCACCATCAAGCCTCACTCATGTTCCCAAGCCTGAGGGTTCCACTATCAAACCTCAATCATGTTGCCAGGCCACAGGTTTCAACCATCAAACCTCAGTCATGTTCCCAGTAAACAGGGCTCCAGAATCAAACCAATGTCAAGTTCCCACGCCACGGGGTTCCAGTATCAGGCCTCAGTCATGTTCCCCGTGCACAGGGTGCCACAATCAAACTCAGTCATGTTGCCAGGCCACAGGTTTCTGCCATCACACCTCAGTCAAGTTGCCAGGCCACAGGGTTCCAGAATCAAGCCTCAGTCATTTTGCCAGGCCATAGTGTTCCACCATCAAACCTCAGTCATGATCCCAAGCCACATGTTTCCACAATGAAACCTCAGTCATTTTCCCAGGCCAAAGGTTTCCAGAATCAAACCTCAGTCATATTCCCAGGACACATGGTTCCAGAATCAAACCTGAGTCATGTTCGCAGGCCACAGGTTTCAGCAATCAAACCTCAGTCATGTTCCCAGGACACAGGTGTCCAGAATCAAACCTCAGTCATGTTCCCAGGGAACAGGTTTCCAGAAACAAACCTCAGTCATGTTCCCAAGGCACAGGGTTCCAGAATCAAACCTCAGTCTTGTTCCCAGGACACAGGTTTCCAGAATCAACCCGATATCATGTTCCCTAGCCACAGTCTTCCAGAATCAAACCTCAGTCATGTTGCCAGGCCACAGGTTTCCACCATCAAACCTCAGGCATGTTCCCAGGCCACAGGGTTCCAGAATCAAACCGTTCTCATGTTCCCAGGCCACAGGGTTCCAGAATCCACCATTGTCATTTTTCCAGGCCACAAGATTCCAGAATCAATCCTCAGTTATGTTCCCAGGCTACAGGGATCCAGAATAAAACCTCAGTCATGTTCCCAGTCCACAGGGTTCCAGAACCGAGGCTCAGTCAGGTTCCCGGGGCACAGTATTCCACAATCTAAACAGATGTCATGTTCCCAGGCCTCAGGGTTCCAGAATCCACTGATGTCATGTTCCCAGGCCACAGGGTTCCAGAATCAATCCTCAGTTATGTTCCCAGGCTACAGGGTTCCAGAATAAAACCTCAGTCATGTTCCCAGTCCACAGGGTTCCAGAACCAAGGCTCAGTCAGGTTCCCGGGGCACAGTATTCCACAATCTAAATAGATGTCATGTTCCCAGGCCACAGTGTTCCAGAATCACGCCTCAGTCATGTTCCCAGGACACAGGGATCCAGAATCAAATTCAGTCATGTTGCCAGGCCGTAGCGTACCACCATCAAACCTCAGTCATCTTCCCAGGACACAGGTTTCCAGAATCAAACCGATTTCATGTTCCCAGGCAACAGGGTACCGGAATCCAAACCGATGTCATGTTCCCAGGCCACAGGATTCCACACTCTAACATCAGTCATCTTCCCAGGCCAATGGTTTCCTGAATCAAACCTCAGTCATATTCCCAGGCCACATGGTTCCAGAATCAAACCTCAGTTGTGTTCCCAGGACACAGGGTTCCAGAATAAAACCTCAGTCATGTTCCCTGGACACAGGTTTCAGAAATAAAATCCCAGTCATGTTCCCAGGCCACAGGGTTCCACAATAAAAGCTCAGTCATATTCCCAGGCCAGAGGGTTCCACAATCAAACCTCAGTTCTGTTGCCAGACCACGGTTCCACCATCAAGCCTCAGTCATGTTCCCAGGGAACAGGCTTCCAGAAACAAACCTCAGTCATGTTCCCAAGGCACAGGGTTCCAGAATCAAACCTCAGTCTTGTTCCCAGGACACAGGTTGCCAGAATCAACCCGATATCATGTTCCCTAGCCACAGTCTTCCAGAATCAAACCTCAGTTCTCTTGCCAGGCCACAGGTTTCCACCATCAAACCTCAGGCATGTTCCCAGGCCACAGGGTTCCAGAATCCACCGATGTCATGTTCCCAGGACACAGGATTCCACACTCTAACATCAGTCATCTTCCCAGGCCAATGGTTTCCAGAATCAAACGTCAGTCATATTCCCAGGCCACATGGTTCCAAAATAAAACCTCAGTCATGTTCCCTGGACACAGGTTTCAGAAATAAACTCCCAGTCATGTTCCCAGGCCACAGGGTTCCACAATTAAACCTCAGTCATATTCCCAGGCCAGAGGGTTCCACAATCAAACCTCTGTCCTGTTGCTAGGCCACGGTTCCACCATCAAGCCTCAGTCATGTTCCCAGGAAAGACTGTTCCACAATCAAACCTAAGTCATCTTGCCAAGCCACAGGGTTCCACCATCAAGCCTCACTCATGTTGCCAGGCCACAGGGTTCCACCATCAAGCCTCACTCATGTTCCCAAGCCTGAGGGTTCCACTATCAAACCTCAATCATGTTGCCAGGCCACAGGTGTCAACCATCAAACCTCAGTCATGTTCCCAGTAAACAGGGCTCCAGAATCAAACCAATGTCAAGTTCCCACGCCACGGGGTTCCAGTATCAGGCCTCAGTCATGTTCCCCGTGCACAGGGTGCCACAATCAAACTCAGTCATGTTGCCAGGCCACAGGTTTCTGCCATCACACCTCAGTCAAGTTGCCAGGCCACAGGGTTCCAGAATCAAGCCTCAGTCATTTTGCCAGGCCAGAGTGTTACACCATCAAACCTCAGTCATGATCCCAAGCCACATGTTTCCACAATGAAACCTCAGTCATTTTCCCAGGCCAAAGGTTTCCAGAATCAAACCTCAGTCATATTCCCAGGACACATGGTTCCAGAATCAAACCTGAGTCATGTTCGCAGGCCACAGGTTTCAGCAATCAAACCTCAGTCATGTTCCCAGGACACAGGTGTCCAGAATCAAACCTCAGTCATGTTCCCAGGGAACAGGTTTCCAGAAACAAACCTCAGTCATGTTCCCAAGGCACAGGGTTCCAGAATCAAACCTCAGTCTTGTTCCCAGGACACAGGTTTCCAGAATCAACCCGATATCATGTTCCCTAGCCACAGTCTTCCAGAATCAAACCTCAGTCATGTTGCCAGGCCACAGGTTTCCACCATCAAACCTCAGGCATGTTCCCAAGCCACAGGGTTCCAGAATCAAAACGTTCTCATATTCCCAGGCCACAGGGATCCAGAATCCACCGTTGTCATTTTCCCAGGCCACAAGATTCCAGAATCAATCCTCAGTTATGTTCCCAGGCTACAGGGATCCAGAATAAAACCTCAGTCATGTTCCCAGTCCACAGGGTTCCAGAACCGAGGCTCAGTCAGATTCCCGGGGCACAGTATTCCACAATCTAAACAGATGTCATGTTCCCAGGCCTCAGGGTTCCAGAATCCACCGATGTCATGTTCCCAGGCCACAGGGTTCCAGAATCAATCCTCAGTTATGTTCCCAGGCTACAGGGTTCCAGAATAAAACCTCAGTCATGTTCCCAGTCCACAGGGTTCCAGAACCAAGGCTCAGTCAGGTTCCCGGGGCACAGTATTCCACAATCTAAATAGATGTCATGTTCCCAGGACACAGTGTTCCAGAATCACGCCTCAGTCATGTTCCCAGGACACAGGGATCCAGAATCAAACTTCAGTCATGTTGCCAGGCCGTAGGGTACCACCATCAAACCTCAGTCATCTTCCCAGGACACAGGTTTCCAGAATCAAACCGATTTCATGTTCCCAGGCAACAGGGTACCGGAATCCAAACCGATGTCATGTTCCCAGGCCACAGGATTCCACACTCTAACATCAGTCATCTTCCCAGGCCAATGGTTTCCAGAATCAAACCTCAGTCATATTCCCAGGCCACATGGTTCCAGAATCAAACCTCAGTTGTGTTCCCAGGACACAGGGTTCCAGAATAAAACCTCAGTCATGTTCCCTGGACACAGGTTTCAGAAATAAAATCCCAGTCATGTTCCCAGGCCACAGGGTTCCACAATAAAAGCTCAGTCATATTCCCAGGCCAGAGGGTTCCACAATCAAACCTCAGTTCTGTTGCCAGACCACGGTTCCACCATCAAGCCTCAGTCATGTTCCCAGGGAACAGGCTTCCAGAAACAAACCTCAGTCATGTTCCCAAGGCACAGGGTTCCAGAATCAAACCTCAGTCTTGTTCCCAGGACACAGGTTGCCAGAATCAACCCGATATCATGTTCCCTAGCCACAGTCTTCCAGAATCAAACCTCAGTCCTGTTGCCAGGCCACAGGTTTCCACCATCAAACCTCAGGCATGTTCCCAGGCCACAGGGTTCCAGAATCCACCGATGTCATGTTCCCAGGCCACAGGATTCCACACTCTAACATCAGTCATCTTCCCAGGCCAATGGTTTCCAGAATCAAACGTCAGTCATATTCCCAGGCCACATGGTTCCAGAATAAAACCTCAGTCATGTTCCCTGGACACAGGTTTCAGAAATAAACTCCCAGTCATGATCCCAGGCCACACGGTTCCACAATTAAACCTCAGTCATATTCCCAGGCCAGAGGGTTCCACAATCAAACCTCTGTCCTGTTGCTAGGCCACGGTTCCACCATCAAGCCTCAGTCATGTTCCCAGGAAAGACTGTTCCACAATCAAACCTAAGTCATCTTGCCAAGCCACAGGGTTCCACCATCAAGCCTCACTCATGTTGCCAGGCCACAGGGTTCCACCATCAAGCCTCACTCATGTTCCCAAGCCTGAGGGTTCCACTATCAAACCTCAATCATGTTGCCAGGCCACAGGTTTCAACCATCAAACCTCAGTCATGTTCCCAGTAAACAGGGCTCCAGAATCAAACCAATGTCAAGTTCCCACGCCACGGGGTTCCAGTATCAGGCCTCAGTCATGTTCCCCGTGCACAGGGTGCCACAATCAAACTCAGTCATGTTGCCAGGCCACAGGTTTCTGCCATCACACCTCAGTCAAGTTGCCAGGCCACAGGGTTCCAGAATCAAGCCTCAGTCATTTTGCCAGGCCATAGTGTTCCACCATCAAACCTCAGTCATGATCCCAAGCCACATGTTTCCACAATGAAACCTCAGTCATTTTCCCAGGCCAAAGGTTTCCAGAATCAAACCTCAGTCATATTCCCAGGACACATGGTTCCAGAATCAAACCTGAGTCATGTTCGCAGGCCACAGGTTTCAGCAATCAAACCTCAGTCATGTTCCCAGGACACAGGTGTCCAGAATCAAACCTCAGTCATGTTCCCAGGGAACAGGTTTCCAGAAACAAACCTCAGTCATGTTCCCAAGGCACAGGGTTCCAGAATCAAACCTCAGTCTTGTTCCCAGGACACAGGTTTCCAGAATCAACCCGATATCATGTTCCCTAGCCACAGTCTTCCAGAATCAAACCTCAGTCATGTTGCCAGGCCACAGGTTTCCACCATCAAACCTCAGGCATGTTCCCAGGCCACAGGGTTCCAGAATCAAACCGTTCTCATGTTCCCAGGCCACAGGGTTCCAGAATCCACCATTGTCATTTTTCCAGGCCACAAGATTCCAGAATCAATCCTCAGTTATGTTCCCAGGCTACAGGGATCCAGAATAAAACCTCAGTCATGTTCCCAGTCCACAGGGTTCCAGAACCGAGGCTCAGTCAGGTTCCCGGGGCACAGTATTCCACAATCTAAACAGATGTCATGTTCCCAGGCCTCAGGGTTCCAGAATCCACTGATGTCATGTTCCCAGGCCACAGGGTTCCAGAATCAATCCTCAGTTATGTTCCCAGGCTACAGGGTTCCAGAATAAAACCTCAGTCATGTTCCCAGTCCACAGGGTTCCAGAACCAAGGCTCAGTCAGGTTCCCGGGGCACAGTATTCCACAATCTAAATAGATGTCATGTTCCCAGGCCACAGTGTTCCAGAATCACGCCTCAGTCATGTTCCCAGGACACAGGGATCCAGAATCAAATTCAGTCATGTTGCCAGGCCGTAGCGTACCACCATCAAACCTCAGTCATCTTCCCAGGACACAGGTTTCCAGAATCAAACCGATTTCATGTTCCCAGGCAACAGGGTACCGGAATCCAAACCGATGTCATGTTCCCAGGCCACAGGATTCCACACTCTAACATCAGTCATCTTCCCAGGCCAATGGTTTCCTGAATCAAACCTCAGTCATATTCCCAGGCCACATGGTTCCAGAATCAAACCTCAGTTGTGTTCCCAGGACACAGGGTTCCAGAATAAAACCTCAGTCATGTTCCCTGGACACAGGTTTCAGAAATAAAATCCCAGTCATGTTCCCAGGCCACAGGGTTCCACAATAAAAGCTCAGTCATATTCCCAGGCCAGAGGGTTCCACAATCAAACCTCAGTTCTGTTGCCAGACCACGGTTCCACCATCAAGCCTCAGTCATGTTCCCAGGGAACAGGCTTCCAGAAACAAACCTCAGTCATGTTCCCAAGGCACAGGGTTCCAGAATCAAACCTCAGTCTTGTTCCCAGGACACAGGTTGCCAGAATCAACCCGATATCATGTTCCCTAGCCACAGTCTTCCAGAATCAAACCTCAGTTCTCTTGCCAGGCCACAGGTTTCCACCATCAAACCTCAGGCATGTTCCCAGGCCACAGGGTTCCAGAATCCACCGATGTCATGTTCCCAGGACACAGGATTCCACACTCTAACATCAGTCATCTTCCCAGGCCAATGGTTTCCAGAATCAAACGTCAGTCATATTCCCAGGCCACATGGTTCCAAAATAAAACCTCAGTCATGTTCCCTGGACACAGGTTTCAGAAATAAACTCCCAGTCATGTTCCCAGGCCACAGGGTTCCACAATTAAACCTCAGTCATATTCCCAGGCCAGAGGGTTCCACAATCAAACCTCTGTCCTGTTGCTAGGCCACGGTTCCACCATCAAGCCTCAGTCATGTTCCCAGGAAAGACTGTTCCACAATCAAACCTAAGTCATCTTGCCAAGCCACAGGGTTCCACCATCAAGCCTCACTCATGTTGCCAGGCCACAGGGTTCCACCATCAAGCCTCACTCATGTTCCCAAGCCTGAGGGTTCCACTATCAAACCTCAATCATGTTGCCAGGCCACAGGTGTCAACCATCAAACCTCAGTCATGTTCCCAGTAAACAGGGCTCCAGAATCAAACCAATGTCAAGTTCCCACGCCACGGGGTTCCAGTATCAGGCCTCAGTCATGTTCCCCGTGCACAGGGTGCCACAATCAAACTCAGTCATGTTGCCAGGCCACAGGTTTCTGCCATCACACCTCAGTCAAGTTGCCAGGCCACAGGGTTCCAGAATCAAGCCTCAGTCATTTTGCCAGGCCAGAGTGTTCCACCATCAAACCTCAGTCATGATCCCAAGCCACATGTTTCCACAATGAAACCTCAGTCATTTTCCCAGGCCAAAGGTTTCCAGAATCAAACCTCAGTCATATTCCCAGGACACATGGTTCCAGAATCAAACCTGAGTCATGTTCGCAGGCCACAGGTTTCAGCAATCAAACCTCAGTCATGTTCCCAGGACACAGGTGTCCAGAATCAAACCTCAGTCATGTTCCCAGGGAACAGGTTTCCAGAAACAAACCTCAGTCATATTCCCAGGACACATGGTTCCAGAATCAAACCTGAGTCATGTTCGCAGGCCACAGGTTTCAGCAATCAAACCTCAGTCTTGTTCCCAGGACACAGGTTGCCAGAATCAACCCGATATCATGTTCCCTAGCCACAGTCTTCCAGAATCAAACCTCAGTCATGTTGCCAGGCCACAGGTTTCCACCATCAAACCTCAGGCATGTTCCCAGGCCACAGGGTTCCAGAATCAAAACGTTCTCATGTTCCCAGGCCACAGGGATCCAGAATCCACCGTTGTCATTTTCCCAGGCCACAAGATTCCAGAATCAATCCTCAGTTATGTTCCCAGGCTACAGGGATCCAGAATAAAACCTCAGTCATGTTCCCAGTCCACAGGGTTCCAGAACCGAGGCTCAGTCAGATTCCCGGGGCACAGTATTCCACAATCTAAACAGATGTCATGTTCCCAGGCCTCAGGGTTCCAGAATCCACCGATGTCATGTTCCCAGGCCACAGGGTTCCAGAATCAATCCTCAGTTATGTTCCCAGGCTACAGGGTTCCAGAATAAAACCTCAGTCATGTTCCCAGTCCACAGGGTTCCAGAACCAAGGCTCAGTCAGGTTCCCGGGGCACAGTATTCCACAATCTAAATAGATATCATGTTCCCAGGACACAGTGTTCCAGAATCACGCCTCAGTCATGTTCCCAGGACACAGGGATCCAGAATCAAACTTCAGTCATGTTGCCAGGCCGTAGGGTACCACCATCAAACCTCAGTCATCTTCCCAGGACACAGGTTTCCAGAATCAAACCGATTTCATGTTCCCAGGCAACAGGGTACCGGAATCCAAACCGATGTCATGTTCCCAGGCCACAGGATTCCACACTCTAACATCAGTCATCTTCCCAGGCCAATGGTTTCCAGAATCAAACCTCAGTCATATTCCCAGGCCACATGGTTCCAGAATCAAACCTCAGTTGTGTTCCCAGGACACAGGGTTCCAGAATAAAACCTCAGTCATGTTCCCTGGACACAGGTTTCAGAAATAAAATCCCAGTCATGTTCCCAGGCCACAGGGTTCCACAATAAAAGCTCAGTCATATTCCCAGGCCAGAGGGTTCCACAATCAAACCTCAGTTCTGTTGCCAGACCACGGTTCCACCATCAAGCCTCAGTCATGTTCCCAGGGAACAGGCTTCCAGAAACAAACCTCAGTCATGTTCCCAAGGCACAGGGTTCCAGAATCAAACCTCAGTCTTGTTCCCAGGACACAGGTTGCCAGAATCAACCCGATATCATGTTCCCTAGCCACAGTCTTCCAGAATCAAACCTCAGTTCTCTTGCCAGGCCACAGGTTTCCACCATCAAACCTCAGGCATGTTCCCAGGCCACAGGGTTCCAGAATCCACCGATGTCATGTTCCCAGGCCACAGGATTCCACACTCTAACATCAGTCATCTTCCCAGGCCAATGGTTTCCAGAATCAAACGTCAGTCATATTCCCAGGCGACATGGTTCCAGAATAAAACCTCAGTCATGTTCCCTGGACACAGGTTTCAGAAATAAACTCCCAGTCATGTTCCCAGGCCACAGGGTTCCACAATTAAACCTCAGTCATATTCCCAGGCCAGAGGGTTCCACAATCAAACCTCTGTCCTGTTGCTAGGCCACGGTTCCACCATCAAACCTCAGTCATGTTCCCAGGAAAGACTGTTCCACAATCAAACCTAAGTCATCTTTCCAAGCCACAGGGTTCCACCATCAAGCCTCACTCATTTTGCCAGGCCACAGGTTTCAACCATCAAACCTCAGTCATGTTCCCAGTAAACAGGGCTCCAGAATCAAACCAATGTCAAGTTCCCACGCCACGGGGTTCCAGTATCAGGCCTCAGTCATGTTCCCCGTGCACAGGGTGCCACAATCAAACTCAGTCATGTTGCCAGGCCACAGGTTTCTGCCATCACACCTCAGTCAAGTTGCCAGGCCACAGGGTTCCAGAATCAAGCCTCAGTCATTTTGCCAGGCCAGAGTGTTCCACCATCAAACCTCAGTCATGATCCCAAGCCACATGTTTCCAAAATGAAACCTCAGTCATTTTCCCAGGGCAAAGGTTTCCAAAATCAAACCTCAGTCATATTCCCAGGACACATGGTTCCAGAATCAAACCTGAGTCATGTTCGCAGGCCACAGGTTTCAGCAATCAAACCTCAGTCATGTTCCCAGGACACAGGTGTCCAGAATCAAACCTCAGTCATGTTCCCAGGGAACAGGTTTCCAGAAACAAACCTCAGTCATGTTCCCAAGGCACAGGGTTCCAGAATCAAACCTCAGTCTTGTTCCCAGGACACAGGTTTCCAGAATCAACCCGATATCATATTCCCTAGCCACAGTCTTCCAGAATCAAACCTCAGTCATCTTGCCAAGCCACAGGTTTCCACCATCAAACCTCAGGCATGTTTCCAGGCCACAGGGTTCCAGAATCAAACCATTCTCATGTTCCCAGGCCACAGGGTTCCAGAATCCACCGTTGTCATTTTCCCAGGCCACAAGATTCCAGAATCAATCCTCAGTTATGTTCCCAGGCTACAGGGTTCCAGAATAAAACCTCAGTCATGTTCCCAGGCCACAGGGTTCCAGAACAGAGGCTCAGTCAGGTTCCCGGGGCACAGTATTCCACAATCTAAACAGATGTCATGTTCCCAGGCCTCAGGGTTCCAGAATCCACTGATGTCATGTTCCCAGGCCACGGGGTTCCAGAATCAATCCTCAGTTATGTTCCCAGGCTACAGGGTTCCAGAATAAAACCTCAGTCATGTTCCCAGTCCACAGGGTTCCAGAACCAAGGCTCAGTCAGGTTCCCGGGGCACAGTATTCCACAATCTAAATAGATGTCATGTTCCCAGGCCACAGTGTTCCAGAATCACGCCTCAGCCATTTTCCCAGGACACAGGGATCCAAAATCAAACTTCAGTCATGTTGCCAGGCCATAGGGTACCACCATCAAACCTCAGTCATATTCCCCGGCCACAGGTTTCCAGAATCAAACCGATTACATGTTCCCAGGCAACAGGGTACCGGAATCCAAACCGATGTCATGTTCCCAGGCCACAGGATTCCACACTCTAACATCAGTCATCTTCCCAGGCCAATGGTTTCCAGAATCAAATCTCAGTCATATTCCCAGGCCACATGGTTCCAGAATCAAACCTCAGTTGTGTTCCCAGGACACAGGGTTCCAGAATAAAACCTCAGTCATGTTCCCTGGACACAGGTTTCAGAAATAAAATCCCAGTCATGTTCCCAGGCCACAGGGTTCCACAATAAAAGCTCAGTCATATTCCCAGGCCAGAGGGTTCCACAATCAAACCTCAGTTCTGTTGCCAGACCATGGTTCCACCATCAAGCCTCAGTCATGTTCCCAGGGAACAGGCTTCCAGAAACAAACCTCAGTCATGTTCCCAAGGCACAGGGTTCCAGAATCAAACCTCAGTCTTGTTCCCAGGACACAGGTTGCCAGAATCAACCCGATATCATGTTCCCTAGCCACAGTCTTCCAGAATCAAACCTCAGTCCTGTTGCCAGGCCACAGGTTTCCACCATCAAACCTCAGGCATGTTCCCAGGCCACAGGGTTCCAGAATCCACCGATGTCATGTTCCCAGGCCACAGGATTCCACACTCTAACATCAGTCATCTTCCCAGGCCAATGGTTTCCAGAATCAAACGTCAGTCATATTCCCAGGCCACATGGTTCCAGAATAAAACCTCAGTCATGTTCCCTGGACACAGGTTTCAGAAATAAACTCCCAGTCATGTTCCCAGGCCACAGGGTTCCACAATTAAACCTCAGTCATATTCCCAGGCCAGAGGGTTCCACAATCAAACCTCTGTCCTGTTGCTAGGCCACGGTTCCACCATCAAGCCTCAGTCATGTTCCCAGGAAAGACTGTTCCACAATCAAACCTAAGTCATCTTGCCAAGCCACAGGCTTCCACCATCAAGCCTCACTCATGTTGCCAGGCCACAGGGTTCCACCATCAAGCCTCACTCATGTTCCCAAGCCTGAGGCTTCCACTATCAAACCTCAATCATGTTGCCAGGCCACAGGTTTCAACCATCAAACCTCAGTCATGTTCCCAGTAAACAGGGCTCCAGAATCAAACCAATGTCAAGTTCCCACGCCACGGGGTTCCAGTATCAGGCCTCAGTCATGTTCCCCGTGCACAGGGTGCCACAATCAAACTCAGTCATGTTGCCAGGCCACAGGTTTCTGCCATCAAACCTCAGTCAAGTTGCCAGGCCACAGGGTTCCAGAATCAAGCCTCAGTCATTTTGCCAGGCCAGAGTGTTACACCATCAAACCTCAGTCATGATCCCAAGCCACATGTTTCCACAATGAAACCTCAGTCATTTTCCCAGGCCAAAGGTTTCCAGAATCAAACCTCAGTCATATTCCCAGGACACATGGTTCCAGAATCAAACCTGAGTCATGTTCGCAGGCCACAGGTTTCAGCAATCAAACCTCAGTCATGTTCCCAGGACACAGGTGTCCAGAATCAAACCTCAGTCATGTTCCCAGGGAACAGGTTTCCAGAAACAAACCTCAGTCATGTTCCCAAGGCACAGGGTTCCAGAATCAAACCTCAGTCTTGTTCCCAGGACACAGGTTTCCAGAATCAACCCGATATCATGTTCCCTAGCCACAGTCTTCCAGAATCAAACCTCAGTCATGTTGCCAGGCCACAGGTTTCCACCATCAAACCTCAGGCATGTTCCCAAGCCACAGGGTTCCAGAATCAAAACGTTCTCATATTCCCAGGCCACAGGGATCCAGAATCCACCGTTGTCATTTTCCCAGGCCACAAGATTCCAGAATCAATCCTCAGTTATGTTCCCAGGCTACAGGGATCCAGAATAAAACCTCAGTCATGTTCCCAGTCCACAGGGTTCCAGAACCGAGGCTCAGTCAGATTCCCGGGGCACAGTATTCCACAATCTAAACAGATGTCATGTTCCCAGGCCTCAGGGTTCCAGAATCCACCGATGTCATGTTCCCAGGCCACAGGGTTCCAGAATCAATCCTCAGTTATGTTCCCAGGCTACAGGGTTCCAGAATAAAACCTCAGTCATGTTCCCAGTCCACAGGGTTCCAGAACCAAGGCTCAGTCAGGTTCCCGGGGCACAGTATTCCACAATCTAAATAGATGTCATGTTCCCAGGACACAGTGTTCCAGAATCACGCCTCAGTCATGTTCCCAGGACACAGGGATCCAGAATCAAACTTCAGTCATGTTGCCAGGCCGTAGGGTACCACCATCAAACCTCAGTCATCTTCCCAGGACACAGGTTTCCAGAATCAAACCGATTTCATGTTCCCAGGCAACAGGGTACCGGAATCCAAACCGATGTCATGTTCCCAGGCCACAGGATTCCACACTCTAACATCAGTCATCTTCCCAGGCCAATGGTTTCCAGAATCAAACCTCAGTCATATTCCCAGGCCACATGGTTCCAGAATCAAACCTCAGTTGTGTTCCCAGGACACAGGGTTCCAGAATAAAACCTCAGTCATGTTCCCTGGACACAGGTTTCAGAAATAAAATCCCAGTCATGTTCCCAGGCCACAGGGTTCCACAATAAAAGCTCAGTCATATTCCCAGGCCAGAGGGTTCCACAATCAAACCTCAGTTCTGTTGCCAGACCACGGTTCCACCATCAAGCCTCAGTCATGTTCCCAGGGAACAGGCTTCCAGAAACAAACCTCAGTCATGTTCCCAAGGCACAGGGTTCCAGAATCAAACCTCAGTCTTGTTCCCAGGACACAGGTTGCCAGAATCAACCCGATATCATGTTCCCTAGCCACAGTCTTCCAGAATCAAACCTCAGTTCTCTTGCCAGGCCACAGGTTTCCACCATCAAACCTCAGGCATGTTCCCAGGCCACAGGGTTCCAGAATCCACCGATGTCATGTTCCCAGGCCACAGGATTCCACACTCTAACATCAGTCATCTTCCCAGGCCAATGGTTTCCAGAATCAAACGTCAGTCATATTCCCAGGCGACATGGTTCCAGAATAAAACCTCAGTCATGTTCCCTGGACACAGGTTTCAGAAATAAACTCCCAGTCATGTTCCCAGGCCACAGGGTTCCACAATTAAACCTCAGTCATATTCCCAGGCCAGAGGGTTCCACAATCAAACCTCTGTCCTGTTGCTAGGCCACGGTTCCACCATCAAACCTCAGTCATGTTCCCAGGAAAGACTGTTCCACAATCAAACCTAAGTCATCTTTCCAAGCCACAGGGTTCCACCATCAAGCCTCACTCATTTTGCCAGGCCACAGGTTTCAACCATCAAACCTCAGGCATGTTCCCAGTAAACAGGGCTCCAGAATCAAACCAATGTAAAGTTCCCACGCCACGGGGTTCCAGTATCAGGCCTCAGTCATGTTCCCCGTGCACAGGGTGCCACAATCAAACTCAGTCATGTTGCCAGGCCACAGGTTTCTGCCATCACACCTCAGTCAAGTTGCCAGGCCACAGGGTTCCAGAATCAAGCCTCAGTCATTTTGCCAGGCCAGAGTGTTCCACCATCAAACCTCAGTCATGATCCCAAGCCACATGTTTCCAAAATGAAACCTCAGTCATTTTCCCAGGGCAAAGGTTTCCAAAATCAAACCTCAGTCATATTCCCAGGACACATGGTTCCAGAATCAAACCTGAGTCATGTTCGCAGGCCACAGGTTTCAGCAATCAAACCTCAGTCATGTTCCCAGGACACAGGTGTCCAGAATCAAACCTCAGTCATGTTCCCAGGGAACAGGTTTCCAGAAACAAACCTCAGTCATGTTCCCAAGGCACAGGGTTCCAGAATCAAACCTCAGTCTTGTTCCCAGGACACAGGTTTCCAGAATCAACCCGATATCATATTCCCTAGCCACAGTCTTCCAGAATCAAACCTCAGTCATCTTGCCAAGCCACAGGTTTCCACCATCAAACCTCAGGCATGTTTCCAGGCCACAGGGTTCCAGAATCAAACCATTCTCATGTTCCCAGGCCACAGGGTTCCAGAATCCACCGTTGTCATTTTCCCAGGCCACAAGATTCCAGAATCAATCCTCAGTTATGTTCCCAGGCTACAGGGTTCCAGAATAAAACCTCAGTCATGTTCCCAGGCCACAGGGTTCCAGAACAGAGGCTCAGTCAGGTTCCCGGGGCACAGTATTCCACAATCTAAACAGATGTCATGTTCCCAGGCCTCAGGGTTCCAGAATCCACTGATGTCATGTTCCCAGGCCACGGGGTTCCAGAATCAATCCTCAGTTATGTTCCCAGGCTACAGGGTTCCAGAATAAAACCTCAGTCATGTTCCCAGTCCACAGGGTTCCAGAACCAAGGCTCAGTCAGGTTCCCGGGGCACAGTATTCCACAATCTAAATAGATGTCATGTTCCCAGGCCACAGTGTTCCAGAATCACGAATCAGCCATTTTCCCAGGACACAGGGATCCAAAATCAAACTTCAGTCATGTTGCCAGGCCATAGGGTACCACCATCAAACCTCAGTCATATTCCCCGGCCACAGGTTTCCAGAATCAAACCGATTACATGTTCCCAGGCAACAGGGTACCGGAATCCAAACCGATGTCATGTTCCCAGGCCACAGGATTCCACACTCTAACATCAGTCATCTTCCCAGGCCAATGGTTTCCAGAATCAAATCTCAGTCATATTCCCAGGCCACATGGTTCCAGAATCAAACCTCAGTTGTGTTCCCAGGACACAGGGTTCCAGAATAAAACCTCAGTCATGTTCCCTGGACACAGGTTTCAGAAATAAAATCCCAGTCATGTTCCCAGGCCACAGGGTTCCACAATAAAAGCTCAGTCATATTCCCAGGCCAGAGGGTTCCACAATCAAACCTCAGTTCTGTTGCCAGACCATGGTTCCACCATCAAGCCTCAGTCATGTTCCCAGGGAACAGGCTTCCAGAAACAAACCTCAGTCATGTTCCCAAGGCACAGGGTTCCAGAATCAAACCTCAGTCTTGTTCCCAGGACACAGGTTGCCAGAATCAACCCGATATCATGTTCCCTAGCCACAGTCTTCCAGAATCAAACCTCAGTCCTGTTGCCAGGCCACAGGTTTCCATCATCAAACCTCAGGCATGTTCCCAGGCCACAGGGTTCCAGAATCCACCGATGTCATGTTCCCAGGCCACAGGATTCCACACTCTAACATCAGTCATCTTCCCAGGCCAATGGTTTCCAGAATCAAACGTCAGTCATATTCCCAGGCCACATGGTTCCAGAATAAAACCTCAGTCATGTTCCCTGGACACAGGTTTCAGAAATAAACTCCCAGTCATGTTCCCAGGCCACAGGGTTCCACAATTAAACCTCAGTCATATTCCCAGGCCAGAGGGTTCCACAATCAAACCTCTGTCCTGTTGCTAGGCCACGGTTCCACCATCAAGCCTCAGTCATGTTCCCAGGAAAGACTGTTCCACAATCAAACCTAAGTCATCTTGCCAAGCCACAGGCTTCCACCATCAAGCCTCACTCATGTTGCCAGGCCACAGGGTTCCACCATCAAGCCTCACTCATGTTCCCAAGCCTGAGGCTTCCACTATCAAACCTCAATCATGTTGCCAGGCCACAGGTTTCAACCATCAAACCTCAGTCATGTTCCCAGTAAACAGGGCTCCAGAATCAAACCAATGTCAAGTTCCCACGCCACGGGGTTCCAGTATCAGGCCTCAGTCATGTTCCCCGTGCACAGGGTGCCACAATCAAACTCAGTCATGTTGCCAGGCCACAGGTTTCTGCCATCAAACCTCAGTCAAGTTGCCAGGCCACAGGGTTCCAGAATCAAGCCTCAGTCATTTTGCCAGGCCAGAGTGTTACACCATCAAACCTCAGTCATGATCCCAAGCCACATGTTTCCACAATGAAACCTCAGTCATTTTCCCAGGCCAAAGGTTTCCAGAATCAAACCTCAGTCATATTCCCAGGACACATGGTTCCAGAATCAAACCTGAGTCATGTTCGCAGGCCACAGGTTTCAGCAATCAAACCTCAGTCATGTTCCCAGGACACAGGTGTCCAGAATCAAACCTCAGTCATGTTCCCAGGGAACAGGTTTCCAGAAACAAACCTCAGTCATGTTCCCAAGGCACAGGGTTCCAGAATCAAACCTCAGTCTTGTTCCCAGGACACAGGTTTCCAGAATCAACCCGATATCATGTTCCCTAGCCACAGTCTTCCAGAATCAAACCTCAGTCATGTTGCCAGGCCACAGGTTTCCACCATCAAACCTCAGGCATGTTCCCAAGCCACAGGGTTCCAGAATCAAAACGTTCTCATATTCCCAGGCCACAGGGATCCAGAATCCACCGTTGTCATTTTCCCAGGCCACAAGATTCCAGAATCAATCCTCAGTTATGTTCCCAGGCTACAGGGATCCAGAATAAAACCTCAGTCATGTTCCCAGTCCACAGGGTTCCAGAACCGAGGCTCAGTCAGATTCCCGGGGCACAGTATTCCACAATCTAAACAGATGTCATGTTCCCAGGCCTCAGGGTTCCAGAATCCACCGATGTCATGTTCCCAGGCCACAGGGTTCCAGAATCAATCCTCAGTTATGTTCCCAGGCTACAGGGTTCCAGAATAAAACCTCAGTCATGTTCCCAGTCCACAGGGTTCCAGAACCAAGGCTCAGTCAGGTTCCCGGGGCACAGTATTCCACAATCTAAATAGATGTCATGTTCCCAGGACACAGTGTTCCAGAATCACGCCTCAGTCATGTTCCCAGGACACAGGGATCCAGAATCAAACTTCAGTCATGTTGCCAGGCCGTAGGGTACCACCATCAAACCTCAGTCATCTTCCCAGGACACAGGTTTCCAGAATCAAACCGATTTCATGTTCCCAGGCAACAGGGTACCGGAATCCAAACCGATGTCATGTTCCCAGGCCACAGGATTCCACACTCTAACATCAGTCATCTTCCCAGGCCAATGGTTTCCAGAATCAAACCTCAGTCATATTCCCAGGCCACATGGTTCCAGAATCAAACCTCAGTTGTGTTCCCAGGACACAGGGTTCCAGAATAAAACCTCAGTCATGTTCCCTGGACACAGGTTTCAGAAATAAAATCCCAGTCATGTTCCCAGGCCACAGGGTTCCACAATAAAAGCTCAGTCATATTCCCAGGCCAGAGGGTTCCACAATCAAACCTCAGTTCTGTTGCCAGACCACGGTTCCACCATCAAGCCTCAGTCATGTTCCCAGGGAACAGGCTTCCAGAAACAAACCTCAGTCATGTTCCCAAGGCACAGGGTTCCAGAATCAAACCTCAGTCTTGTTCCCAGGACACAGGTTGCCAGAATCAACCCGATATCATGTTCCCTAGCCACAGTCTTCCAGAATCAAACCTCAGTTCTCTTGCCAGGCCACAGGTTTCCACCATCAAACCTCAGGCATGTTCCCAGGCCACAGGGTTCCAGAATCCACCGATGTCATGTTCCCAGGCCACAGGATTCCACACTCTAACATCAGTCATCTTCCCAGGCCAATGGTTTCCAGAATCAAACGTCAGTCATATTCCCAGGCGACATGGTTCCAGAATAAAACCTCAGTCATGTTCCCTGGACACAGGTTTCAGAAATAAACTCCCAGTCATGTTCCCAGGCCACAGGGTTCCACAATTAAACCTCAGTCATATTCCCAGGCCAGAGGGTTCCACAATCAAACCTCTGTCCTGTTGCTAGGCCACGGTTCCACCATCAAACCTCAGTCATGTTCCCAGGAAAGACTGTTCCACAATCAAACCTAAGTCATCTTTCCAAGCCACAGGGTTCCACCATCAAGCCTCACTCATTTTGCCAGGCCACAGGTTTCAACCATCAAACCTCAGTCATGTTCCCAGTAAACAGGGCTCCAGAATCAAACCAATGTCAAGTTCCCACGCCACGGGGTTCCAGTATCAGGCCTCAGTCATATTCCCCGTGCACAGGGTGCCACAATCAAACTCAGTCATGTTGCCAGGCCACAGGTTTCTGCCATCACACCTCAGTCAAGTTGCCAGGCCACAGGGTTCCAGAATCAAGCCTCAGTCATTTTGCCAGGCCAGAGTGTTCCACCATCAAACCTCAGTCATGATCCCAAGCCACATGTTTCCACAATGAAACCTCAGTCATTTTTCCAGGCCAAAGGTTTCCAGAATCAAACCTCAGTCATATTCCCAGGACACATGGTTCCAGAATCAAACCTGAGTCATGTTCGCAGGCCACAGGTGTCCAGAATCAAACCTCAGTCATGTTCCCAGGGAACAGGTTTCCAGAAACAAACCTCAGTCATATTCCCAGGACACATGGTTCCAGAATCATACCTGAGTCATGTTCGCAGGCCACAGGTTTCAGCAATCAAACCTCAGTCTTGTTCCCAGGACACAGGTTGCCAGAATCAACCCGATATCATGTTCCCTAGCCACAGTCTTCCAGAATCAAACCTCAGTCCTGTTGCCAGGCCACAGGTTTCCACCATCAAACCTCAGGCATGTTCCCAGGCCACAGGGTTCCAGAATCCACCGATGTCATGTTCCCAGGCCACAGGATTCCACACTCTAACATCAGTCATCTTCCCAGGCCAATGGTTTCCAGAATCAAACGTCAGTCATATTCCCAGGCCACATGGTTCCAGAATAAAACCTCAGTCATGTTCCCTGGACACAGGTTTCAGAAATAAACTCCCAGTCATGATCCCAGGCCACACGGTTCCACAATTAAACCTCAGTCATATTCCCAGGCCAGAGGGTTCCACAATCAAACCTCTGTCCTGCTGCTAGGCCACGGTTCCACCATCAAGCCTCAGTCATGTTCCCAGGAAAGACTGTTCCACAATCAAACCTAAGTCATCTTGCCAAGCCACAGGGTTCCACCATCAAGCCTCACTCATGTTCCCAAGCCTGAGGGTTCCACTATCAAACCTCAATCATGTTGCCAGGCCACAGGTGTCAACCATCAAACCTCAGTCATGTTCCCAGTAAACAGGGCTCCAGAATCAAACCAATGTCAAGTTCCCACGCCACGGGGTTCCAGTATCAGGCCTCAGTCATGTTCCCCGTGCACAGGGTGCCACAATCAAACTCAGTCATGTTGCCAGTCCACAGGTTTCTGCCATCACACCTCAGTCAAGTTGCCAGGCCACAGGGTTCCAGAATCAAGCCTCAGTCATTTTGCCAGGCCATAGTGTTCCACCATCAAACCTCAGTCATGATCCCAAGCCACATGTTTCCACAATGAAACCTCAGTCATTTTCCCAGGCCAAAGGTTTCCAGAATCAAACCTCAGTCATATTCCCAGGACACATGGTTCCAGAATCAAACCTGAGTCATGTTCGCAGGCCACAGGTTTCAGCAATCAAACCTCAGTCATGTTCCCAGGACACAGGTGTCCAGAATCAAACCTCAGTCATGTTCCCAGGGAACAGGCTTCCAGAAACAAACCTCAGTCATGTTCCCAAGGCACAGGGTTCCAGAATCAAACCTCAGTCTTGTTCCTAGGACACAGGTTTCCAGAATCAACCCGATATCATATTCCCTAGCCACAGTCCTCCAGAATCAAGCCTCAGTCATCTTGCCAGGCCACAGGTTTCCACCATCAAACCTCAGGCATGTTCCCAGGCCACAGGGTTCCAGAATCAAACCGTTCTCATGTTCCCAGGCCACAGGGTTCCAGAATCCACCGTTGTCATTTTCCCAGGCCACAAGATTCCAGAATCAATCCTCAGTTATGTTCCCAGGCCACAGGGTTCCAGAACAGAGGATCAGTCAGGTTCCCGGGGCACAGTATTCCACAATCTAAACAGATGTCATGTTCCCAGGCCTCAGGGTTCCAGAATCCACCGATGTCATGTTCCCAGGCCACGGGGTTCCAGAATCAATCCTCAGTTACGTTCCCAGGCTACAGGGTTCCAGAATAAAACCTCAGTCATGTTCCCAGTCCACAGGGTTCCAGAACCAAGGCTCAGTCAGGTTCCCGGGGCACAGTATTCCACAATCTAAATAGATGTCATGTTCCCAGGCCACAGTGTTCCAGAATCACGCCTCAGCCATGTTCCCAGGACACAGGGATCCAGAATCAAACTTCAGTCATGTTGCCAGGCCATAGGGTACCACCATCAAACCTCAGTCATATTCCCCGGCCACAGGTTTCCAGAATCAAACCGATTACATGTTCCCAGGCAACAGGGTACCGGAATCCAAACCGATGTCATGTTCCCAGGCCACAGGATTCCACACTCTAACATCAGTCATCTTCCCAGGCCAATGGTTTCCAGAATCAAACCTCAGTCATATTCCCAGGCCACATGGTTCCAGAATCAAACCTCAGTTGTGTTCCCAGGACACAGGGTTCCAGAATAAAACCTCAGTCATGTTCCCTGGACACAGGTTTCAGAAATAAAATCCCAGTCATGTTCCCAGGCCACAGGGTTCCACAATAAAAGCTCAGTCATATTCCCAGGCCAGAGGGTTCCACAATCAAACCTCAGTTCTGTTGCCAGACCACGGTTCCACCATCAAGCCTCAGTCATGTTCCCAGGGAACAGGCTTCCAGAAACAAACCTCAGTCATGTTCCCAAGGCACAGGGTTCCAGAATCAAACCTCAGTCTTGTTCCCAGGACACAGGTTGCCAGAATCAACCCGATATCATGTTCCCTAGCCACAGTCTTCCAGAATCAAACCTCAGTCCTGTTGCCAGGCCACAGGTTTCCACCATCAAACCTCAGGCATGTTCCCAGGCCACAGGGTTCCAGAATCCACCGATGTCATGTTCCCAGGCCACAGGATTCCACACTCTAACATCAGTCATCTTCCCAGGCCAATGGTTTCCAGAATCAAACGTCAGTCATATACCCAGGCCACATGGTTCCAGAATAAAACCTCAGTCATGTTCCCTGGACACAGGTTTCAGAAATAAACTCCCAGTCATGTTCCCAGGCCACAGGGTTCCACAATTAAACCTCAGTCATATTCCCAGGCCAGAGGGTTCCACAATCAAACCTCTGTCCTGTTGCTAGGCCACGGTTCCACCATCAAACCTCAGTCATGTTCCCAGGAAAGACTGTTCCACAATCAAACCTAAGTCATCTTTCCAAGCCACAGGGTTCCACCATCAAGCCTCACTCATTTTGCCAGGCCACAGGTTTCAACCATCAAACCTCAGTCATGTTCCCAGTAAATAGGGCTCCAGAATCAAACCAATGTCAAGTTCCCACGCCACGGGGTTCCAGTATCAGGCCTCAGTCATGTTCCCCGTGCACAGGGTGCCACAATCAAACTCAGTCATGTTGCCAGGCCACAGGTTTCTGCCATCACACCTCAGTCAAGTTGCCAGGCCACAGGGTTCCAGAATCAAGCCTCAGTCATTTTGCCAGGCGAGAGTGTTCCACCATCAAACCTCAGTCATGATCCCAAGCCACATGTTTCCAAAATGAAACCTCAGTCATTTTCCCAGGCCAAAGGTTTCCAAAATCAAACCTCAGTCATATTCCCAGGACACATGGTTCCAGAATCAAACCTGAGTCATGTTCGCAGGCCACAGGTTTCAGCAATCAAACCTCAGTCATGTTCCCAGGACACAGGTGTCCAGAATCAAACCTCAATCATGTTCCCAGGGAACAGGTTTCCAGAAACAAACCTCAGTCATGTTCCCAAGGCACAGGGTTCCAGAATCAAACCTCAGTCTTGTTCCCAGGACACAGGTTTCCAGAATCAACCCGATATCATATTCCCTAGCCACAGTCTTCCAGAATCAAACCTCAGTCATCTTGCCAGGCCACAGGTTTCCACCATCAAACCTCAGGCATGTTCCCAGGCCACAGGGTTCCAGAATCAAACCATTCTCATGTTCCCAGGCCACAGGGTTCCAGAATCCACCGTTGTCATTTTCCCAGGCCACAAGATTCCAGAATCAATCCTCAGTTATGTTCCCAGGCTACAGGGTTCCAGAATAAAACCTCAGTCATGTTCCCAGGCCACAGGGTTCCAGAACAGAGGATCAGTCAGGTTCCCGGGGCACAGTATTCCACAATCTAAACAGATGTCATGTTCCCAGGCCTCAGGGTTCCAGAATCCACTGATGTCATGTTCCCAGGCCACGGGGTTCCAGAATCAATCCTCAGTTATGTTCCCAGGACACAGGGATCCAGAATCAAACTTCAGTCATGTTGCCATGCCATAGGGTACCACCATCAAACCTCAGTCATATTCCCCGGCCACAGGTTTCCAGAATCAAACCGATTACATGTTCCCAGGCAACAGGGTACCGGAATCCAAACCGATGTCATGTTCCCAGGCCACAGGATTCCACACTCTAACATCAGTCATCTTCCCAGGCCAATGGTTTCCAGAATCAAAACTCAGTCATATTCCCAGGCCACATGGTTCCAGAATCAAACCTCAGTTGTGTTCCCAGGACACAGGGTTCCAGAATAAAACCTCAGTCATGTTCCCTGGACACAGGTTTCAGAAATAAAATCCCAGTCATGTTCCCAGGCCACAGGGTTCCACAATAAAAGCTCAGTCATATTCCCAGGCCAGAGGGTTCCACAATCAAACCTCAGTTCTGTTGCCAGACCATGCTTCCACCATCAAGCCTCAGTCATGTTCCCAGGGAACAGGCTTCCAGAAACAAACCTCAGTCATGTTCCCAAGGCACAGGGTTCCAGAATCAAACCTCAGTCTTGTTCCCAGGACACAGGTTGCCAGAATCAAGCCGATATCATGTTCCCTAGCCACAGTCTTCCAGAATCAAACCTCAGTCCTGTTGCCAGGCCACAGGTTTCCACCATCAAACCTCAGGCATGTTCCCAGGCCACAGGGTTCCAGAATCCACCGATGTCATGTTCCCAGGCCACAGGATTCCACACTCTAACATCATTCATCTTCCCAGGCCAATGGTTTCCAGAATCAAACGTCAGTCATATACCCAGGCCACATGGTTCCAGAATAAAACCTCAGTCATGTTCCCTGGACACAGGTTTCAGAAATAAACTCCCAGTCATGTTCCCAGGCCACAGGGTTCCACAATTAAACCTCAGTCATATTCCCAGGCCAGAGGGTTCCACAATCAAACCTCTGTCCTGTTGCTAGGCCACGGTTCCACCATCAAACCTCAGTCATGTTCCCAGGAAAGACTGTTCCACAATCAAACCTAAGTCATCTTTCCAAGCCACAGGGTTCCACCATCAAGCCTCACTCATTTTGCCAGGCCACAGGTTTCAACCATCAAACCTCAGTCATGTTCCCAGTAAATAGGGCTCCAGAATCAAACCAATGTCAAGTTCCCACGCCACGGGGTTCCAGTATCAGGCCTCAGTCATGTTCCCCGTGCACAGGGTGCCACAATCAAACTCAGTCATGTTGCCAGGCCACAGGTTTCTGCCATCACACCTCAGTCAAGTTGCCAGGCCACAGGGTTCCAGAATCAAGCCTCAGTCATTTTGCCAGGCCAGAGTGTTCCACCATCAAACCTCAGTCATGATCCCAAGCCACATGTTTCCAAAATGAAACCTCAGTCATTTTCCCAGGCCAAAGGTTTCCAAAATCAAACCTCAGTCATATTCCCAGGACACATGGTTCCAGAATCAAACCTGAGTCATGTTCGCAGGCCACAGGTTTCAGCAATCAAACCTCAGTCATGTTCCCAGGACACAGGTGTCCAGAATCAAACCTCAGTCATGTTCCCAGGGAACAGGTTTCCAGAAACAAACCTCAGTCATGTTCCCAAGGCACAGGGTTCCAGAATCAAACCTCAGTCTTGTTCCCAGGACACAGGTTTCCAGAATCAACCCGATATCATATTCCCTAGCCACAGTCTTCCAGAATCAAACCTCAGTCATCTTGCCAGGCCACAGATTTCCACCATCAAACCTCAGGCATGTTCCCAGGCCACAGGGTTCCAGAATCAAACCATTCTCATGTTCCCAGGCCACAGGGTTCCAGAATCCACCGTTGTCATTTTCCCAGGCCACAAGATTCCAGAATCAATCCTCAGTTATGTTCCCAGGCTACAGGGTTCCAGAATAAAACCTCAGTCATGTTCCCAGGGCACAGGGTTCCAGAACAGAGGATCAGTCAGGTTCCCGGGGCACAGTATTCCACAATCTAAACAGATGTCATGTTCCCAGGCCTCAGGGTTCCAGAATCCACTGATGTCATGTTCCCAGGCCACGGGGTTCCAGAATCAATCCTCAGTTATGTTCCCAGGCTACAGGGTTCCAGAATAAAACCTCAGTCATGTTCCCAGTCCACAGGGTTCCAGAACCCAGGCTCAGTCAGGTTCCCGGGGCACAGTATTCCACAATCTAAATAGATGTCATGTTCCCAGGCCACAGTGTTCCAGAATCACGCCTCAGCCATGTTCCCAGGACACAGGGATCCAGAATCAAACTTCAGTCATGTTGCCAGGCCATAGGGTACCACCATCAAACCTCAGTCATATTCCCCGGCCACAGGTTTCCAGAATCAAACCGATTACATGTTCCCAGGCAACAGGGTACCGGAATCCAAACCGATGTCATGTTCCCAGGCCACAGGATTCCACACTCTAACATCAGTCATCTTCCCAGGCCAATGGTTTCCAGAATCAAAACTCAGTCATATTCCCAGGCCACATGGTTCCAGAATCAAACCTCAGTTGTGTTCCCAGGACACAGGGTTCCAGAATAAAACCTCAGTCATGTTCCCTGGACACAGGTTTCAGAAATAAAATCCCAGTCATGTTCCCAGGCCACAGGGTTCCACAATAAAAGCTCAGTCATATTCCCAGGCCAGAGGGTTCCACAATCAAACCTCAGTTCTGTTGCCAGACCATGCTTCCACCATCAAGCCTCAGTCATGTTCCCAGGGAACAGGCTTCCAGAAACAAACCTCAGTCATGTTCCCAAGGCACAGGGTTCCAGAATCAAACCTCAGTCTTGTTCCCAGGACACAGGTTGCCAGAATCAAGCCGATATCATGTTCCCTAGCCACAGTCTTCCAGAATCAAACCTCAGTTCTCTTGCCAGGCCACAGGTTTCCACCATCAAACCTCAGGCATGTTCCCAGGCCACAGGGTTCCAGAATCCACCGATGTCATGTTCCCAGGCCACAGGATTCCACACTCTAACATCAGTCATCTTCCCAGGCCAATGGTTTCCAGAATCAAACGTCAGTCATATTCCCAGGCCACATGGTTCCAGAATAAAACCTCAGTCATGTTCCCTGGACACAGGTTTCAGAAATAAACTCCCAGTCATGTTCCCAGGCCACAGGGTTCCACAATTAAACCTCAGTCATATTCCCAGGCCAGAGGGTTCCACAATCAAACCTCTGTCCTGTTGCTAGGCCACGGTTCCACCATCAAGCCTCAGTCATGTTCCCAGGAAAGACTGTTCCACAATCAAACCTAAGTCATCTTGCCAAGCCACAGGCTTCCACCATCAAGCCTCACTCATGTTGCCAGGCCACAGGGTTCCACCATCAAGCCTCACTCATGTTCCCAAGCCTGAGGGTTCCACTATCAAACCTCAATCATGTTGCCAGGCCACAGGTTTCAACCATCAAACCTCAGTCATGTTCCCAGTAAACAGGGCTCCAGAATCAAACCAATGTCAAGTTCCCACGCCACGGGGTTCCAGTATCAGGCCTCAGTCATGTTCCCCGTGCACAGGGTGCCACAATCAAACTCAGTCATGTTGCCAGGCCACAGGTTTCTGCCATCACACCTCAGTCAAGTTGCCAGGCCACAGGGTTCCAGAATCAAGCCTCAGTCATTTTGCCAGGCCATAGTGTTCCACCATCAAACCTCAGTCATGATCCCAAGCCACATGTTTCCACAATGAAACCTCAGTCATTTTCCCAGGCCAAAGGTTTCCAGAATCAAACCTCAGTCATATTCCCAGGACACATGGTTCCAGAATCAAACCTGAGTCATGTTCGCAGGCCACAGGTTTCAGCAATCAAACCTCAGTCATGTTCCCAGGACACAGGTGTCCAGAATCAAACCTCAGTCATGTTCCCAGGGAACAGGTTTCCAGAAACAAACCTCAGTCATATTCCCAGGACACATGGTTCCAGAATCAAACCTGAGTCATGTTCGCAGGCCACAGGTTTCAGCAATCAAACCTCAGTCTTGTTCCCAGGACACAGGTTGCCAGAATCAACCCGATATCATGTTCCCTAGCCACAGTCTTCCAGAATCAAACCTCAGTCATGTTGCCAGGCCACAGGTTTCCACCATCAAACCTCAGGCATGTTCCCAGGCCACAGGGTTCCAGAATCAAAACGTTCTCATGTTTCCAGGCCACAGGGATCCAGAATCCACCGTTGTCATTTTCCCAGGCCACAAGATTCCAGAATCAATCCTCAGTTATGTTCCCAGGCTACAGGGATCCAGAATAAAACCTCAGTCATGTTCCCAGTCCACAGGGTTCCAGAACCGAGGCTCAGTCAGATTCCCGGGGCACAGTATTCCACAATCTAAACAGATGTCATGTTCCCAGGCCTCAGGGTTCCAGAATCCACCGATGTCATGTTCCCAGGCCACAGGGTTCCAGAATCAATCCTCAGTTATGTTCCCAGGCTACAGGGTTCCAGAATAAAACCTCAGTCATGTTCCCAGTCCACAGGGTTCCAGAACCAAGGCTCAGTCAGGTTCCCGGGGCACAGTATTCCACAATCTAAATAGATGTCATGTTCCCAGGCCACAGTGTTCCAGAATCACGCCTCAGCCATGTTCCCAGGACACAGGGATCCAGAATCAAACTTCAGTCATGTTGCCAGGCCATAGGGTACCACCATCAAACCTCAGTCATATTCCCCGGCCACAGGTTTCCAGAATCAAACCGATTACATGTTCCCAGGCAACAGGGTACCGGAATCCAAACCGATGTCATGTTCCCAGGCCACAGGATTCCACACTCTAACATCAGTCATCTTCCCAGGCCAATGGTTTCCAGAATCAAAACTCAGTCATATTCCCAGGCCACATGGTTCCAGAATCAAACTTCAGTTGTGTTCCCAGGACACAGGGTTCCAGAATAAAACCTCAGTCATGTTCCCTGGACACAGGTTTCAGAAATAAAATCCCAGTCATGTTCCCAGGCCACAGGGTTCCACAATAAAAGCTCAGTCATATTCCCAAGCCAGAGGGTTCCACAATCAAACCTCAGTTCTGTTGCCAGACCATGCTTCCACCATCAAGCCTCAGTCATGTTCCCAGGGAACAGGGTTCCAGAATCAAACCTCAGTCTTGTTCCCAGGACACAGGTTGCCAGAATCAAGCCGATATCATGTTCCCTAGCCACAGTCTTCCAGAATCAAACCTCAGTCCTGTTGCCAGGCCACAGGTTTCCACCATCAAACCTCAGGCATGTTCCCAGGCCACAGGGTTCCAGAATCCACCGATGTCATGTTCCCAGGCCACAGGATTCCACACTCTAACATCAGTCATCTTCCCAGGCCAATGGTTTCCAGAATCAAACGTCAGTCATATACCCAGGCCACATGGTTCCAGAATAAAACCTCAGTCATGTTCCCTGGACACAGGTTTCAGAAATAAACTCCCAGTCATGTTCCCAGGCCACAGGGTTCCACAATTAAACCTCAGTCATATTCCCAGGCCAGAGGGTTCCACAATCAAACCTCTGTCCTGTTGCTAGGCCACGGTTCCACCATCAAACCTCAGTCATCTTCCCAGGAAAGACTGTTCCACAATCAAACCTAAGTCATCTTTCCAAGCCACAGGGTTCCACCATCAAGCCTCACTCATTTTGCCAGGCCACAGGTTTCAACCATCAAACCTCAGTCATGTTCCCAGTAAATAGGGCTCCAGAATCAAACCAATGTCAAGTTCCCACGCCACGGGGTTCCAGTATCAGGCCTCAGTCATGTTCCCCGTGCACAGGGTGCCACAATCAAACTCAGTCATGTTGCCAGGCCACAGGTTTCTGCCATCACACCTCAGTCAAGTTGCCAGGCCACAGGGTTCCAGAATCAAGCCTCAGTCATTTTGCCAGGCGAGAGTGTTCCACCATCAAACCTCAGTCATGATCCCAAGCCACATGTTTCCAAAATGAAACCTCAGTCATTTTCCCAGGCCAAAGGTTTCCAAAATCAAACCTCAGTCATATTCCCAGGACACATGGTTCCAGAATCAAACCTGAGTCATGTTCGCAGGCCACAGGTTTCAGCAATCAAACCTCAGTCTTGTTCCCAGGACACAGGTTGCCAGAATCAACCCGATATCATGTTCCCTAGCCACAGTCTTCCAGAATCAAACCTCAGTCATGTTGCCAGGCCACAGGTTTCCACCATCAAACCTCAGGCATGTTCCCAGGCCACAGGGTTCCAGAATCAAAACGTTCTCATGTTTCCAGGCCACAGGGATCCAGAATCCACCGTTGTCATTTTCCCAGGCCACAAGATTCCAGAATCAATCCTCAGTTATGTTCCCAGGCTACAGGGATCCAGAATAAAACCTCAGTCATGTTCCCAGTCCACAGGGTTCCAGAACCGAGGCTCAGTCAGATTCCCGGTGCACAGTATTCCACAATCTAAACAGATGTCATGTTCCCAGGCCTCAGGGTTCCAGAATCCACCGATGTCATGTTCCCAGGCCACAGGGTTCCAGAATCAATCCTCAGTTATGTTCCCAGGCTACAGGGTTCCAGAATAAAACCTCAGTCATGTTCCCAGTCCACAGGGTTCCAGAACCAAGGCTCAGTCAGGTTCCCGGGGCACAGTATTCCACAATCTAAATAGATGTCATGTTCGCAGGACACAGTGTTCCAGAATCACGCCTCAGTCATGTTCCCAGGACACAGGGATCCAGAATCAAACTTCAGTCATGTTGCCAGGCCGTAGGGTACCACCATCAAACCTCAGTCATCTTCCCAGGACACAGGTTTCCAGAATCAAACCGATTTCATGTTCCCAGGCAACAGGGTACCGGAATCCAAACCGATGTCATGTTCCCAGGCCACAGGATTCCACACTCTAACATCAGTCATCTTCCCAGGCCAATGGTTTCCAGAATCAAACCTCAGTCATATTCCCAGGCCACATGGTTCCAGAATCAAACCTCAGTTGTGTTCCCAGGACACAGGGTTCCAGAATAAAACCTCAGTCATGTTCCCTGGACACAGGTTTCAGAAATAAAATCCCAGTCATGTTCCCAGGCCACAGGGTTCCACAATAAAAGCTCAGTCATATTCCCAGGCCAGAGGGTTCCACAATCAAACCTCAGTTCTGTTGCCAGACCATGCTTCCACCATCAAGCCTCAGTCATGTTCCCAGGGAACAGGCTTCCAGAAACAAACCTCAGTCATGTTCCCAAGGCACAGGGTTCCAGAATCAAACCTCAGTCTTGTTCCCAGGACACAGGTTGCCAGAATCAAGCCGATATCATGTTCCCTAGCCACAGTCTTCCAGAATCAAACCTCAGTCCTGTTGCCAGGCCACAGGTTTCCACCATCAAACCTCAGGCATGTTCCCAGGCCACAGGGTTCCAGAATCCACCGATGTCATGTTCCCAGGCCACAGGATTCCACACTCTAACATCAGTCATCTTCCCAGGCCAATGGTTTCCAGAATCAAACGTCAGTCATATACCCAGGCCACATGGTTCCAGAATAAAACCTCAGTCATGTTCCCTGGACACAGGTTTCAGAAATAAACTCCCAGTCATGTTCCCAGGCCACAGGGTTCCACAATTAAACCTCAGTCATATTCCCAGGCCAGAGGGTTCCACAATCAAACCTCTGTCCTGTTGCTAGGCCACGGTTCCACCATCAAACCTCAGTCATGTTCCCAGGAAAGACTGTTCCACAATCAAACCTAAGTCATCTTTCCAAGCCACAGGGTTCCACCATCAAGCCTCACTCATTTTGCCAGGCCACAGGTTTCAACCATCAAACCTCAGTCATGTTCCCAGTAAATAGGGCTCCAGAATCAAACCAATGTCAAGTTCCCACGCCACGGGGTTCCAGTATCAGGCCTCAGTCATGTTCCCCGTGCACAGGGTGCCACAATCAAACTCAGTCATGTTGCCAGGCCACAGGTTTCTGCCATCACACCTCAGTCAAGTTGCCAGGCCACAGGGTTCCAGAATCAAGCCTCAGTCATTTTGCCAGGCGAGAGTGTTCCACCATCAAACCTCAGTCATGATCCCAAGCCACATGTTTCCAAAATGAAACCTCAGTCATTTTCCCAGGCCAAAGGTTTCCAAAATCAAACCTCAGTCATATTCCCAGGACACATGGTTCCAGAATCAAACCTGAGTCATGTTCGCAGGCCACAGGTTTCAGCAATCAAACCTCAGTCATGTTCCCAGGACACAGGTGTCCAGAATCAAACCTCAATCATGTTCCCAGGGAACAGGTTTCCAGAAACAAACCTCAGTCATGTTCCCAAGGCACAGGGTTCCAGAATCAAACCTCAGTCTTGTTCCCAGGACACAGGTTTCCAGAATCAACCCGATATCATATTCCCTAGCCACAGTCTTCCAGAATCAAACCTCAGTCATCTTGCCAGGCCACAGGTTTCCACCATCAAACCTCAGGCATGTTCCCAGGCCACAGGGTTCCAGAATCAAACCATTCTCATGTTCCCAGGCCACAGGGTTCCAGAATCCACCGTTGTCATTTTCCCAGGCCACAAGATTCCAGAATCAATCCTCAGTTATGTTCCCAGGCTACAGGGTTCCAGAATAAAACCTCAGTCATGTTCCCAGGCCACAGGGTTCCAGAACAGAGGATCAGTCAGGTTCCCGGGGCACAGTATTCCACAATCTAAACAGATGTCATGTTCCCAGGCCTCAGGGTTCCAGAATCCACTGATGTCATGTTCCCAGGCCACGGGGTTCCAGAATCAATCCTCAGTTATGTTCCCAGGACACAGGGATCCAGAATCAAACTTCAGTCATGTTGCCATGCCATAGGGTACCACCATCAAACCTCAGTCATATTCCCCGGCCACAGGTTTCCAGAATCAAACCGATTACATGTTCCCAGGCAACAGGGTACCGGAATCCAAACCGATGTCATGTTCCCAGGCCACAGGATTCCACACTCTAACATCAGTCATCTTCCCAGGCCAATGGTTTCCAGAATCAAAACTCAGTCATATTCCCAGGCCACATGGTTCCAGAATCAAACCTCAGTTGTGTTCCCAGGACACAGGGTTCCAGAATAAAACCTCAGTCATGTTCCCTGGACACAGGTTTCAGAAATAAAATCCCAGTCATGTTCCCAGGCCACAGGGTTCCACAATAAAAGCTCAGTCATATTCCCAGGCCAGAGGGTTCCACAATCAAACCTCAGTTCTGTTGCCAGACCATGCTTCCACCATCAAGCCTCAGTCATGTTCCCAGGGAACAGGCTTCCAGAAACAAACCTCAGTCATGTTCCCAAGGCACAGGGTTCCAGAATCAAACCTCAGTCTTGTTCCCAGGACACAGGTTGCCAGAATCAAGCCGATATCATGTTCCCTAGCCACAGTCTTCCAGAATCAAACCTCAGTCCTGTTGCCAGGCCACAGGTTTCCACCATCAAACCTCAGGCATGTTCCCAGGCCACAGGGTTCCAGAATCCACCGATGTCATGTTCCCAGGCCACAGGATTCCACACTCTAACATCATTCATCTTCCCAGGCCAATGGTTTCCAGAATCAAACGTCAGTCATATACCCAGGCCACATGGTTCCAGAATAAAACCTCAGTCATGTTCCCTGGACACAGGTTTCAGAAATAAACTCCCAGTCATGTTCCCAGGCCACAGGGTTCCACAATTAAACCTCAGTCATATTCCCAGGCCAGAGGGTTCCACAATCAAACCTCTGTCCTGTTGCTAGGCCACGGTTCCACCATCAAACCTCAGTCATGTTCCCAGGAAAGACTGTTCCACAATCAAACCTAAGTCATCTTTCCAAGCCACAGGGTTCCACCATCAAGCCTCACTCATTTTGCCAGGCCACAGGTTTCAACCATCAAACCTCAGTCATGTTCCCAGTAAATAGGGCTCCAGAATCAAACCAATGTCAAGTTCCCACGCCACGGGGTTCCAGTATCAGGCCTCAGTCATGTTCCCCGTGCACAGGGTGCCACAATCAAACTCAGTCATGTTGCCAGGCCACAGGTTTCTGCCATCACACCTCAGTCAAGTTGCCAGGCCACAGGGTTCCAGAATCAAGCCTCAGTCATTTTGCCAGGCCAGAGTGTTCCACCATCAAACCTCAGTCATGATCCCAAGCCACATGTTTCCAAAATGAAACCTCAGTCATTTTCCCAGGCCAAAGGTTTCCAAAATCAAACCTCAGTCATATTCCCAGGACACATGGTTCCAGAATCAAACCTGAGTCATGTTCGCAGGCCACAGGTTTCAGCAATCAAACCTCAGTCATGTTCCCAGGACACAGGTGTCCAGAATCAAACCTCAGTCATGTTCCCAGGGAACAGGTTTCCAGAAACAAACCTCAGTCATGTTCCCAAGGCACAGGGTTCCAGAATCAAACCTCAGTCTTGTTCCCAGGACACAGGTTTCCAGAATCAACCCGATATCATATTCCCTAGCCACAGTCTTCCAGAATCAAACCTCAGTCATCTTGCCAGGCCACAGATTTCCACCATCAAACCTCAGGCATGTTCCCAGGCCACAGGGTTCCAGAATCAAACCATTCTCATGTTCCCAGGCCACAGGGTTCCAGAATCCACCGTTGTCATTTTCCCAGGCCACAAGATTCCAGAATCAATCCTCAGTTATGTTCCCAGGCTACAGGGTTCCAGAATAAAACCTCAGTCATGTTCCCAGGGCACAGGGTTCCAGAACAGAGGATCAGTCAGGTTCCCGGGGCACAGTATTCCACAATCTAAACAGATGTCATGTTCCTAGGCCTCAGGGTTCCAGAATCCACTGATGTCATGTTCCCAGGCCACGGGGTTCCAGAATCAATCCTCAGTTATGTTCCCAGGCTACAGGGTTCCAGAATAAAACCTCAGTCATGTTCCCAGTCCACAGGGTTCCAGAACCCAGGCTCAGTCAGGTTCCCGGGGCACAGTATTCCACAATCTAAATAGATGTCATGTTCCCAGGCCACAGTGTTCCAGAATCACGCCTCAGCCATGTTCCCAGGACACAGGGATCCAGAATCAAACTTCAGTCATGTTGCCAGGCCATAGGGTACCACCATCAAACCTCAGTCATATTCCCCGGCCACAGGTTTCCAGAATCAAACCGATTACATGTTCCCAGGCAACAGGGTACCGGAATCCAAACCGATGTCATGTTCCCAGGCCACAGGATTCCACACTCTAACATCAGTCATCTTCCCAGGCCAATGGTTTCCAGAATCAAAACTCAGTCATATTCCCAGGCCACATGGTTCCAGAATCAAACCTCAGTTGTGTTCCCAGGACACAGGGTTCCAGAATAAAACCTCAGTCATGTTCCCTGGACACAGGTTTCAGAAATACAATCCCAGTCATGTTCCCAGGCCACAGGGTTCCACAATAAAAGCTCAGTCATATTCCCAGGCCAGAGGGTTCCACAATCAAACCTCAGTTCTGTTGCCAGACCACGGTTCCACCATCAAGCCTCAGTCATGTTCCCAGGGAACAGGCTTCCAGAAACAAACCTCAGTCATGTTCCCAAGGCACAGGGTTCCAGAATCAAACCTCAGTCTTGTTCCCAGGACACAGGTTGCCAGAATCAAGCCGATATCATGTTCCCTAGCCACAGTCTTCCAGAATCAAACCTCAGTTCTCTTGCCAGGCCACAGGTTTCCACCATCAAACCTCAGGCATGTTCCCAGGCCACAGGGTTCCAGAATCCACCGATGTCATGTTCCCAGGCCACAGGATTCCACACTCTAACATCAGTCATCTTCCCAGGCCAATGGTTTCCAGAATCAAACGTCAGTCATATTCCCAGGCCACATGGTTCCAGAATAAAACCTCAGTCATGTTCCCTGGACACAGGTTTCAGAAATAAACTCCCAGTCATGTTCCCAGGCCACAGGGTTCCACAATTAAACCTCAGTCATATTCCCAGGCCAGAGGGTTCCACAATCAAACCTCTGTCCTGTTGCTAGGCCACGGTTCCACCATCAAGCCTCAGTCATGTTCCCAGGAAAGACTGTTCCACAATCAAACCTAAGTCATCTTGCCAAGCCACAGGCTTCCACCATCAAGCCTCACTCATGTTGCCAGGCCACAGGGTTCCACCATCAAGCCTCACTCATGTTCCCAAGCCTGAGGGTTCCACTATCAAACCTCAATCATGTTGCCAGGCCACAGGTTTCAACCATCAAACCTCAGTCATGTTCCCAGTAAACAGGGCTCCAGAATCAAACCAATGTCAAGTTCCCACGCCACGGGGTTCCAGTATCAGGCCTCAGTCATGTTCCCCGTGCACAGGGTGCCACAATCAAACTCAGTCATGTTGCCAGGCCACAGGTTTCTGCCATCACACCTCAGTCAAGTTGCCAGGCCACAGGATTCCAGAATCAAGCCTCAGTCATTTTGCCAGGCCATAGTGTTCCACCATCAAACCTCAGTCATGATCCCAAGCCACATGTTTCCACAATGAAACCTCAGTCATTTTCCCAGGCCAAAGGTTTCCAGAATCAAACCTCAGTCATATTCCCAGGACACATGGTTCCAGAATCAAACCTGAGTCATGTTCGCAGGCCACAGGTTTCAGCAATCAAACCTCAGTCATGTTCCCAGGACACAGGTGTCCAGAATCAAACCTCAGTCATGTTCCCAGGGAACAGGTTTCCAGAAACAAACCTCAGTCATATTCCCAGGACACATGGTTCCAGAATCAAACCTGAGTCATGTTCGCAGGCCACAGGTTTCAGCAATCAAACCTCAGTCTTGTTCCCAGGACACAGGTTGCCAGAATCAACCCGATATCATGTTCCCTAGCCACAGTCTTCCAGAATCAAACCTCAGTCATGTTGCCAGGCCACAGGTTTCCACCATCAAACCTCAGGCATGTTCCCAGGCCACAGGGTTCCAGAATCAAAACGTTCTCATGTTTCCAGGCCACAGGGATCCAGAATCCACCGTTGTCATTTTCCCAGGCCACAAGATTCCAGAATCAATCCTCAGTTATGTTCCCAGGCTACAGGGATCCAGAATAAAACCTCAGTCATGTTCCCAGTCCACAGGGTTCCAGAACCGAGGCTCAGTCAGATTCCCGGGGCACAGTATTCCACAATCTAAACAGATGTCATGTTCCCAGGCCTCAGGGTTCCAGAATCCACCGATGTCATGTTCCCAGGCCACAGGGTTCCAGAATCAATCCTCAGTTATGTTCCCAGGCTACAGGGTTCCAGAATAAAACCTCAGTCATGTTCCCAGTCCACAGGGTTCCAGAACCAAGGCTCAGTCAGGTTCCCGGGGCACAGTATTCCACAATCTAAATAGATGTCATGTTCCCAGGCCACAGTGTTCCAGAATCACGCCTCAGCCATGTTCCCAGGACACAGGGATCCAGAATCAAACTTCAGTCATGTTGCCAGGCCATAGGGTACCACCATCAAACCTCAGTCATATTCCCCGGCCACAGGTTTCCAGAATCAAACCGATTACATGTTCCCAGGCAACAGGGTACCGGAATCCAAACCGATGTCATGTTCCCAGGCCACAGGATTCCACACTCTAACATCAGTCATCTTCCCAGGCCAATGGTTTCCAGAATCAAAACTCAGTCATATTCCCAGGCCACATGGTTCCAGAATCAAACTTCAGTTGTGTTCCCAGGACACAGGGTTCCAGAATAAAACCTCAGTCATGTTCCCTGGACACAGGTTTCAGAAATAAAATCCCAGTCATGTTCCCAGGCCACAGGGTTCCACAATAAAAGCTCAGTCATATTCCCAAGCCAGAGGGTTCCACAATCAAACCTCAGTTCTGTTGCCAGACCATGCTTCCACCATCAAGCCTCAGTCATGTTCCCAGGGAACAGGGTTCCAGAATCAAACCTCAGTCTTGTTCCCAGGACACAGGTTGCCAGAATCAAGCCGATATCATGTTCCCTAGCCACAGTCTTCCAGAATCAAACCTCAGTCCTGTTGCCAGGCCACAGGTTTCCACCATCAAACCTCAGGCATGTTCCCAGGCCACAGGGTTCCAGAATCCACCGATGTCATGTTCCCAGGCCACAGGATTCCACACTCTAACATCAGTCATCTTCCCAGGCCAATGGTTTCCAGAATCAAACGTCAGTCATATACCCAGGCCACATGGTTCCAGAATAAAACCTCAGTCATGTTCCCTGGACACAGGTTTCAGAAATAAACTCCCAGTCATGTTCCCAGGCCACAGGGTTCCACAATTAAACCTCAGTCATATTCCCAGGCCAGAGGGTTCCACAATCAAACCTCTGTCCTGTTGCTAGGCCACGGTTCCACCATCAAACCTCAGTCATGTTCCCAGGAAAGACTGTTCCACAATCAAACCTAAGTCATCTTTCCAAGCCACAGGGTTCCACCATCAAGCCTCACTCATTTTGCCAGGCCACAGGTTTCAACCATCAAACCTCAGTCATGTTCCCAGTAAATAGGGCTCCAGAATCAAACCAATGTCAAGTTCCCACGCCACGGGGTTCCAGTATCAGGCCTCAGTCATGTTCCCCGTGCACAGGGTGCCACAATCAAACTCAGTCATGTTGCCAGGCCACAGGTTTCTGCCATCACACCTCAGTCAAGTTGCCAGGCCACAGGGTTCCAGAATCAAGCCTCAGTCATTTTGCCAGGCCAGAGTGTTCCACCATCAAACCTCAGTCATGATCCCAAGCCACATGTTTCCAAAATGAAACCTCAGTCATTTTCCCAGGCCAAAGGTTTCCAAAATCAAACCTCAGTCATATTCCCAGGACACATGGTTCCAGAATCAAACCTGAGTCATGTTCGCAGGCCACAGGTTTCAGCAATCAAACCTCAGTCTTGTTCCCAGGACACAGGTTGCCAGAATCAACCCGATATCATGTTCCCTAGCCACAGTCTTCCAGAATCAAACCTCAGTCATGTTGCCAGGCCACAGGTTTCCACCATCAAACCTCAGGCATGTTCCCAGGCCACAGGGTTCCAGAATCAAAACGTTCTCATGTTTCCAGGCCACAGGGATCCAGAATCCACCGTTGTCATTTTCCCAGGCCACAAGATTCCAGAATCAATCCTCAGTTATGTTCCCAGGCTACAGGGATCCAGAATAAAACCTCAGTCATGTTCCCAGTCCACAGGGTTCCAGAACCGAGGCTCAGTCAGATTCCCGGGGCACAGTATTCCACAATCTAAACAGATGTCATGTTCCCAGGCCTCAGGGTTCCAGAATCCACCGATGTCATGTTCCCAGGCCACAGGGTTCCAGAATCAATCCTCAGTTATGTTCCCAGGCTACAGGGTTCCAGAATAAAACCTCAGTCATGTTCCCAGTCCACAGGGTTCCAGAACCAAGGCTCAGTCAGGTTCCCGGGGCACAGTATTCCACAATCTAAATAGATGTCATGTTCGCAGGACACAGTGTTCCAGAATCACGCCTCAGTCATGTTCCCAGGACACAGGGATCCAGAATCAAACTTCAGTCATGTTGCCAGGCCGTAGGGTACCACCATCAAACCTCAGTCATCTTCCCAGGACACAGGTTTCCAGAATCAAACCGATTTCATGTTCCCAGGCAACAGGGTACCGGAATCCAAACCGATGTCATGTTCCCAGGCCACAGGATTCCACACTCTAACATCAGTCATCTTCCCAGGCCAATGGTTTCCAGAATCAAACCTCAGTCATATTCCCAGGCCACATGGTTCCAGAATCAAACCTCAGTTGTGTTCCCAGGACACAGGGTTCCAGAATAAAACCTCAGTCATGTTCCCTGGACACAGGTTTCAGAAATAAAATCCCAGTCATGTTCCCAGGCCACAGGGTTCCACAATAAAAGCTCAGTCATATTCCCAGGCCAGAGGGTTCCACAATCAAACCTCAGTTCTGTTGCCAGACCACGGTTCCACCATCAAGCCTCAGTCATGTTCCCAGGGAACAGGCTTCCAGAAACAAACCTCAGTCATGTTCCCAAGGCACAGGGTTCCAGAATCAAACCTCAGTCTTGTTCCCAGGACACAGGTTGCCAGAATCAACCCGATATCATGTTCCCTAGCCACAGTCTTCCAGAATCAAACCTCAGTCCTGTAGCCAGGCCACAGGTTTCCACCATCAAACCTCAGGCATGTTCCCAGGCCACAGGGTTCCAGAATCCACCGATGTCATGTTCCCAGGCCACAGGATTCCACACTCTAACATCAGTCATCTTCCCAGGCCAATGGTTTCCAGAATCAAACGTCAGTCATATACCCAGGCCACATGGTTCCAGAATAAAACCTCAGTCATGTTCCCTGGACACAGGTTTCAGAAATAAACTCCCAGTCATGTTCCCAGGCCACAGGGTTCCACAATTAAACCTCAGTCATATTCCCAGGCCAGAGGGTTCCACAATCAAACCTCTGTCCTGTTGCTAGGCCACGGTTCCACCATCAAACCTCAGTCATGTTCCCAGGAAAGACTGTTCCACAAACAAACCTAAGTCATCTTTCCAAGCCACAGGGTTCCACCATCAAGCCTCACTCATTTTGCCAGGCCACAGGTTTCAACCATCAAACCTCAGTCATGTTCCCAGTAAACAGGGCTCCAGAATCAAACCAATGTCAAGTTCCCACGCCACGGGGTTCCAGTATCAGGCCTCAGTCATGTTCCCCGTGCACAGGGTGCCACAATCAAACTCAGTCATGTTGCCAGGCCACAGGTTTCTGCCATCACACCTCAGTCAAGCTGCCAGGCCACAGGGTTCCAGAATCAAGCCTCAGTCATTTTGCCAGGCGAGAGTGTTCCACCATCAAACCTCAGTCATGATCCCAAGCCACATATTTCCAAAATGAAACCTCAGTCATTTTCCCAGGCCAAAGGTTTCCAAAATCAAACCTCAGTCATATTCCCAGGACACATGGATCCAGAATCAAACCTGAGTCATATTCCCAGGACACATGGTTCCAGAATCAAACCTGAGTCATGTTCGCAGACCACAGGTTTCAGCAATCAAACCTCAGTCAT
This sequence comes from Balaenoptera physalus, assembly GCF_965194825.1. Lineage (NCBI taxonomy): Eukaryota > Metazoa > Chordata > Mammalia > Artiodactyla > Balaenopteridae > Balaenoptera > Balaenoptera physalus. The sequence continues at coordinate 152,911 of NW_028125815.1, forward strand.
GTTCCCAGGACACAGGTGTCCAGAATCAAACCTCAGTCATGTTCCCAGGGAACAGGTTTCCAGAAACAAACCTCAGTCATGTTCCCAAGGCACAGGGTTCCAGAATCAAACCTCAGTCTTGTTCCCAGGACACAGGTTTCCAGAATCAACCCGATATCATATTCCCTAGCCACAGTCTTCCAGAATCAAACCTCAGTCATCTTGCCAGGCCACAGGTTTCCACCATCAAACCTCAGGCATGTTCCCAGGCCACAGGGTTCCAGAATCAAACCATTCTCATGTTCCCAGGCCACAGGGTTCCAGAATCCACCGTTGTCATTTTCCCAGGCCACAAGATTCCAGAATCAATCCTCAGTTATGTTCCCAGGCTACAGGGTTCCAGAATAAAACCTCAGTCATGTTCCCAGGCCACAGGGTTCCAGAACAGAGGATCAGTCAGGTTCCCGGGGCACAGTATTCCACAATCTAAACAGATGTCATGTTCCCAGGCCTCAGGGTTCCAAAATCCACTGATGTCATGTTCCCAGGCCACGGGGTTCCAGAATCAATCCTCAGTTATGTTCCCCGGCTACAGGGTTCCAGAATAAAACCTCAGTCATGTTCCCAGTCCACAGGGTTCCAGAACCAAGGCTCAGTCAGGTTCCCGGGGCACAGTATTCCACAATCTAAATAGATGTCATGTTCCCAGGCCACAGTGTTCCAGAATCACGCCTCAGCCATGTTCCCAGGACAAAGGGATCCAGAATCAAACTTCAGTCATGTTGCCAGGCCATAGGGTACCACCATCAAACCTCAGTCATATTCCCCGGCCACAGGTTTCCAGAATCAAACCGATTACATGTTCCCAGGCAACAGGGTACCGGAATCCAAACCGATGTCATGTTCCCAGGCCACAGGATTCCACACTCTAACATCAGTCATCTTCCCAGGCCAATGGTTTCCAGAATCAAAACTCAGTCATATTCCCAGGCCACATGGTTCCAGAATCAAACCTCAGTTGTGTTCCCAGGACACAGGGTTCCAGAATAAAACCTCAGTCATGTTCCCTGGACACAGGTTTCAGAAATAAAATCCCAGTCATGTTCCCAGGCCACAGGGTTCCACAATAAAAGCTCAGTCATATTCCCAGGCCAGAGGGTTCCACAATCAAACCTCAGTTCTGTTGCCAGACCATGCTTCCACCATCAAGCCTCAGTCATGTTCCCAGGGAACAGGCTTCCAGAAACAAACCTCAGTCATGTTCCCAAGGCACAGGGTTCCACAATCAAACCTCAGTCTTGTTCCCAGGACACAGGTTGCCAGAATCAAGCCGATATCATGTTCCCTAGCCACAGTCTTCCAGAATCAAACCTCAGTCCTGTTGCCAGGCCACAGGTTTCCACCATCAAACCTCAGGCATGTTCCCAGGCCACAGGGTTCCAGAATCCACCGATGTCATGTTCCCAGGCCACAGGATTCCACACTCTAACATCAGTCATCTTCCCAGGCCAATGGTTTCCAGAATCAAACGTCAGTCATATTCCCAGGCCACATGGTTCCAGAATAAAACCTCAGTCATGTTCCCTGGACACAGGTTTCAGAAATAAACTCCCAGTCATGTTCCCAGGCCACAGGGTTCCACAATTAAACCTCAGTCATATTCCCAGGCCAGAGGGTTCCACAATCAAACCTCTGTCCTGTTGCTAGGCCACGGTTCCACCATCAAGCCTCAGTCATGTTCCCAGGAAAGACTGTTCCACAATCAAACCTAAGTCATCTTGCCAAGCCACAGGCTTCCACCATCAAGCCTCACTCATGTTGCCAGGCCACAGGGTTCCACCATCAAGCCTCACTCATGTTCCCAAGCCTGAGGGTTCCACTATCAAACCTCAATCATGTTGCCAGGCCACAGGTTTCAACCATCAAATCTCAGTCATGTTCCCAGTAAACAGGGCTCCAGAATCAAACCAATGTCAAGTTCCCACGCCACGGGGTTCCAGTATCAGGCCTCAGTCATGTTCCCCGTGCACAGGGTGCCACAATCAAACTCAGTCATGTTGCCAGGCCACAGGTTTCTGCCATCACACCTCAGTCAAGTTGCCAGGCCACAGGGTTCCAGAATCAAGCCTCAGTCATTTTGCCAGGCCATAGTGTTCCACCATCAAACCTCAGTCATGATCCCAAGCCACATGTTTCCACAATGAAACCTCAGTCATTTTCCCAGGCCAAAGGTTTCCAGAATCAAACCTCAGTCATATTCCCAGGACACATGGTTCCAGAATCAAACCTGAGTCATGTTCGCAGGCCACAGGTTTCAGCAATCAAACCTCAGTCATGTTCCCAGGACACAGGTGTCCAGAATCAAACCTCAGTCATGTTCCCAGGGAACAGGTTTCCAGAAACAAACCTCAGTCATATTCCCAGGACACATGGTTCCAGAATCAAACCTGAGTCATGTTCGCAGGCCACAGGTTTCAGCAATCAAACCTCAGTCTTGTTCCCAGGACACAGGTTGCCAGAATCAACCCGATATCATGTTCCCTAGCCACAGTCTTCCAGAATCAAACCTCAGTCATGTTGCCAGGCCACAGGTTTCCACCATCAAACCTCAGGCATGTTCCCAGGCCACAGGGTTCCAGAATCAAAACGTTCTCATGTTCCCAGGCCACAGGGATCCAGAATCCACCGTTGTCATTTTCCCAGGCCACAAGATTCCAGAATCAATCCTCAGTTATGTTCCCAGGCTACAGGGATCCAGAATAAAACCTCAGTCATGTTCCCAGTCCACAGGGTTCCAGAACCGAGGCTCAGTCAGATTCCCGGGGCACAGTATTCCACAATCTAAACAGATGTCATGTTCCCAGGCCTCAGGGTTCCAGAATCCACCGATGTCATGTTCCCAGGCCACAGGGTTCCAGAATCAATCCTCAGTTATGTTCCCAGGCTACAGGGTTCCAGAATAAAACCTCAGTCATGTTCCCAGTCCACAGGGTTCCAGAACCAAGGCTCAGTCAGGTTCCCGGGGCACAGTATTCCACAATCTAAATAGATGTCATGTTCCCAGGACACAGTGTTCCAGAATCACGCCTCAGTCATGTTCCCAGGACACAGGGATCCAGAATCAAACTTCAGTCATGTTGCCAGGCCGTAGGGTACCACCATCAAACCTCAGTCATCTTCCCAGGACACAGGTTTCCAGAATCAAACCGATTTCATGTTCCCAGGCAACAGGGTACCGGAATCCAAACCGATGTCATGTTCCCAGGCCACAGGATTCCACACTCTAACATCAGTCATCTTCCCAGGCCAATGGTTTCCAGAATCAAACCTCAGTCATATTCCCAGGCCACATGGTTCCAGAATCAAACCTCAGTTGTGTTCCCAGGACACAGGGTTCCAGAATAAAACCTCAGTCATGTTCCCTGGACACAGGTTTCAGAAATAAAATCCCAGTCATGTTCCCAGGCCACAGGGTTCCACAATAAAAGCTCAGTCATATTCCCAGGCCAGAGGGTTCCACAATCAAACCTCAGTTCTGTTGCCAGACCACGGTTCCACCATCAAGCCTCAGTCATGTTCCCAGGGAACAGGCTTCCAGAAACAAACCTCAGTCATGTTCCCAAGGCACAGGGTTCCAGAATCAAACCTCAGTCTTGTTCCCAGGACACAGGTTGCCAGAATCAACCCGATATCATGTTCCCTAGCCACAGTCTTCCAGAATCAAACCTCAGTTCTCTTGCCAGGCCACAGGTTTCCACCATCAAACCTCAGGCATGTTCCCAGGCCACAGGGTTCCAGAATCCACCGATGTCATGTTCCCAGGCCACAGGATTCCACACTCTAACATCAGTCATCTTCCCAGGCCAATGGTTTCCAGAATCAAACGTCAGTCATATTCCCAGGCGACATGGTTCCAGAATAAAACCTCAGTCATGTTCCCTGGACACAGGTTTCAGAAATAAACTCCCAGTCATGTTCCCAGGCCACAGGGTTCCACAATTAAACCTCAGTCATATTCCCAGGCCAGAGGGGTCCACAATCAAACCTCTGTCCTGTTGCTAGGCCACGGTTCCACCATCAAACCTCAGTCATGTTCCCAGGAAAGACTGTTCCACAATCAAACCTAAGTCATCTTTCCAAGCCACAGGGTTCCACCATCAAGCCTCACTCATTTTGCCAGGCCACAGGTTTCAACCATCAAACCTCAGTCATGTTCCCAGTAAACAGGGCTCCAGAATCAAACCAATGTCAAGTTCCCACGCCACGGGGTTCCAGTATCAGGCCTCAGTCATGTTCCCCGTGCACAGGGTGCCACAATCAAACTCAGTCATGTTGCCAGGCCACAGGTTTCTGCCATCACACCTCAGTCAAGTTGCCAGGCCACAGGGTTCCAGAATCAAGCCTCAGTCATTTTGCCAGGCCAGAGTGTTCCACCATCAAACCTCAGTCATGATCCCAAGCCACATGTTTCCAAAATGAAACCTCAGTCATTTTCCCAGGGCAAAGGTTTCCAAAATCAAACCTCAGTCATATTCCCAGGACACATGGTTCCAGAATCAAACCTGAGTCATGTTCGCAGGCCACAGGTTTCAGCAATCAAACCTCAGTCATGTTCCCAGGACACAGGTGTCCAGAATCAAACCTCAGTCATGTTCCCAGGGAACAGGTTTCCAGAAACAAACCTCAGTCATGTTCCCAAGGCACAGGGTTCCAGAATCAAACCTCAGTCTTGTTCCCAGGACACAGGTTTCCAGAATCAACCCGATATCATATTCCCTAGCCACAGTCTTCCAGAATCAAACCTCAGTCATCTTGCCAGGCCACAGGTTTCCACCATCAAACCTCAGGCATGTTCCCAGGCCACAGGGTTCCAGAATCAAACCATTCTCATGTTCCCAGGCCACAGGGTTCCAGAATCCACCGTTGTCATTTTCCCAGGCCACAAGATTCCAGAATCAATCCTCAGTTATGTTCCCAGGCTACAGGGTTCCAGAATAAAACCTCAGTCATGTTCCCAGGCCACAGGGTTCCAGAACAGAGGATCAGTCAGGTTCCCGGGGCACAGTATTCCACAATCTAAACAGATGTCATGTTCCCAGGCCTCAGGGTTCCAGAATCCACCGATGTCATGTTCCCAGGCCACAGGGTTCCAGAATCAATCCTCAGTTATGTTCCCAGGCTACAGGGTTCCAGAATAAAACCTCAGTCATGTTCCCAGTCCACAGGGTTCCAGAACCAAGGCTCAGTCAGGTTCCCGGGGCACAGTATTCCACAATCTAAATAGATGTCATGTTCGCAGGACACAGTGTTCCAGAATCACGCCTCAGTCATGTTCCCAGGACACAGGGATCCAGAATCAAACTTCAGTCATGTTGCCAGGCCATAGGGTACCACCATCAAACCTCAGTCATCTTCCCAGGACACAGGTTTCCAGAATCAAACCGATTTCATGTTCCCAGGCAACAGGGTACCGGAATCCAAACCGATGTCATGTTCCCAGGCCACAGGATTCCACACTCTAACATCAGTCATCTTCCCAGGCCAATGGTTTCCAGAATCAAACCTCAGTCATATTCCCAGGCCACATGGATCCAGAATCAAACCTCAGTTGTGTTCCCAGGACACAGGGTTCCAGAATAAAACCTCAGTCATGTTCCCTGGACACAGGTTTCAGAAATAAAATCCCAGTCATGTTCCCAGGCCACAGGGTTCCACAATAAAAGCTCAGTCATATTCCCAGGCCAGAGGGTTCCACAATCAAACCTCAGTTCTGTTGCCAGACCACGGTTCCACCATCAAGCCTCAGTCATGTTCCCAGGGAACAGGCTTCCAGAAACAAACCTCAGTCATGTTCCCAAGGCACAGGGTTCCAAAATCAAACCTCAGTCTTGTTCCCAGGACACAGGTTGCCAGAATCAACCCGATATCATGTTCCCTAGCCACAGTCTTCCAGAATCAAACCTCAGTCCTGTTGCCAGGCCACAGGTTTCCACCATCAAACCTCAGGCATGTTCCCAGGCCACAGGGTTCCAGAATCCACCGATGTCATGTTCCCAGGCCACAGGATTCCACACTCTAACATCAGTCATCTTCCCAGGCCAATGGTTTCCAGAATCAAACGTCAGTCATATACCCAGGCCACATGGTTCCAGAATAAAACCTCAGTCATGTTCCCTGGACACAGGTTTCAGAAATAAACTCCCAGTCATGTTCCCAGGCCACAGGGTTCCACAATTAAACCTCAGTCATATTCCCAGGCCAGAGGGTTCCACAATCAAACCTCTGTCCTGTTGCTAGGCCACGGTTCCACCATCAAGCCTCAGTCATGTTCCCAGGAAAGACTGTTCCACAATCAAACCTAAGTCATCTTGCCAAGCCACAGGCTTCCACCATCAAGCCTCACTCATGTTGCCAGGCCACAGGGTTCCACCATCAAGCCTCACTCATGTTCCCAAGCCTGAGGGTTCCACTATCAAACCTCAATCATGTTGCCAGGCCACAGGTTTCAACCATCAAATCTCAGTCATGTTCCCAGTAAACAGGGCTCCAGAATCAAACCAATGTCAAGTTCCCACGCCACGGGGTTCCAGTATCAGGCCTCAGTCATGTTCCCCGTGCACAGGGTGCCACAATCAAACTCAGTCATGTTGCCAGGCCACAGGTTTCTGCCATCACACCTCAGTCAAGTTGCCAGGCCACAGGGTTCCAGAATCAAGCCTCAGTCATTTTGCCAGGCCATAGTGTTCCACCATCAAACCTCAGTCATGATCCCAAGCCACATGTTTCCACAATGAAACCTCAGTCATTTTCCCAGGCCAAAGGTTTCCAGAATCAAACCTCAGTCATATTCCCAGGACACATGGTTCCAGAATCAAACCTGAGTCATGTTCGCAGGCCACAGGTTTCAGCAATCAAACCTCAGTCATGTTCCCAGGACACAGGTGTCCAGAATCAAACCTCAGTCATGTTCCCAGGGAACAGGTTTCCAGAAACAAACCTCAGTCATATTCCCAGGACACATGGTTCCAGAATCAAACCTGAGTCATGTTCGCAGGCCACAGGTTTCAGCAATCAAACCTCAGTCTTGTTCCCAGGACACAGGTTGCCAGAATCAACCCGATATCATGTTCCCTAGCCACAGTCTTCCAGAATCAAACCTCAGTCATGTTGCCAGGCCACAGGTTTCCACCATCAAACCTCAGGCATGTTCCCAGGCCACAGGGTTCCAGAATCAAAACGTTCTCATGTTCCCAGGCCACAGGGATCCAGAATCCACCGTTGTCATTTTCCCAGGCCACAAGATTCCAGAATCAATCCTCAGTTATGTTCCCAGGCTACAGGGATCCAGAATAAAACCTCAGTCATGTTCCCAGTCCACAGGGTTCCAGAACCGAGGCTCAGTCAGATTCCCGGGGCACAGTATTCCACAATCTAAACAGATGTCATGTTCCCAGGCCTCAGGGTTCCAGAATCCACCGATGTCATGTTCCCAGGCCACAGGGTTCCAGAATCAATCCTCAGTTATGTTCCCAGGCTACAGGGTTCCAGAATAAAACCTCAGTCATGTTCCCAGTCCACAGGGTTCCAGAACCAAGGCTCAGTCAGGTTCCCGGGGCACAGTATTCCACAATCTAAATAGATGTCATGTTCCCAGGACACAGTGTTCCAGAATCACGCCTCAGTCATGTTCCCAGGACACAGGGATCCAGAATCAAACTTCAGTCATGTTGCCAGGCCGTAGGGTACCACCATCAAACCTCAGTCATCTTCCCAGGACACAGGTTTCCAGAATCAAACCGATTTCATGTTCCCAGGCAACAGGGTACCGGAATCCAAACCGATGTCATGTTCCCAGGCCACAGGATTCCACACTCTAACATCAGTCATCTTCCCAGGCCAATGGTTTCCAGAATCAAACCTCAGTCATATTCCCAGGCCACATGGTTCCAGAATCAAACCTCAGTTGTGTTCCCAGGACACAGGGTTCCAGAATAAAACCTCAGTCATGTTCCCTGGACACAGGTTTCAGAAATAAAATCCCAGTCATGTTCCCAGGCCACAGGGTTCCACAATAAAAGCTCAGTCATATTCCCAGGCCAGAGGGTTCCACAATCAAACCTCAGTTCTGTTGCCAGACCACGGTTCCACCATCAAGCCTCAGTCATGTTCCCAGGGAACAGGCTTCCAGAAACAAACCTCAGTCATGTTCCCAAGGCACAGGGTTCCAGAATCAAACCTCAGTCTTGTTCCCAGGACACAGGTTGCCAGAATCAACCCGATATCATGTTCCCTAGCCACAGTCTTCCAGAATCAAACCTCAGTTCTCTTGCCAGGCCACAGGTTTCCACCATCAAACCTCAGGCATGTTCCCAGGCCACAGGGTTCCAGAATCCACCGATGTCATGTTCCCAGGCCACAGGATTCCACACTCTAACATCAGTCATCTTCCCAGGCCAATGGTTTCCAGAATCAAACGTCAGTCATATTCCCAGGCGACATGGTTCCAGAATAAAACCTCAGTCATGTTCCCTGGACACAGGTTTCAGAAATAAACTCCCAGTCATGTTCCCAGGCCACAGGGTTCCACAATTAAACCTCAGTCATATTCCCAGGCCAGAGGGGTCCACAATCAAACCTCTGTCCTGTTGCTAGGCCACGGTTCCACCATCAAACCTCAGTCATGTTCCCAGGAAAGACTGTTCCACAATCAAACCTAAGTCATCTTTCCAAGCCACAGGGTTCCACCATCAAGCCTCACTCATTTTGCCAGGCCACAGGTTTCAACCATCAAACCTCAGTCATGTTCCCAGTAAACAGGGCTCCAGAATCAAACCAATGTCAAGTTCCCACGCCACGGGGTTCCAGTATCAGGCCTCAGTCATGTTCCCCGTGCACAGGGTGCCACAATCAAACTCAGTCATGTTGCCAGGCCACAGGTTTCTGCCATCACACCTCAGTCAAGTTGCCAGGCCACAGGATTCCAGAATCAAGCCTCAGTCATTTTGCCAGGCCAGAGTGTTCCACCATCAAACCTCAGTCATGATCCCAAGCCACATGTTTCCAAAATGAAACCTCAGTCATTTTCCCAGGGCAAAGGTTTCCAAAATCAAACCTCAGTCATATTCCCAGGACACATGGTTCCAGAATCAAACCTGAGTCATGTTCGCAGGCCACAGGTTTCAGCAATCAAACCTCAGTCATGTTCCCAGGACACAGGTGTCCAGAATCAAACCTCAGTCATGTTCCCAGGGAACAGGTTTCCAGAAACAAACCTCAGTCATGTTCCCAAGGCACAGGGTTCCAGAATCAAACCTCAGTCTTGTTCCCAGGACACAGGTTTCCAGAATCAACCCGATATCATATTCCCTAGCCACAGTCTTCCAGAATCAAACCTCAGTCATCTTGCCAGGCCACAGGTTTCCACCATCAAACCTCAGGCATGTTCCCAGGCCACAGGGTTCCAGAATCAAACCATTCTCATGTTCCCAGGCCACAGGGTTCCAGAATCCACCGTTGTCATTTTCCCAGGCCACAAGATTCCAGAATCAATCCTCAGTTATGTTCCCAGGCTACAGGGTTCCAGAATAAAACCTCAGTCATGTTCCCAGGCCACAGGGTTCCAGAACAGAGGATCAGTCAGGTTCCCGGGGCACAGTATTCCACAATCTAAACAGATGTCATGTTCCCAGGCCTCAGGGTTCCAGAATCCACTGATGTCATGTTCCCAGGCCACGGGGTTCCAGAATCAATCCTCAGTTATGTTCCCAGGCTACAGGGTTCCAGAATAAAACCTCAGTCATGTTCCCAGTCCACAGGGTTCCAGAACCAAGGCTCAGTCAGGTTCCCGGGGCACAGTATTCCACAATCTAAATAGATGTCATGTTCCCAGGCCACAGTGTTCCAGAATCACGCCTCAGCCATGTTCCCAGGACACAGGGATCCAAAATCAAACTTCAGTCATGTTGCCAGGCCATAGGGTACCACCATCAAACCTCAGTCATATTCCCCGGCCACAGGTTTCCAGAATCAAACCGATTACATATTCCCAGGCAACAGGGTACCGGAATCCAAACCGATGTCATGTTCCCAGGCCACAGGATTCCACACTCTAACATCAGTCATCTTCCCAGGCCAATGGTTTCCAGAATCAAAACTCAGTCATATTCCCAGGCCACATGGTTCCAGAATCAAACCTCAGTTGTGTTCCCAGGACACAGGGTTCCAGAATAAAACCTCAGTCATGTTCCCTGGACACAGGTTTCAGAAATAAAATCCCAGTCATGTTCCCAGGCCACAGGGTTCCACAATAAAAGCTCAGTCATATTCCCAGGCCAGAGGGTTCCACAATCAAACCTCAGTTCTGTTGCCAGACCATGCTTCCACCATCAAGCCTCAGTCATGTTCCCAGGGAACAGGCTTCCAGAAACAAACCTCAGTCATGTTCCCAAGGCACAGGGTTCCAGAATCAAACCTCAGTCTTGTTCCCAGGACACAGGTTGCCAGAATCAAGCCGATATCATGTTCCCTAGCCACAGTCTTCCAGAATCAAACCTCAGTCCTGTTGCCAGGCCACAGGTTTCCACCATCAAACCTCAGGCATGTTCCCAGGCCACAGGGTTCCAGAATCCACCGATGTCATGTTCCCAGGCCACAGGATTCCACACTCTAACATCAGTCATCTTCCCAGGCCAATGGTTTCCAGAATCAAACGTCAGTCATATTCCCAGGCCACATGGTTCCAGAATAAAACCTCAGTCATGTTCCCTGGACACAGGTTTCAGAAATAAACTCCCAGTCATGTTCCCAGGCCACAGGGTTCCACAATTAAACCTCAGTCATATTCCCAGGCCAGAGGGTTCCACAATCAAACCTCTGTCCTGTTGCTAGGCCACGGTTCCACCATCAAGCCTCAGTCATGTTCCCAGGAAAGACTGTTCCACAATCAAACCTAAGTCATCTTGCCATGCCACAGGCTTCCACCATCAAGCCTCACTCATGTTGCCAGGCCACAGGGTTCCACCATCAAGCCTCACTCATGTTCCCAAGCCTGAGGGTTCCACTATCAAACCTCAATCATGTTGCCAGGCCACAGGTTTCAACCATCAAATCTCAGTCATGTTCCCAGTAAACAGGGCTCCAGAATCAAACCAATGTCAAGTTCCCACGCGACGGGGTTCCAGTATCAGGCCTCAGTCATGTTCCCCGTGCACAGGGTGCCACAATCAAACTCAGTCATGTTGCCAGGCCACAGGTTTCTGCCATCACACCTCAGTCAAGTTGCCAGGCCACAGGGTTCCAGAATCAAGCCCCAGTCATTTTACCAGGCCATAGTGTTCCACCATCAAACCTCAGTCATGATCCCAAGCCACATGTTTCCACAATGAAACCTCAGTCATTTTCCCAGGCCAAAGGTTTCCAGAATCAAACCTCAGTCATATTCCCAGGACACATGGTTCCAGAATCAAACCTGAGTCATGTTCGCAGGCCACAGGTTTCAGCAATCAAACCTCAGTCATGTTCCCAGGACACAGGTGTCCAGAATCAAACCTCAGTCATGTTCCCAGGGAACAGGTTTCCAGAAACAAACCTCAGTCATATTCCCAGGACACATGGTTCCAGATCAAACCTGAGTCATGTTCGCAGGCCACAGGTTTCAGCAATCAAACCTCAGTCTTGTTCCCAGGACACAGGTTGCCAGAATCAACCCGATATCATGTTCCCTACCCACAGTCTTCCAGAATCAAACCTCAGTCATGTTGCCAGGCCACAGGTTTCCACCATCAAACCTCAGGCATGTTCCCAGGCCACAGGGTTCCAGAATCAAAACGTTCTCATGTTCCCAGGCCACAGGGATCCAGAATCCACCGTTGTCATTTTCCCAGGCCACAAGATTCCAGAATCAATCCTCAGTTATGTTCCCAGGCTACAGGGATCCAGAATAAAACCTCAGTCATGTTCCCAGTCCACAGGGTTCCAGAACCGAGGCTCAGTCAGATTCCCGGGGCACAGTATTCCACAATCTAAACAGATGTCATGTTCCCAGGCCTCAGGGTTCCAGAATCCACCGATGTCATGTTCCCAGGCCACAGGGTTCCAGAATCAATCCTCAGTTATGTTCCCAGGCTACAGGGTTCCAGAATAAAACCTCAGTCATGTTCCCAGTCCACAGGGTTCCAGAACCAAGGCTCAGTCAGGTTCCCGGGGCACAGTATTCCACAATCTAAATAGATGTCATGTTCGCAGGACACAGTGTTCCAGAATCACGCCTCAGTCATGTTCCCAGGACACAGGGATCCAGAATCAAACTTCAGTCATGTTGCCAGGCCATAGGGTACCACCATCAAACCTCAGTCATCTTCCCAGGACACAGGTTTCCAGAATCAAACCGATTTCATGTTCCCAGGCAACAGGGTACCGGAATCCAAACCGATGTCATGTTCCCAGGCCACAGGATTCCACACTCTAACATCAGTCATCTTCCCAGGCCAATGGTTTCCAGAATCAAACCTCAGTCATATTCCCAGGCCACATGGATCCAGAATCAAACCTCAGTTGTGTTCCCAGGACACAGGGTTCCAGAATAAAACCTCAGTCATGTTCCCTGGACACAGGTTTCAGAAATAAAATCCCAGTCATGTTCCCAGGCCACAGGGTTCCACAATAAAAGCTCAGTCATATTCCCAGGCCAGAGGGTTCCACAATCAAACCTCAGTTCTGTTGCCAGACCACGGTTCCACCATCAAGCCTCAGTCATGTTCCCAGGGAACAGGCTTCCAGAAACAAACCTCAGTCATGTTCCCAAGGCACAGGGTTCCAAAATCAAACCTCAGTCTTGTTCCCAGGACACAGGTTGCCAGAATCAACCCGATATCATGTTCCCTAGCCACAGTCTTCCAGAATCAAACCTCAGTCCTGTTGCCAGGCCACAGGTTTCCACCATCAAACCTCAGGCATGTTCCCAGGCCACAGGGTTCCAGAATCCACCGATGTCATGTTCCCAGGCCACAGGATTCCACACTCTAACATCAGTCATCTTCCCAGGCCAATGGTTTCCAGAATCAAACGTCAGTCATATACCCAGGCCACATGGTTCCAGAATAAAACCTCAGTCATGTTCCCTGGACACAGGTTTCAGAAATAAACTCCCAGTCATGTTCCCAGGCCACAGGGTTCCACAATTAAACCTCAGTCATATTCCCAGGCCAGAGGGTTCCACAATCAAACCTCTGTCCTGTTGCTAGGCCACGGTTCCACCATCAAACCTCAGTCATGTTCCCAGGAAAGACTGTTCCACAATCAAACCTAAGTCATCTTTCCAAGCCACAGGGTTCCACCATCAAGCCTCACTCATTTTGCCAGGCCACAGGTTTCAACCATCAAACCTCAGTCATGTTCCTAGTAAACAGGGCTCCAGAATCAAACCAATGTCAAGTTCCCACGCCACGGGGTTCCAGTATCAGGCCTCAGTCATGTTCCCCGTGCACAGGGTGCCACAATCAAACTCAGTCATGTTGCCAGGCCACAGGTTTCTGCCATCACACCTCAGTCAAGTTGCCAGGCCACAGGGTTCCAGAATCAAGCCTCAGTCATTTTGCCAGGCCAGAGTGTTCCACCATCAAACCTCAGTCATGATCCCAAGCCACATGTTTCCAAAATGAAACCTCAGTCATTTTCCCAGGCCAAAGGTTTCCAAAATCAAACCTCAGTCATATTCCCAGGACGCATGGATCCAGAATCAAACCTGAGTCATATTCCCAGGACACATGGTTCCAGAATCAAACCTGAGTCATGTTCGCAGGCCACAGGTTTCAGCAATCAAACCTCAGTCATGTTCCCAGGACACAGGTGTCCAGAATCAAACCTCAGTCATGTTCCCAGGGAACAGGTTTCCAGAAACAAACCTCAGTCATGTTCCCAAGGCACAGGGTTCCAGAATCAAACCTCAGTCTTGTTCCCAGGACACAGGTTTCCAGAATCAACCCGATATCATATTCCCTAGCCACAGTCTTCCAGAATCAAACCTCAGTCATCTTGCCAGGCCACAGGTTTCCACCATCAAACCTCAGGCATGTTCCCAGGCCACAGGGTTCCAGAATCAAACCATTCTCATGTTCCCAGGCCACAGGGTTCCAGAATCCACCGTTGTCATTTTCCCAGGCCACAAGATTCCAGAATCAATCCTCAGTTATGTTCCCAGGCTACAGGGTTCCAGAATAAAACCTCAGTCATGTTCCCAGGCCACAGGGTTCCAGAACAGAGGATCAGTCAGGTTCCCGGGGCACAGTATTCCACAATCTAAACAGATGTCATGTTCCCAGGCCTCAGGGTTCCAAAATCCACTGATGTCATGTTCCCAGGCCACGGGGTTCCAGAATCAATCCTCAGTTATGTTCCCAGGCTACAGGGTTCCAGAATAAAACCTCAGTCATGTTCCCAGTCCACAGGGTTCCAGAACCAAGGCTCAGTCAGGTTCCCGGGGCACAGTATTCCACAATCTAAATAGATGTCATGTTCCCAGGCCACAGTGTTCCAGAATCACGCCTCAGCCATGTTCCCAGGACACAGGGATCCAGAATCAAACTTCAGTCATGTTGCCAGGCCATAGGGTACCACCATCAAACCTCAGTCATATTCCCCGGCCACAGGTTTCCAGAATCAAACCGATTACATGTTCCCAGGCAACAGGGTACCGGAATCCAAACCGATGTCATGTTCCCAGGCCACAGGATTCCACACTCTAACATCAGTCATCTTCCCAGGCCAATGGTTTCCAGAATCAAAACTCAGTCATATTCCCAGGCCACATGGTTCCAGAATCAAACCTCAGTTGTGTTCCCAGGACACAGGGTTCCAGAATAAAACCTCAGTCATGTTCCCTGGACACAGGTTTCAGAAATAAAATCCCAGTCATGTTCCCAGGCCACAGGGTTCCACAATAAAAGCTCAGTCATATTCCCAGGCCAGAGGGTTCCACAATCAAACCTCAGTTCTGTTGCCAGACCATGCTTCCACCATCAAGCCTCAGTCATGTTCCCAGGGAACAGGCTTCCAGAAACAAACCTCAGTCATGTTCCCAAGGCACAGGGTTCCAGAATCAAACCTCAGTCTTGTTCCCAGGACACAGGTTGCCAGAATCAAGCCGATATCATGTTCCCTAGCCACAGTCTTCCAGAATCAAACCTCAGTCCTGTTGCCAGGCCACAGGTTTCCACCATCAAACCTCAGGCATGTTCCCAGGCCACAGGGTTCCAGAATCCACCGATGCCATGTTCCCAGGCCACAGGATTCCACACTCTAACATCAGTCATCTTCCCAGGCCAATGGTTTCCAGAATCAAACGTCAGTCATATTCCCAGGCCACATGGTTCCAGAATAAAACCTCAGTCATGTTCCCTGGACACAGGTTTCAGAAATAAACTCCCAGTCATGTTCCCAGGCCACAGGGTTCCACAATTAAACCTCAGTCATATTCCCAGGCCAGAGGGTTCCACAATCAAACCTCTGTCCTGTTGCTAGGCCACGGTTCCACCATCAAGCCTCAGTCATGTTCCCAGGAAAGACTGTTCCACAATCAAACCTAAGTCATCTTGCCAAGCCACAGGCTTCCACCATCAAGCCTCACTCATGTTGCCAGGCCACAGGGTTCCACCATCAAGCCTCACTCATGTTCCCAAGCCTGAGGGTTCCACTATCAAACCTCAATCATGTTGCCAGGCCACAGGTTTCAACCATCAAACCTCAGTCATGTTCCCAGTAAACAGGGCTCCAGAATCAAACCAATGTCAAGTTCCCACGCCACGGGGTTCCAGTATCAGGCCTCAGTCATGTTCCCCGTGCACAGGGTGCCACAATCAAACTCAGTCATGTTGCCAGGCCACAGGTTTCTGCCATCACACCTCAGTCAAGTTGCCAGGCCACAGGGTTCCAGAATCAAGCCTCAGTCATTTTGCCAGGCCATAGTGTTCCACCATCAAACCTCAGTCATGATCCCAAGCCACATGTTTCCACAATGAAACCTCAGTCATTTTCCCAGGCCAAAGGTTTCCAGAATCAAACCTCAGTCATATTCCCAGGACACATGGTTCCAGAATCAAACCTGAGTCATGTTCGCAGGCCACAGGTTTCAGCAATCAAACCTCAGTCATGTTCCCAGGACACAGGTGTCCAGAATCAAACCTCAGTCATGTTCCCAGGGAACAGGTTTCCAGAAACAAACCTCAGTCATGTTGCCAGGCCACAGGTTTCCACCATCAAACCTCAGGCATGTTCCCAGGCCACAGGGTTCCAGAATCAAAACGTTCTCATGTTCCCAGGCCACAGGGATCCAGAATCCACCGTTGTCATTTTCCCAGGCCACAAGATTCCAGAATCAATCCTCAGTTATGTTCCCAGGCTACAGGGATCCAGAATAAAACCTCAGTCATGTTCCCAGTCCACAGGGTTCCAGAACCGAGGCTCAGTCAGATTCCCGGGGCACAGTATTCCACAATCTAAACAGATGTCATGTTCCCAGGCCTCAGTGTTCCAGAATCCACCGATGTCATGTTCCCAGGCCACAGGGTTCCAGAATCAATCCTCAGTTATGTTCCCAGGCTACAGGGTTCCAGAATAAAACCTCAGTCATGTTCCCAGTCCACAGGGTTCCAGAACCAAGGCTCAGTCAGGTTCCCGGGGCACAGTATTCCACAATCTAAATAGATGTCATGTTCCCAGGACACAGTGTTCCAGAATCACGCCTCAGTCATGTTCCCAGGACACAGGGATCCAGAATCAAACTTCAGTCATGTTGCCAGACCGTAGGGTACCACCATCAAACCTCAGTCATCTTCCCAGGACACAGGTTTCCAGAATCAAACCGATTTCATGTTCCCAGGCAACAGGGTACCGGAATCCAAACCGATGTCATGTTCCCAGGCCACAGGATTCCACACTCTAACATCAGTCATCTTCCCAGGCCAATGGTTTCCAGAATCAAACCTCAGTCATATTCCCAGGCCACATGGTTCCAGAATCAAACCTCAGTTGTGTTCCCAGGACACAGGGTTCCAGAATAAAACCTCAGTCATGTTCCCTGGACACAGGTTTCAGAAATAAAATCCCAGTCATGTTCCCAGGCCACAGGGTTCCACAATCAAACCTCAGTTCTGTTGCCAGACCACGGTTCCACCATCAAGCCTCAGTCATGTTCCCAGGGAACAGGCTTCCAGAAACAAACCTCAGTCATGTTCCCAAGGCACAGGGTTCCAGAATCAAACCTCAGTCTTGTTCCCAGGACACAGGTTGCCAGAATCAACCCGATATCATGTTCCCTAGCCACAGTCTTCCAGAATCAAACCTCAGTTCTCTTGCCAGGCCACAGGTTTCCACCATCAAACCTCAGGCATGTTCCCAGGCCACAGGGTTCCAGAATCCACCGATGTCATGTTCCCAGGCCACAGGATTCCACACTCTAACATCAGTCATCTTCCCAGGCCAATGGTTTCCAGAATCAAACGTCAGTCATATTCCCAGGCGACATGGTTCCAGAATAAAACCTCAGTCATGTTCCCTGGACACAGGTTTCAGAAATAAACTCCCAGTCATGTTCCCAGGCCACAGGGTTCCACAATTAAACCTCAGTCATATTCCCAGGCCAGAGGGTTCCACAATCAAACCTCTGTCCTGTTGCTAGGCCACGGTTCCACCATCAAACCTCAGTCATGTTCCCAGGAAAGACTGTTCCACAATCAAACCTAAGTCATCTTTCCAAGCCACAGGGTTCCACCATCAAGCCTCACTCATTTTGCCAGGCCACAGGTTTCAACCATCAAACCTCAGTCATGTTCCCAGTAAACAGGGCTCCAGAATCAAACCAATGTCAAGTTCCCACGCCACGGGGTTCCAGTATCAGGCCTCAGTCATGTTCCCCGTGCACAGGGTGCCACAATCAAACTCAGTCATGTTGCCAGGCCACAGGTTTCTGCCATCACACCTCAGTCAAGTTGCCAGGCCACAGGGTTCCAGAATCAAGCCTCAGTCATTTTGCCAGGCCAGAGTGTTCCACCATCAAACCTCAGTCATGATCCCAAGCCACATGTTTCCAAAATGAAACCTCAGTCATTTTCCCAGGGCAAAGGTTTCCAAAATCAAACCTCAGTCATATTCCCAGGACACATGGTTCCAGAATCAAACCTGAGTCATGTTCGCAGGCCACAGGTTTCAGCAATCAAACCTCAGTCATGTTCCCAGGACACAGGTGTCCAGAATCAAACCTCAGTCATGTTCCCAGGGAACAGGTTTCCAGAAACAAACCTCAGTCATGTTCCCAAGGCACAGGGTTCCAGAATCAAACCTCAGTCTTGTTCCCAGGACACAGGTTTCCAGAATCAACCCGATATCATATTCCCTAGCCACAGTCTTCCAGAATCAAACCTCAGTCATCTTGCCAGGCCACAGGTTTCCACCATCAAACCTCAGGCATGTTTCCAGGCCACAGGGTTCCAGAATCAAACCATTCTCATGTTCCCAGGCCACAGGGTTCCAGAATCCACCGTTGTCATTTTCCCAGGCCACAAGATTCCAGAATCAATCCTCAGTTATGTTCCCAGGCCACAGGGTTCCAGAACAGAGGCTCAGTCAGGTTCCCGGGGCACAGTATTCCACAATCTAAACAGATGTCATGTTCCCAGGCCTCAGGGTTCCAGAATCCACTGATGTCATGTTCCCAGGCCACGGGGTTCCAGAATCAATCCTCAGTTATGTTCCCAGGCTACAGGGTTCCAGAATAAAACCTCAGTCATGTTCCCAGTCCACAGGGTTCCAGAACCAAGGCTCAGTCAGGTTCCCGGGGCACAGTATTCCACAATCTAAATAGATGTCATGTTCCCAGGCCACAGTGTTCCAGAATCACGCCTCAGCCATGTTCCCAGGACACAGGGATCCAAAATCAAACTTCAGTCATGTTGCCAGGCCATAGGGTACCACCATCAAACCTCAGTCATATTCCCCGGCCACAGGTTTCCAGAATCAAACCGATTACATGTTCCCAGGCAACAGGGTACCGGAATCCAAACCGATGTCATGTTCCCAGGCCACAGGATTCCACACTCTAACATCAGTCATCTTCCCAGGCCAATGGTTTCCAGAATCAAAACTCAGTCATATTCCCAGGCCACATGGTTCCAGAATCAAACCTCAGTTGTGTTCCCAGGACACAGGGTTCCAGAATAAAACCTCAGTCATGTTCCCTGGACACAGGTTTCAGAAATAAAATCCCAGTCATGTTCCCAGGCCACAGGGTTCCACAATAAAAGCTCAGTCATATTCCCAGGCCAGAGGGTTCCACAATCAAACCTCAGTTCTGTTGCCAGACCATGGTTCCACCATCAAGCCACAGTCATGTTCCCAGGGAACAGGCTTCCAGAAACAAACCTCAGTCATGTTCCCAAGGCACAGGGTTCCAGAATCAAACCTCAGTCTTGTTCCCAGGACACAGGTTGCCAGAATCAACCCGATATCATGTTCCCTAGCCACAGTCTTCCAGAATCAAACCTCAGTCCTGTTGCCAGGCCACAGGTTTCCACCATCAAACCTCAGGCATGTTCCCAGGCCACAGGGTTCCAGAATCCACCGATGTCATGTTCCCAGGCCACAGGATTCCACACTCTAACATCAGTCATCTTCCCAGGCCAATGGTTTCCAGAATCAAACGTCAGTCATATTCCCAGGCCACATGGTTCCAGAATAAAACCTCAGTCATGTTCCCTGGACACAGGTTTCAGAAATAAACTCCCAGTCATGTTCCCAGGCCACAGGGTTCCACAATTAAACCTCAGTCATATTCCCAGGCCAGAGGGTTCCACAATCAAACCTCTGTCCTGTTGCTAGGCCACGGTTCCACCATCAAGCCTCAGTCATGTTCCCAGGAAAGACTGTTCCACAATCAAACCTAAGTCATCTTGCCAAGCCACAGGCTTCCACCATCAAGCCTCACTCATGTTGCCAGGCCACAGGGTTCCACCATCAAGCCTCACTCATGTTCCCAAGCCTGAGGCTTCCACTATCAAACCTCAATCATGTTGCCAGGCCACAGGTTTCAACCATCAAACCTCAGTCATGTTCCCAGTAAACAGGGCTCCAGAATCAAACCAATGTCAAGTTCCCAGGCCACGGGGTTCCAGTATCAGGCCTCAGTCATGTTCCCC
Organism: Balaenoptera physalus; assembly: GCF_965194825.1. Classification (NCBI taxonomy): domain Eukaryota; kingdom Metazoa; phylum Chordata; class Mammalia; order Artiodactyla; family Balaenopteridae; genus Balaenoptera; species Balaenoptera physalus. The sequence continues at coordinate 173,073 of NW_028125815.1, forward strand.
GTGCACAGGGTGCCACAATCAAACTCAGTCATGTTGCCAGGCCACAGGTTTCTGCCATCACACCTCAGTCAAGTTGCCAGGCCACAGGGTTCCAGAATCAAGCCTCAGTCATTTTGCCAGGCCATAGTGTTCCACCATCAAACCTCAGTCATGATCCCAAGCCACATGTTTCCAAAATGAAACCTCAGTCATTTTCCCAGGGCAAAGGTTTCCAAAATCAAACCTCAGTCATATTCCCAGGACACATGGTTCCAGAATCAAACCTGAGTCATGTTCGCAGGCCACAGGTTTCAGCAATCAAACCTCAGTCATGTTCCCAGGACACAGGTGTCCAGAATCAAACCTCAGTCATGTTCCCAGGGAACAGGTTTCCAGAAACAAACCTCAGTCATGTTCCCAAGGCACAGGGTTCCAGAATCAAACCTCAGTCTTGTTCCCAGGACACAGGTTTCCAGAATCAACCCGATATCATATTCCCTAGCCACAGTCTTCCAGAATCAAACCTCAGTCATCTTGCCAGGCCACAGGTTTCCACCATCAAACCTCAGGCATGTTTCCAGGCCACAGGGTTCCAGAATCAAACCATTCTCATGTTCCCAGGCCACAGGGTTCCAGAATCCACCGTTGTCATTTTCCCAGGCCACAAGATTACAGAATCGATCCTCAGTTATGTTCCCAGGCCACAGGGTTCCAGAACAGAGGCTCAGTCAGGTTCCCGGGGCACAGTATTCCACAATCTAAACAGATGTCATGTTCCCAGGCCTCAGGGTTCCAGAATCCACTGATGTCATGTTCCCAGGCCACGGGGTTCCAGAATCAATCCTCAGTTATGTTCCCAGGCTACAGGGTTCCAGAATAAAACCTCAGTCATGTTCCCAGTCCACAGGGTTCCAGAACCAAGGCTCAGTCAGGTTCCCGGGGCACAGTATTCCACAATCTAAATAGATGTCATGTTCCCAGGACACAGTGTTCCAGAATCACGCCTCAGCCATGTTCCCAGGACACAGGGATCCAAAATCAAACTTCAGTCATGTTGCCAGGCCATAGGGTACCACCATCAAACCTCAGTCATATTCCCCGGCCACAGGTTTCCAGAATCAAACCGATTACATGTTCCCAGGCAACAGGGTACCGGAATCCAAACCGATGTCATGTTCCCAGGCCACAGGATTCCACACTCTAACATCAGTCATCTTCCCAGGCCAATGGTTTCCAGAATCAAAACTCAGTCATATTCCCAGGCCACATGGTTCCAGAATCAAACCTCAGTTGTGTTCCCAGGACACAGGGTTCCAGAATAAAACCTCAGTCATGTTCCCTGGACACAGGTTTCAGAAATAAAATCCCAGTCATGTTCCCAGGCCACAGGGTTCCACAATAAAAGCTCAGTCATATTCCCAGGCCAGAGGGTTCCACAATCAAACCTCTGTTCTGTTGCCAGACCATGGTTCCACCATCAAGCCACAGTCATGTTCCCAGGGAACAGGCTTCCAGAAACAAACCTCAGTCATGTTCCCAAGGCACAGGGTTCCAGAATCAAACCTCAGTCTTGTTCCCAGGACACAGGTTGCCAGAATCAAGCCGATATCATGTTCCCTAGCCACAGTCTTCCAGAATCAAACCTCAGTCCTGTTGCCAGGCCACAGGTTTCCACCATCAAACCTCAGGCATGTTCCCAGGCCACAGGGTTCCAGAATCCACCGATGTCATGTTCCCAGGCCACAGGATTCCACATTCTAACATCAGTCATCTTCCCAGGCCAATGGTTTCCAGAATCAAACGTCAGTCATATTCCCAGGCCACATGGTTCCAGAATAAAACCTCAGTCATGTTCCCTGGACACAGGTTTCAGAAATAAACTCCCAGTCATGTTCCCAGGCCACAGGGTTCCACAATTAAACCTCAGTCATATTCCCAGGCCAGAGGGTTCCACAATCAAACCTCTGTCCTGTTGCTAGGCCACGGTTCCACCATCAAGCCTCAGTCATGTTCCCAGGAAAGACTGTTCCACAATCAAACCTAAGTCATCTTGCCAAGCCACAGGCTTCCACCATCAAGCCTCACTCATGTTGCCAGGCCACAGGGTTCCACCATCAAGCCTCACTCATGTTCCCAAGCCTGAGGCTTCCACTATCAAACCTCAATCATGTTGCCAGGCCACAGGTTTCAACCATCAAACCTCAGTCATGTTCCCAGTAAACAGGGCTCCAGAATCAAACCAATGTCAAGTTCCCACGCCACGGGGTTCCAGTATCAGGCCTCAGTCATGTTCCCCGTGCACAGGGTGCCACAATCAAACTCAGTCATGTTGCCAGGCCACAGGTTTCTGCCATCACACCTCAGTCAAGTTGCCAGGCCACAGGGTTCCAGAATCAAGCCTCAGTCATTTTGCCAGGCCAGAGTGTTCCACCATCAAACCTCAGTCATGATCCCAAGCCACATGTTTCCACAATGAAACCTCAGTCATTTTCCCAGGCCAAAGGTTTCCAGAATCAAACCTCAGTCATATTCCCAGGACACATGGTTCCAGAATCAAACCTGAGTCATGTTCGCAGGCCACAGGTTTCAGCAATCAAACCTCAGTCATGTTCCCAGGACACAGGTGTCCAGAATCAAACCTCAGTCATGTTCCCAGGGAACAGGTTTCCAGAAACAAACCTCAGTCATATTCTCAGGACACATGGTTCCAGAATCAAACCTGAGTCATGTTCGCAGGCCACAGGTTTCAGCAATCAAACCTCAGTCTTGTTCCCAGGACACAGGTTGCCAGAATCAACCCGATATCATGTTCCCTAGCCACAGTCTTCCAGAATCAAACCTCAGTCATGTTGCCAGGCCACAGGTTTCCACCATCAAACCTCAGGCATGTTCCCAGGCCACAGGGTTCCAGAATCAAAACGTTCTCATGTTCCCAGGCCACAGGGATCCAGAATCCACCGTTGTCATTTTCCCAGGCCACAAGATTCCAGAATCAATCCTCAGTTATGTTCCCAGGCTACAGGGATCCAGAATAAAACCTCAGTCATGTTCCCAGTCCACAGGGTTCCAGAACCGAGGCTCAGTCAGATTCCCGGGGCACAGTATTCCACAATCTAAACAGATGTCATGTTCCCAGGCCTCAGGGTTCCAGAATCCACCGATGTCATGTTCCCAGGCCACAGGGTTCCAGAATCAATCCTCAGTTATGTTCCCAGGCTACAGGGTTCCAGAATAAAACCTCAGTCATGTTCCCAGTCCACAGGGTTCCAGAACCAAGGCTCAGTCAGGTTCCCGGGGCACAGTATTCCACAATCTAAATAGATGTCATGTTCGGAGGACACAGTGTTCCAGAATCACGCCTCAGTCATGTTCCCAGGACACAGGGATCCAGAATCAAACTTCAGTCATGTTGCCAGGCCGTAGGGTACCACCATCAAACCTCAGTCATCTTCCCAGGACACAGGTTTCCAGAATCAAACCGATTTCATGTTCCCAGGCAACAGGGTACCGGAATCCAAACCGATGTCATGTTCCCAGGCCACAGGATTCCACACTCTAACATCAGTCATCTTCCCAGGCCAATGGTTTCCAGAATCAAACCTCAGTCATATTCCCAGGCCACATGGATCCAGAATCAAACCTCAGTTGTGTTCCCAGGACACAGGGTTCCAGAATAAAACCTCAGTCATGTTCCCTGGACACAGGTTTCAGAAATAAAATCCCAGTCATGTTCCCAGGCCACAGGGTTCCACAATAAAAGCTCAGTCATATTCCCAGGCCAGAGGGTTCCACAATCAAACCTCAGTTCTGTTGCCAGACCACGGTTCCACCATCAAGCCTCAGTCATGTTCCCAGGGAACAGGCTTCCAGAAACAAACCTCAGTCATGTTCCCAAGGCACAGGGTTCCAGAATCAAACCTCAGTCTTGTTCCCAGGACACAGGTTGCCAGAATCAACCCGATATCATGTTCCCTAGCCACAGTCTTCCAGAATCAAACCTCAGTCCTGTTGCCAGGCCACAGGTTTCCACCATCAAACCTCAGGCATGTTCCCAGGCCACAGGGTTCCAGAATCCACCGATGTCATGTTCCCAGGCCACAGGATTCCACACTCTAACATCAGTCATCTTCCCAGGCCAATGGTTTCCAGAATCAAACGTCAGTCATATACCCAGGCCACATGGTTCCAGAATAAAACCTCAGTCATGTTCCCTGGACACAGGTTTCAGAAATAAACTCCCAGTCATGTTCCCAGGCCACAGGGTTCCACAATTAAACCTCAGTCATATTCCCAGGCCAGAGGGTTCCACAATCAAACCTCTGTCCTGTTGCTAGGCCACGGTTCCACCATCAAACCTCAGTCATGTTCCCAGGAAAGACTGTTCCACAATCAAACCTAAGTCATCTTTCCAAGCCACAGGGTTCCACCATCAAGCCTCACTCATTTTGCCAGGCCACAGGTTTCAACCATCAAACCTCAGTCATGTTCCCAGTAAACAGGGCTCCAGAATCAAACCAATGTCAAGTTCCCAGGCCACGGGGTTCCAGTATCAGGCCTCAGTCATGTTCCCCGTGCACAGGGTGCCACAATCAAACTCAGTCATGTTGCCAGGCCACAGATTTCTGCCATCACACCTCAGTCAAGTTGCCAGGCCACAGGGTTCCAGAATCAAGCCTCAGTCATTTTGCCAGGCCATAGTGTTCCACCATCAAACCTCAGTCATGATCCCAAGCCACATATTTCCAAAATGAAACCTCAGTCATTTTCCCAGGGCAAAGGTTTCCAAAATCAAACCTCAGTCATATTCCCAGGACACATGGTTCCAGAATCAAACCTGAGTCATGTTCGCAGGCCACAGGTTTCAGCAATCAAACCTCAGTCATGTTCCCAGGACACAGGTGTCCAGAATCAAACCTCAGTCATGTTCCCAGGGAACAGGTTTCCAGAAACAAACCTCAGTCATGTTCCAAAGGCACAGGGTTCCAGAATCAAACCTCAGTCTTGTTCCCAGGACACAGGTTTCCAGAATCAACCCGATATCATATTCCCTAGCCACAGTCTTCCAGAATCAAACCTCAGTCATCTTGCCAGGCCACAGGTTTCCACCATCAAACCTCAGGCATGTTTCCAGGCCACAGGGTTCCAGAATCAAACCATTCCCATGTTCCCAGGCCACAGGGTTCCAGAATCCACCGTTGTCATTTTCCCAGGCCACAAGATTCCAGAATCAATCCTCAGTTATGTTCCCAGGCTACAGGGTTCCAGAATAAAACCTCAGTCATGTTCCCAGGCCACAGGGTTCCAGAACAGAGGCTCAGTCAGGTTCCCGGGGCACAGTATTCCACAATCTAAACAGATGTCATGTTCCCAGGCCTCAGGGTTCCAGAATCCACTGATGTCATGTTCCCAGGCCACGGGGTTCCAGAATCAATCCTCAGTTATGTTCCCAGGCTAGAGGGTTCCAGAATAAAACCTCAGTCATGTTCCCAGTCCACAGGGTTCCAGAACCAAGGCTCAGTCAGGTTCCCGGGGCACAGTATTCCACAATCTAAATAGATGTCATGTTCCCAGGCCACAGTGTTCCAGAATCACGCCTCAGCCATGTTCCCAGGACACAGGGATCCAAAATCAAACTTCAGTCATGTTGCCAGGCCATAGGGTACCACCATCAAACCTCAGTCATATTCCCCGGCCACAGGTTTCCAGAATCAAACCGATTACATGTTCCCAGGCAACAGGGTACCGGAATCCAAACCGATGTCATGTTCCCAGGCCACAGGATTCCACACTCTAACATCAGTCATCTTCCCAGGCCAATGGTTTGCAGAATCAAAACTCAGTCATATTCCCAGGCCACATGGTTCCAGAATCAAACCTCAGTTGTGTTCCCAGGACACAGGGTTCCAGAATAAAACCTCAGTCATGTTCCCTGGACACAGGTTTCAGAAATAAAATCCCAGTCATGTTCCCAGGCCACAGGGTTCCACAATAAAAGCTCAGTCATATTCCCAGGCCAGAGGGTTCCACAATCAAACCTCAGTTCTGTTGCCAGACCATGGTTCCACCATCAAGCCTCAGTCATGTTCCCAGGGAACAGGCTTCCAGAAACAAACCTCAGTCATGTTCCCAAGGCACAGGGTTCCAGAATCAAACCTCAGTCTTGTTCCCAGGACACAGGTTGCCAGAATCAACCCGATATCATGTTCCCTAGCCACAGTCTTCCAGAATCAAACCTCAGTCCTGTTGCCAGGCCACAGGTTTCCACCATCAAACCTCAGGCATGTTCCCAGGCCACAGGGTTCCAGAATCCACCGATGTCATGTTCCCAGGCCACAGGATTCCACACTCTAACATCAGTCATCTTCCCAGGCCAATGGTTTCCAGAATCAAACGTCAGTCATATTCCCAGGCCACATGGTTCCAGAATAAAACCTCAGTCATGTTCCCTGGACACAGGTTTCAGAAATAAACTCCCAGTCATGTTCCCAGGCCACAGGGTTCCACAATTAAACCTCAGTCATATTCCCAGGCCAGAGGGTTCCACAATCAAACCTCTGTCCTGTTGCTAGGCAACGGTTCCACCATCAAGCCTCAGTCATGTTCCCAGGAAAGACTGTTCCACAATCAAACCTAAGTCATCTTGCCAAGCCACAGGCTTCCACCATCAAGCCTCACTCATGTTGCCAGGCCACAGGGTTCCACCATCAAGCCTCACTCATGTTGCCAGGCCACAGGTTTCAACCATCAAACCTCAGTCATGTTCCCAGTAAACAGGGCTCCAGAATCAAACCAATGTCAAGTTCCCACGCCACGGGGTTCCAGTATCAGGCCTCAGTCATGTTCCCCGTGCACAGGGTGCCACAATCAAACTCAGTCATGTTGCCAGGCCACAGGTTTCTGCCATCACACCTCAGTCAAGTTGCCAGGCCACAGGGTTCCAGAATCAAGCCTCAGTCATTTTGCCAGGCCATAGTGTTCCACCATCAAACCTCAGTCATGATCCCAAGCCACATGTTTCCACAATGAAACCTCAGTCATTTTCCCAGGTCAAAGGTTTCCAGAATCAAACCTCAGTCATATTCCCAGGACACATGGTTCCAGAATCAAACCTGAGTCATGTTCGCAGGCCACAGGTTTCAGCAATCAAACCTCAGTCATGTTCCCAGGCCACAGGATTCCACACTCTAACATCAGTCATCTTCCCAGGCCAATGGTTTCCAGAATCAAACCTCAGTCATATTTCCAGGCCACATGGTTCCAGAATAAAACCTCAGTCATGTTCCCTGGACACAGGTTTCAGTAATAAACTCCCAGTCATGTTCCCAGGCCACACGGTTCCACAATTAAACCTCAGTCATATTCCCAGGCCAGAGGGTTCCACAATCAAACCTCTGTCCTGTTGCTAGGCCACGGTTCCACCATCAAGCCTCAGTCATGTTCCCAGGAAAGACTGTTCCACAATCAAACCTAAGTCATCTTGCCAAGCCACAGGCTTGAACCATCAAGCCTCACTCATGTTGCCAGGCCACAGGGTTCCACCATCAAGCCTCACTCATGTTCCCAAGCCTGAGGGTTCCACTATCAAACCTCAATCATGTTGCCAGGCCACAGGTTTCAACCATCAAACCTCAGTCATGTTCCCAGTAAACAGGGCTCCAGAATCAAACCAATGTCAAGTTCCCACGCCACGGGGTTCCAGTATCAGGCCTCAGTCATGTTCCCCGTGCACAGGGTGCCACAATCAAACTCAGTCATGTTGCCAGGCCACAGGTTTCTGCCATCACACCTCAGTCAAGTTGCCAGGCCACAGGGTTCCAGAATCAAGCCTCAGTCATTTTGCCAGGCCAGAGTGTTCCACCATCAAACCTCAGTCATGATCCCAAGCCACATGTTTCCACAATGAAACCTCAGTCATTTTCCCAGGCCAAAGGTTTCCAGAATCAAACCTCAGTCATATTCCCAGGACACATGGTTCCAGAATCAAACCTGAGTCATGTTCGCAGGCCACAGGTTTCAGCAATCAAACCTCAGTCATGTTCCCAGGACACAGGTGTGCAGAATCAAACCTCAGTCATGTTCCCAGGGAACAGGTTTCCAGAAACAAACCTCAGTCATATTCCCAGGACACATGGTTCCAGAATCAAACCTGAGTCATGTTCGCAGGCCAGAGGTTTCAGCAATCAAACCTCAGTCTTGTTCCCAGGACACAGGTTGCCAGAATCAACCCGATATCATGTTCCCTAGCCACAGTCTTCCAGAATCAAACCTCAGTCATGTTGCCAGGCCACAGGTTTCCACCATCAAACCTCAGGCATGTTCCCAGGCCACAGGGTTCCAGAATCAAAACGTTCTCATGTTCCCAGGCCACAGGGATCCAGAATCCACCGTTGTCATTTTCCCAGGCCACAAGATTCCAGAATCAATCCTCAGTTATGTTCCCAGGCTACAGGGATCCAGAATAAAACCTCAGTCATGTTCCCAGTCCACAGGGTTCCAGAACCGAGGCTCAGTCAGATTCCCGGGGCACAGTATTCCACAATCTAAACAGATGTCATGTTCCCAGGCCTCAGGGTTCCAGAATCCACCGATGTCATGTTCCCAGGCCACAGGGTTCCAGAATCAATCCTCAGTTATGTTCCCAGGCTACAGGGTTCCAGAATAAAATCTCAGTCATGTTCCCAGTCCACAGGGTTCCAGAACCAAGGCTCAGTCAGGTTCCCGGGGCACAGTATTCCACAATCTAAATAGATGTCATGTTCGCAGGACACAGTGTTCCAGAATCACGCCTCAGTCATGTTCCCAGGACACAGGGATCCAGAATCAAACTTCAGTCATGTTGCCAGGCCGTAGGGTACCACCATCAAACCTCAGTCATCTTCCCAGGACACAGGTTTCCAGAATCAAACCGATTTCATGTTCCCAGGCAACAGGGTACCGGAATCCAAACCGATGTCATGTTCCCAGGCCACAGGATTCCACACTCTAACATCAGTCATCTTCCCAGGCCAATGGTTTCCAGAATCAAACCTCAGTCATATTCCCAGGCCACATGGTTCCAGAATCAAACCTCAGTTGTGTTCCCAGGACACAGGGTTCCAGAATAAAACCTCAGTCATGTTCCCTGGACACAGGTTTCAGAAATAAAATCCCAGTCATGTTCCCAGGCCACAGGGTTCCACAATAAAAGCTCAGTCATATTCCCAGGCCAGAGGGTTCCACAATCAAACCTCAGTTCTGTTGCCAGACCACGGTTCCACCATCAAGCCTCAGTCATGTTCCCAGGGAACAGGCTTCCAGAAACAAACCTCAGTCATGTTCCCAAGGCACAGGGTTCCAGAATCAAACCTCAGTCTTGTTCCCAGGACACAGGTTGCCAGAATCAACCCGATATCATGTTCCCTAGCCACAGTCTTCCAGAATCAAACCTCAGTCCTGTTGCCAGGCCACAGGTTTCCACCATCAAACCTCAGGCATGTTCCCAGGCCACAGGGTTCCAGAATCCACCGATGTCATGTTCCCAGGCCACAGGATTCCACACTCTAACATCAGTCATCTTCCCAGGCCAATGGTTTCCAGAATCAAACGTCAGTCATATACCGAGGCCACATGGTTCCAGAATAAAACCTCAGTCATGTTCCCTGGACACAGGTTTCAGAAATAAACTCCCAGTCATGTTCCCAGGCCACAGGGTTCCACAATTAAACCTCAGTCATATTCCCAGGCCAGAGGGTTCCACAATCAAACCTCTGTCCTGTTGCTAGGCCACGGTTCCACCATCAAACCTCAGTCATGTTCCCAGGAAAGACTGTTCCACAATCAAACCTAAGTCATCTTTCCAAGCCACAGGGTTCCACCATCAAGCCTCACTCATTTTGCCAGGCCACAGGTTTCAACCATCAAACCTCAGTCATGTTCCCAGTAAACAGGGCTCCAGAATCAAACCAATGTCAAGTTCCCACGCCACGGGGTTCCAGTATCAGGCCTCAGTCATGTTCCCCGTGCACAGGGTGCCACAATCAAACTCAGTCATGTTGCCAGGCCACAGGTTTCTGCCATCACACCTCAGTCAAGTTGCCAGGCCACAGGGTTCCAGAATCAAGCCTCAGTCATTTTGCCAGGCCAGAGTGTTCCACCATCAAACCTCAGTCATGATCCCAAGCCACATGTTTCCAAAATGAAACCTCAGTCATTTTCCCAGGCCAAAGGTTTCCAAAATCAAACCTCAGTCATATTCCCAGGACACATGGATCCAGAATCAAACCTGAGTCATATTCCCAGGACACATGTTTCCAGAATCAAACCTGAGTCATGTTCGCAGGCCACAGGTTTCAGCAATCAAACCTCAGTCATGTTCCCAGGACACAGGTGTCCAGAATCAAACCTCAGTCATGTTCCCAGGGAACAGGTTTCCAGAAACAAACCTCAGTCATATTCCCAAGGCACAGGGTTCCAGAATCAAACCTCAGTCTTGTTCCCAGGACACAGGTTTCCAGAATCAACCCGATATCATATTCCCTAGCCACAGTCTTCCAGAATCAAACCTCAGTCATCTTGCCAGGCCACAGGTTTCCACCATCAAACCTCAGGCATGTTCCCAGGCCACAGGGTTCCAGAATCAAACCATTCTCATGTTCCCAGGCCACAGGGTTCCAGAATCCACCGTTGTCATTTTCCCAGGCCACAAGATTCCAGAATCAATCCTCAGTTATGTTCCCAGGCTACAGGGTTCCAGAATAAAACCTCAGTCATGTTCCCAGGCCACAGGGTTCCAGAACAGAGGATCAGTCAGGTTCCCGGGGCACAGTATTCCACAATCTAAACAGATGTCATGTTCCCAGGCCTCAGGGTTCCAAAATCCACTGATGTCATGTTCCCAGGCCACGGGGTTCCAGAATCAATCCTCAGTTATGTTCCCAGGCTACAGGGTTCCAGAATAAAACCTCAGTCATGTTCCCAGTCCACAGGGTTCCAGAACCAAGGCTCAGTCAGGTTCCCGGGGCACAGTATTCCACAATCTAAATAGATGTCATGTTCCCAGGCCACAGTGTTCCAGAATCACGCCTCAGCCATGTTCCCAGGACACAGGGATCCAGAATCAAACTTCAGTCATGTTGCCAGGCCATAGGGTACCACCATCAAACCTCAGTCATATTCCCCGGCCACAGGTTTCCAGAATCAAACTGATTACATGTTCCCAGGCAACAGGGTACCGGAATCCAAACCGATGTCATGTTCCCAGGCCACAGGATTCCACACTCTAACATCAGTCATCTTCCCAGGCCAATGGTTTCCAGAATCAAAACTCAGTCATATTCCCAGGCCACATGGTTCCAGAATCAAACCTCAGTTGTGTTCCCAGGACACAGGGTTCCAGAATAAAACCTCAGTCATGTTCCCTGGACACAGGTTTCAGAAATAAAATCCCAGTCATGTTCCCAGGCCACAGGGTTCCACAATAAAAGCTCAGTCATATTCCCAGGCCAGAGCGTTCCACAATCAAACCTCAGTTCTGTTGCCAGACCATGCTTCCACCATCAAGCCTCAGTCATGTTCCCAGGGAACAGGCTTCCAGAAACAAACCTCAGTCATGTTCCCAAGGCACAGGGTTCCAGAATCAAACCTCAGTCTTGTTCCCAGGACACAGGTTGCCAGAATCAAGCCGATATCATGTTCCCTAGCCACAGTCTTCCAGAATCAAACCTCAGTCCTGTTGCCAGGCCACAGGTTTCCACCATCAAACCTCAGGCATGTTCCCAGGCCACAGGGTTCCAGAATCCACCGATGTCATGTTCCCAGGCCACAGGATTCCACACTCTAACATCAGTCATCTTCCCAGGCCAATGGTTTCCAGAATCAAACGTCAGTCATATTCCCAGGCCACATGGTTCCAGAATAAAACCTCAGTCATGTTCCCTGGACACAGGTTTCAGAAATAAACTCCCAGTCATGTTCCCAGGCCACAGGGTTCCACAATTAAACCTCAGTCATATTCCCAGGCCAGAGGGTTCCACAATCAAACCTCTGTCCTGTTGCTAGGCCACGGTTCCACCATCAAGCCTCAGTCATGTTCCCAGGAAAGACTGTTCCACAATCAAACCTAAGTCATCTTGCCAAGCCACAGGCTTCCACCATCAAGCCTCACTCATGTTGCCAGGCCACAGGGTTCCACCATCAAGCCTCACTCATGTTCCCAAGCCTGAGGGTTCCACTATCAAACCTCAATCATGTTGCCAGGCCACAGGTTTCAACCATCAAACCTCAGTCATGTTCCCAGTAAACAGGGCTCCAGAATCAAACCAATGTCAAGTTCCCACGCCACGGGGTTCCAGTATCAGGCCTCAGTCATGTTCCCCGTGCACAGGGTGCCACAATCAAACTCAGTCATGTTGCCAGGCCACAGGTTTCTGCCATCACACCTCAGTCAAGTTGCCAGGCCACAGGGTTCCAGAATCAAGCCCCAGTCATTTTACCAGGCCATAGTGTTCCACCATCAAACCTCAGTCATGATCCCAAGCCACATGTTTCCACAATGAAACCTCAGTCATTTTCCCAGGCCAAAGGTTTCCAGAATCAAACCTCAGTCATATTCCCAGGACACATGGTTCCAGAATCAAACCTGAGTCATGTTCGCAGGCCACAGGTTTCAGCAATCAAACCTCAGTCATGTTCCCAGGACACAGGTGTCCAGAATCAAACCTCAGTCATGTTCCCAGGGAACAGGTTTCCAGAAACAAACCTCAGTCATATTCCCAGGACACATGGTTCCAGAATCAAACCTGAGTCATGTTCGCAGGCCACAGGTTTCAGCAATCAAACCTCAGTCTTGTTCCCAGGACACAGGTTGCCAGAATCAACCCGATATCATGTTCCCTAGCCACAGTCTTCCAGAATCAAACCTCAGTCATGTTGCCAGGCGACAGGTTTCCACCATCAAACCTCAGGCATGTTCCCAGGCCACAGGGTTCCAGAATCCACCGATGTCATGTTCCCAGGCCACAGGATTCCACACTCTAACATCAGTCATCTTCCCAGGCCAATGGTTTCCAGAATCAAACGTCAGTCATATTCCCAGGCCACATGGTTCCAGAATAAAACCTCAGTCATGTTCCCTGGACACAGGTTTCAGAAATACACTCCCAGTCATGTTCCCAGGCCACACGGTTCCACAATTAAACCTCAGTCATATTCCCAGGCCAGAGGGTTCCACAATCAAACCTCTGTCCTGTTGCTAGGCCACGGTTCCACCATCAAGCCTCAGTCATGTTCCCAGGAAAGACTGTTCCACAATCAAACCTAAGTCATCTTGCCAAGCCACAGGCTTGAACCATCAAGCCTCACTCATGTTGCCAGGCCACAGGGTTCCACCATCAAGCCTCACTCATGTTCCCAAGCCTGAGGGTTCCACTATCAAACCTCAATCATGTTGCCAGGCCACAGGTTTCAACCATCAAACCTCAGTCATGTTCCCAGTAAACAGGGCTCCAGAATCAAACCAATGTCAAGTTCCCACGCCACGGGGTTCCAGTATCAGGCCTCAGTCATGTTCCCCGTGCACAGGGTGCCACAATCAAACTCAGTCATGTTGCCAGGCCACAGGTTTCTGCCATCACACCTCAGTCAAGTTGCCAGGCCACAGGGTTCCAGAATCAAGCCTCAGTCATTTTGCCAGGCCATAGTGTTCCACCATCAAACCTCAGTCATGATCCCAAGCCACATGTTTCCACAATGAAACCTCAGTCATTTTCCCAGGCCAAAGGTTTCCAGAATCAAACCTCAGTCATATTCCCAGGACACATGGTTCCAGAATCAAACCTGAGTCATGTTCGCAGGCCACAGGTTTCAGCAATCAAACCTCAGTCATGTTCCCAGGACACAGGTGTCCAGAATCAAACCTCAGTCATGTTCCCAGGGAACAGGTTTCCAGAAACAAACCTCAGTCATGTTCCCAAGGCACAGGGTTCCAGAATCAAACCTCAGTCTTGTTCCCAGGACACAGGTTTCCAGAATCAACCCGATATCATGTTCCCTAGCCACAGTCTTCCAGAATCAAACCTCAGTCATGTTGCCAGGCCACAGGTTTCCACCATCAAACCTCAGGCATGTTCCCAGGCCACAGGGTGCCAGAATCAAACCGTTCTCATGTTCCCAGGCCACAGGGTTCCAGAATCCACCATTGTCATTTTTCCAGGCCACAAGATTCCAGAATCAATCCTCAGTTATGTTCCCAGGCTACAGGGATCCAGAATAAAACCTCAGTCATGTTCCCAGTCCACAGGGTTCCAGAACCGAGGCTCAGTCAGGTTCCCGGGGCACAGTATTCCACAATCTAAACAGATGTCATGTTCCCAGGCCTCAGGGTTCCAGAATCCACCGATGTCATGTTCCCAGGCCACAGGGTTCCAGAATCAATCCTCAGTTATGTTCCCAGGCTACAGGGTTCCAGAATAAAACCTCAGTCATGTTCCCAGTCCACAGGGTTCCAGAACCAAGGCTCAGTCAGGTTCCCGGGGCACAGTATTCCACAATCTAAATAGATGTCATGTTCCCAGGCCACAGTGTTCCAGAATCACGCCTCAGTCATGTTCCCAGGACACAGGGATCCAGAATCAAATTCAGTCATGTTGCCAGGCCGTAGCGTACCACCATCAAACCTCAGTCATCTTCCCAGGACACAGGTTTCCAGAATCAAACCGATTTCATGTTCCCAGGCAACAGGGTACCGGAATCCAAACCGATGTCATGTTCCCAGGCCACAGGATTCCACACTCTAACATCAGTCATCTTCCCAGGCCAATGGTTTCCAGAATCAAACCTCAGTCATATTCCCAGGCCACATGGTTCCAGAATCAAACCTCAGTTGTGTTCCCAGGACACAGGGTTCCAGAATAAAACCTCAGTCATGTTCCCTGGACACAGGTTTCAGAAATAAAATCCCAGTCATGTTCCCAGGCCACAGGGTTCCACAATAAAAGCTCAGTCATATTCCCAGGCCAGAGGGTTCCACAATCAAACCTCAGTTCTGTTGCCAGACCACGGTTCCACCATCAAGCCTCAGTCATGTTCCCAGGGAACAGGCTTCCAGAAACAAACCTCAGTCATGTTCCCAAGGCACAGGGTTCCAGAATCAAACCTCAGTCTTGTTCCCAGGACACAGGTTGCCAGAATCAACCCGATATCATGTTCCCTAGCCACAGTCTTCCAGAATCAAACCTCAGTTCTCTTGCCAGGCCACAGGTTTCCACCATCAAACCTCAGGCATGTTCCCAGGCCACAGGGTTCCAGAATCCACCGATGTCATGTTCCCAGGACACAGGATTCCACACTCTAACATCAGTCATCTTCCCAGGCCAATGGTTTCCAGAATCAAACGTCAGTCATATTCCCAGGCCACATGGTTCCAAAATAAAACCTCAGTCATGTTCCCTGGACACAGGTTTCAGAAATAAACTCCCAGTCATGTTCCCAGGCCACAGGGTTCCACAATTAAACCTCAGTCATATTCCCAGGCCAGAGGGTTCCACAATCAAACCTCTGTCCTGTTGCTAGGCCACGGTTCCACCATCAAGCCTCAGTCATGTTCCCAGGAAAGACTGTTCCACAATCAAACCTAAGTCATCTTGCCAAGCCACAGGCTTCCACCATCAAGCCTCACTCATGTTGCCAGGCCACAGGGTTCCACCATCAAGCCTCACTCATGTTCCCAGGCCTGAGGGTTCCACTATCAAACCTCAATCATGTTGCCAGGCCACAGGTGTCAACCATCAAACCTCAGTCATGTTCCCAGTAAACAGGGCTCCAGAATCAAACCAATGTCAACTTCCCACGCCACGGGGTTCCAGTATCAGGCCTCAGTCATGTTCCCCGTGCACAGGGTGCCACAATCAAACTCAGTCATGTTGCCAGTCCACAGGTTTCTGCCATCACACCTCAGTCAAGTTGCCAGGCCACAGGGTTCCAGAATCAAGCCTCAGTCATTTTGCCAGGCCATAGTGTTCCACCATCAAACCTCAGTCATGATCCCAAGCCACATGTTTCCACAATGAAACCTCAGTCATTTTCCCAGGCCAAAGGTTTCCAGAATCAAACCTCAGTCATATTCCCAGGACACATGGTTCCAGAATCAAACCTGAGTCATGTTCGCAGGCCACAGGTTTCAGCAATCAAACCTCAGTCATGTTCCCAGGACACAGGTGTCCAGAATCAAACCTCAGTCATGTTCCCAGGGAAAAGGCTTCCAGAAACAAACCTCAGTCATGTTCCCAAGGCACAGGGTTCCAGAATCAAACCTCAGTCTTGTTCCTAGGACACAGGTTTCCAGAATCAACCCGATATCATATTCCCTAGCCACAGTCCTCCAGAATCAAACCTCAGTCATCTTGCCAGGCCACAGGTTTCCACCATCAAACCTCAGGCATGTTCCCAGGCCACAGGGTTCCAGAATCAAACCGTTCTCATGTTCCCAGGCCACAGGGTTCCAGAATCCACCGTTGTCATTTTCCCAGGCCACAAGATTCCAGAATCAATCCTCAGTTATGTTCCCAGGCTACAGGGTTCCAGAATAAAACCTCAGTCATGTTCCCAGGCCATAGGGTTCCAGAACAGAGGATCAGTCAGGTTCCCGGGGCACAGTATTCCACAATCTAAACAGATGTCATGTTCCCAGGCCTCAGGGTTCCAGAATCCACCGATGTCATGTTCCCAGGCCACGGGGTTCCAGAATCAATCCTCAGTTATGTTCCCAGGCTACAGGGTTCCAGAATAAAACCTCAGTCATGTTCCCAGTCCACAGGGTTCCAGAACCAAGGCTCAGTCAGGTTCCCGGGGCACAGTATTCCACAATCTAAATAGATGTCATGTTCCCAGGCCACAGTGTTCCAGAATCACGCCTCAGCCATGTTCCCAGGACACAGGGATCCAGAATCAAACTTCAGTCATGTTGCCAGGCCATAGGGTACCACCATCAAACCTCAGTCATATTCCCCGGCCACAGGTTTCCAGAATCAAACCGATTACATGTTCCCAGGCAACAGGGTACCGGAATCCAAACCGATGTCATGTTCCCAGGCCACAGGATTCCACACTCTAACATCAGTCATCTTCCCAGGCCAATGGTTTCCAGAATCAAACCTCAGTCATATTCCCAGGCCACATGGTTCCAGAATCAAACCTCAGTTGTGTTCCCAGGACACAGGGTTCCAGAATAAAACCTCAGTCATGTTCCCTGTACACAGGTTTCAGAAATAAAATCCCAGTCATGTTCCCAGGCCACAGGGTTCCACAATAAAAGCTCAGTCATATTCCCAGGCCAGAGGGTTCCACAATCAAACCTCAGTTCTGTTGCCAGACCACGGTTCCACCATCAAGCCTCAGTCATGTTCCCAGGGAACAGGCTTCCAGAAACAAACCTCAGTCATGTTCCCAAGGCACAGGGTTCCAGAATCAAACCTCAGTCTTGTTCCCAGGACACAGGTTGCCAGAATCAACCCGATATCATGTTCCCTAGCCACAGTCTTCCAGAATCAAACCTCAGTCCTGTTGCCAGGCCACAGGTTTCCACCATCAAACCTCAGGCATGTTCCCAGGCCACAGGGTTCCAGAATCCACCGATGTCATGTTCCCAGGCCACAGGATTCCACACTCTAACATCAGTCATCTTCCCAGGCCAATGGTTTCCAGAATCAAACGTCAGTCATATACCCAGGCCACATGGTTCCAGAATAAAACCTCAGTCATGTTCCCTGGACACAGGTTTCAGAAATAAACTCCCAGTCATGTTCCCAGGCCACAGGGTTCCACAATTAAACCTCAGTCATATTCCCAGGCCAGAGGGTTCCACAATCAAACCTCTGTCCTGTTGCTAGGCCACGGTTCCACCATCAAGCCTCAGTCATGTTCCCAGGAAAGACTGTTCCACAATCAAACCTAAGTCATCTTGCCAAGCCACAGGCTTCCACCATCAAGCCTCACTCATGTTCCCAAGCCTGAGGCTTCCACTATCAAACCTCAATCATGTTGCCAGGCCACAGGTTTCAACCATCAAACCTCAGTCATGTTCCCAGTAAACAGGGCTCCAGAATCAAACCAATGTCAAGTTCCCACGCCACGGGGTTCCAGTATCAGGCCTCAGTCATGTTCCCCGTGCACAGGGTGCCACAATCAAACTCAGTCATGTTGCCAGGCCACAGGTTTCTGCCATCACACCTCAGTCAAGTTGCCAGGCCACAGGGTTCCAGAATCAAGCCTCAGTCATTTTGCCAGGCCATAGTGTTCCACCATCAAACCTCAGTCATGATCCCAAGCCACATGTTTCCACAATGAAACCTCAGTCATTTTCCCAGGCCAAAGGTTTCCAGAATCAAACCTCAGTCATATTCCCAGGACACATGGTTCCAGAATCAAACCTGAGTCATGTTCGCAGGCCACAGGTTTCAGCAATCAAACCTCAGTCATGTTCCCAGGACACAGGTGTCCAGAATCAAACCTCAGTCATGTTCCCAGGGAACAGGTTTCCAGAAACAAACCTCAGTCATATTCCCAGGACACATGGTTCCAGAATCATACCTGAGTCATGTTCGCAGGCCACAGGTTTCAGCAATCAAACCTCAGTCTTGTTCCCAGGACACAGGTTGCCAGAATCAACCCGATATCATGTTCCCTAGCCACAGTCTTCCAGAATCAAACCTCAGTCCTGTTGCCAGGCGACAGGTTTCCACCATCAAACCTCAGGCATGTTCCCAGGCCACAGGGTTCCAGAATCCACCGATGTCATGTTCCCAGGACACAGGATTCCACACTCTAACATCAGTCATCTTCCCAGGCCAATGGTTTCCAGAATCAAACGTCAGTCATATTCCCAGGCCACATGGTTCCAGAATAAAACCTCAGTCATGTTCCCTGGACACAGGTTACAGAAATAAACTCCCAGTCATGTTCCCAGGCCACACGGTTCCACAATTAAACCTCAGTCATATTCCCAGGCCAGAGGGTTCCACAATCAAACCTCTGTCCTGTTGCTAGGCCACGGTTCCACCATCAAGCCTCAGTCATGTTCCCAGGAAAGACTGTTCCACAATCAAACCTAAGTCATCTTGCCAAGCCACAGGCTTGAACCATCAAGCCTCACTCATGTTGCCAGGCCACAGGGTTCCACCATCAAGCCTCACTCATGTTCCCAAGCATGAGGGTTCCACTATCAAACCTCAATCATGTTGCCAGGCCACAGGTTTCAACCATCAAACCTCAGTCATGTTCCCAGTAAATAGGGCTCCAGAATCAAACCAATGTCAAGTTCCCACGCCACGGGGTTCCAGTATCAGGCCTCAGTCATGTTCCCCGTGCACAGGGTGCCACAATCAAACTCAGTCATGTTGCCAGGCCACAGGTTTCTGCCATCACACCTCAGTCAAGTTGCCAGGCCACAGGGTTCCAGAATCAAGCCCCAGTCATTTTACCAGGCCATAGTGTTCCACCATCAAACCTCAGTCATGATCCCAAGCCACATGTTTCCACAATGAAACCTCAGTCATTTTACCAGGCCAAAGGTTTCCAGAATCAAACCTCAGTCATATTCCCAGGACACATGGTTCCAGAATCAAACCTGAGTCATGTTCGCAGGCCACAGGTTTCAGCAATCAAACCTCAGTCATGTTCCCAGGACACAGGTGTCCAGAATCAAACCTCAGTCATGTTCCCAGGGAACAGGTTTCCAGAAACAAACCTCAGTCATATTCCCAGGACACATGGTTCCAGAATCAAACCTGAGTCATGTTTGCAGGCCACAGGTTTCAGCAATCAAACCTCAGTCTTGTTCCCAGGACACAGGTTGCCAGAATCAACCCGATATCATGTTCCCTAGCCACAGTCTTCCAGAATCAAACCTCAGTCATGTTGCCAGGCCACAGGTTTCCACCATCAAACCTCAGGCATGTTCCCAGGCCACAGGGTTCCAGAATCAAAACGTTCTCATGTTTCCAGGCCACAGGGATCCAGAATCCACCGTTGTCATTTTCCCAGGCCACAAGATTCCAGAATCAATCCTCAGTTATGTTCCCAGGCTACAGGGATCCAGAATAAAACCTCAGTCATGTTCCCAGTCCACAGGGTTCCAGAACCGTGGCTCAGTCAGATTCCCGGGGCACAGTATTCCACAATCTAAACAGATGTCATGTTCCCAGGCCTCAGGGTTCCAGAATCCACCGATGTCATGTTCCCAGGCCACAGGGTTCCAGAATCAATCCTCAGTTATGTTCCCAGGCTACAGGGTTCCAGAATAAAACCTCAGTCATGTTCCCAGTCCACAGGGTTCCAGAACCAAGGCTCAGTCAGGTTCCCGGGGCACAGTATTCCACAATCTAAATAGATGTCATGTTCCCAGGCCACAGTGTTCCAGAATCACGCCTCAGCCATGTTCCCAGGACACAGGGATCCAGAATCAAACTTCAGTCATGTTGCCAGGCGACAGGTTTCCACCATCAAACCTCAGGCATGTTCCCAGGCCACAGGGTTCCAGAATCCACCGATGTCATGTTCCCAGGACACAGGATTCCACACTCTAACATCAGTCATCTTCCCAGGCCAATGGTTTCCAGAATCAAACGTCAGTCATATTCCCAGGCCACATGGTTCCAGAATAAAACCTCAGTCATGTTCCCTGGACACAGGTTTCAGAAATAAACTCCCAGTCATGTTCCCAGGCCACACGGTTCCACAATTAAACCTCAGTCATATTCCCAGGCCAGAGGGTTCCACAATCAAACCTCTGTCCTGTTGCTAGGCCACGGTTCCACCATCAAGCCTCAGTCATGTTCCCAGGAAAGACTGTTCCACAATCAAACCTAAGTCATCTTGCCAAGCCACAGGCTTGAACCATCAAGCCTCACTCATGTTGCCAGGCCACAGGGTTCCACCATCAAGCCTCACTCATGTTCCCAAGCATGAGGGTTCCACTATCAAACCTCAATCATGTTGCCAGGCCACAGGTTTCAACCATCAAACCTCAGTCATGTTCCCAGTAAATAGGGCTCCAGAATCAAACCAATGTCAAGTTCCCACGCCACGGGGTTCCAGTATCAGGCCTCAGTCATGTTCCCCGTGCACAGGGTGCCACAATCAAACTCAGTCATGTTGCCAGGCCACAGGTTTCTGCCATCACACCTCAGTCAAGTTGCCAGGCCACAGGGTTCCAGAATCAAGCCTCAGTCATTTTACCAGGCCATAGTGTTCCACCATCAAACCTCAGTCATGATCCCAAGCCACATGTTTCCACAATGAAACCTCAGTCATTTTACCAGGCCAAAGGTTTCCAGAATCAAACCTCAGTCATATTCCCAGGACACATGGTTCCAGAATCAAACCTGAGTCATGTTCGCAGGCCACAGGTTTCAGCAATCAAACCTCAGTCATGTTCCCAGGACACAGGTGTCCAGAATCAAACCTCAGTCATGTTCCCAGGGAACAGGTTTCCAGAAACAAACCTCAGTCATATTCCCAGGACACATGGTTCCAGAATCAAACCTGAGTCATGTTCGCAGGCCACAGGTTTCAGCAATCAAACCTCAGTCTTGTTCCCAGGACACAGGTTGCCAGAATCAACCCGATATCATGTTCCCTAGCCACAGTCTTCCAGAATCAAACCTCAGTCATGTTGCCAGGCCACAGGTTTCCACCATCAAACCTCAGGCATGTTCCCAGGCCACAGGGTTCCAGAATCAAAACGTTCTCATGTTTCCAGGCCACAGGGATCCAGAATCCACCGTTGTCATTTTCCCAGGCCACAAGATTCCAGAATCAATCCTCAGTTATGTTCCCAGGCTACAGGGATCCAGAATAAAACCTCAGTCATGTTCCCAGTCCACAGGGTTCCAGAACCGTGGCTCAGTCAGATTCCCGGGGCACAGTATTCCACAATCTAAACAGATGTCATGTTCCCAGGCCTCAGGGTTCCAGAATCCACCGATGTCATGTTCCCAGGCCACAGGGTTCCAGAATCAATCCTCAGTTATGTTCCCAGGCTACAGGGTTCCAGAATAAAACCTCAGTCATGTTCCCAGTCCACAGGGTTCCAGAACCAAGGCTCAGTCAGGTTCCCGGGGCACAGTATTCCACAATCTAAATAGATGTCATGTTCGCAGGACACAGTGTTCCAGAATCACGCCTCAGTCATTTTCCCAGGACACAGGGATCCAGAATCAAACTTCAGTCATGTTGCCAGGCCGTAGGGTACCACCATCAAACCTCAGTCATCTTCCCAGGACACAGGTTTCCAGAATCAAACCGATTTCATGTTCCCAGGCAACAGGGTACCGGAATCCAAACCGATGTCATGTTCCCAGGCCACAGGATTCCACACTCTAACATCAGTCATCTTCCCAGGCCAATGGTTTCCAGAATCAAACCTCAGTCATATTCCCAGGCCACATGGATCCAGAATCAAACCTCAGTTGTGTTCCCAGGACACAGGGTTCCAGAATAAAACCTCAGTCATGTTCCCTGGACACAGGTTTCAGAAATAAAATCCCAGTCATGTTCCCAGGCCACAGGGTTCCACAATAAAAGCTCAGTCATATTCCCAGGCCAGAGGGTTCCACAATCAAACCTCAGTTCTGTTGCCAGACCACGGTTCCACCATCAAGCCTCAGTCATGTTCCCAGGGAACAGGCTTCCAGAAACAAACCTCAGTCATGTTCCCAAGGCACAGGGTTCCAGAATCAAACCTCAGTCTTGTTCCCAGGACACAGGTTGCCAGAATCAACCCGATATCATGTTCCCTAGCCACAGTCTTCCAGAATCAAACCTCAGTCCTGTTGCCAGGCCACAGGTTTCCACCATCAAACCTCAGGCATGTTCCCAGGCCACAGGGTTCCAGAATCCACCGATGTCATGTTCCCAGGCCACAGGATTCCACACTCTAACATCAGTCATCTTCCCAGGCCAATGGTTTCCAGAATCAAACGTCAGTCATATACCCAGGCCACATGGTTCCAGAATAAAACCTCAGTCATGTTCCCTGGACACAGGTTTCAGAAATAAACTCCCAGTCATGTTCCCAGGCCACAGGGTTCCACAATTAAACCTCAGTCATATTCCCAGGCCAGAGGGTTCCACAATCAAACCTCTGTCCTGTTGCTAGGCCACGGTTCCACCATCAAACCTCAGTCATGTTCCCAGGAAAGACTGTTCCACAATCAAACCTAAGTCATCTTTCCAAGCCACAGGGTTCCACCATCAAGCCTCACTCATTTTGCCAGGCCACAGGTTTCAACCATCAAACCTCAGTCATGTTCCCAGTAAACAGGGCTCCAGAATCAAACCAATGTCAAGTTCCCACGCCACGGGGTTCCAGTATCAGGCCTCAGTCATGTTCCCCGTGCACAGGGTGCCACAATCAAACTCAGTCATGTTGCCAGGCCACAGGTTTCTGCCATCACACCTCAGTCAAGTTGCCAGGCCACAGGGTTCCAGAATCAAGCCTCAGTCATTTTGCCAGGCCAGAGTGTTCCACCATCAAACCTCAGTCATGATCCCAAGCCACATGTTTCCAAAATGAAACCTCAGTCATTTTCCCAGGCCAAAGTTTTCCAAAATCAAACCTCAGTCAAATTCCCAGGACACATGGATCCAGAATCAAACCTGAGTCATATTCCCAGGACACATGGTTCCAGAATCAAACCTGAGTCATGTTCGCAGGCCACAGGTTTCAGCAATCAAACCTCAGTCATGTTCCCAGGACACAGGTGTCCAGAATCAAACCTCAGTCATGTTCCCAGGGAACAGGTTTCCAGAAACAAACCTCAGTCATGTTCCCAAGGCACAGGGTTCCAGAATCAAACCTCAGTCTTGTTTCCAGGACACAGGTTTCCAGAATCAACCCGATATCATATTCCCTAGCCACAGTCTTCCAGAATCAAACCTCAGTCATCTTGCCAGGCCACAGGTTTCCACCATCAAACCTCAGGCATGTTCCCAGGCCACAGGGTTCCAGAATCAAACCATTCTCATGTTCCCAGGCCACAGGGTTCCAGAATCCACCGTTGTCATTTTCCCAGGCCACAAGATTCCAGAATCAATCCTCAGTTATGTTCCCAGGCTACAGGGTTCCAGAATAAAACCTCAGTCATGTTCCCAGGCCACAGGGTTCCAGAACAGAGGATCAGTCAGGTTCCCGGGGCACAGTATTCCACAATCTAAACAGATGTCATGTTCCCAGGCCTCAGGGTTCCAAAATCCACTGATGTCATGTTCCCAGGCCACGGGGTTCCAGAATCAATCCTCAGTTATGTTCCCAGGCTACATGGTTCCAGAATAAAACCTCAGTCATGTTCCCTGGACACAGGTTTCAGAAATAAACTCCCAGTCATGTTCCCAGGCCACAGGGTTCCACAATTAAACCTCAGTCATATTCCCAGGCCAGAGGGTTCCACAATCAAACCTCTGTCCTGTTGCTAGGCCACGGTTCCACCATCAAGCCTCAGTCATGTTCCCAGGAAAGACTGTTCCACAATCAAACCTAAGTCATCTTGCCAAGCCACAGGCTTCCACCATCAAGCCTCACTTATGTTGCCAGGCCACAGGGTTCCACCATCAAGCCTCACTCATGTTGCCAGGCCACAGGTTTCAACCATCAAACCTCAGTCATGTTCCCAGTAAACAGGGCTCCAGAATCAAACCAATGTCAAGTTCCCACGCCACGGGGTTCCAGTATCAGGCCTCAGTCATGTTCCCCGTGCACAGGGTGCCACAATCAAACTCAGTCATGTTGCCAGGCCACAGGTTTCTGCCATCACACCTCAGTCAAGTTGCCAGGCCACAGGGTTCCAGAATCAAGCCTCAGTCATTTTGCCAGGCCATAGTGTTCCACCATCAAACCTCAGTCATGATCCCAAGCCACATGTTTCCACAATGAAACCTCAGTCATTTTCCCAGGCCAAAGGTTTCCAGAATCAAACCTCAGTCATATTCCCAGGACACATGGTTCCAGAATCAAACCTGAGTCATGTTCGCAGGCCACAGGTTTCAGCAATCAAACCTCAGTCATGTTCCCAGGACACAGGTGTCCAGAATCAAACCTCAGTCATGTTCCCAGGGAACAGGTTTCCAAAAACAAACCTCAGTCATATTCCCAGGACACATGGTTCCAGAATCATACCTGAGTCATGTTCGCAGGCCACAGGTTTCAGCAATCAAACCTCAGTCTTGTTCCCAGGACACAGGTTGCCAGATCAACCCGATATCATGTTCCCTAGCCACAGTCTTCCAGAATCAAACCTCAGTCCTGTTGCCAGGCGACAGGTTTCCACCATCAAACCTCAGGCATGTTCCCAGGCCACAGGGTTCCAGAATCCACCGATGTCATGTTCCCAGGCCACAGGATTCCACACTCTAACATCAGTCATCTTCCCAGGCCAATGGTTTCCAGAATCAAACCTCAGTCATATTTCCAGGCCACATGGTTCCAGAATAAAACCTCAGTCATGTTCCCTGGACACAGGTTTCAGTAATAAACTCCCAGTCATGTTCCCAGGCCACACGGTTCCACAATTAAACCTCAGTCATATTCCCAGGCCAGAGGGTTCCACAATCAAACCTCTGTCCTGTTGCTAGGCCACGGTTCCACCATCAAGCCTCAGTCATGTTCCCAGGAAAGACTGTTCCACAATCAAACCTAAGTCATCTTGCCAAGCCACAGGCTTGAACCATCAAGCCTCACTCATGTTGCCAGGCCACAGGGTTCCACCATCAAGCCTCACTCATGTTCCCAAGCCTGAGGGTTCCACTATCAAACCTCAATCATGTTGCCAGGCCACAGGTTTCAACCATCAAACCTCAGTCATGTTCCCAGTAAACAGGGCTCCAGAATCAAACCAATGTCAAGTTCCCACGCCACGGGGTTCCAGTATCAGGCCTCAGTCATGTTCCCCGTGCACAGGGTGCCACAATCAAACTCAGTCATGTTGCCAGGCCACAGGTTTCTGCCATCACACCTCAGTCAAGTTGCCAGGCCACAGGGTTCCAGAATCAAGCCTCAGTCATTTTGCCAGGCCAGAGTGTTCCACCATCAAACCTCAGTCATGATCCCAAGCCACATGTTTCCACAATGAAACCTCAGTCATTTTCCCAGGCCAAAGGTTTCCAGAATCAAACCTCAGTCATATTCCCAGGACACATGGTTCCAGAATCAAACCTGAGTCATGTTCGCAGGCCACAGGTTTCAGCAATCAAACCTCAGTCATGTTCCCAGGACACAGGTGTGCAGAATCAAACCTCAGTCATGTTCCCAGGGAACAGGTTTCCAGAAACAAACCTCAGTCATATTCCCAGGACACATGGTTCCAGAATCAAACCTGAGTCATGTTCGCAGGCCAGAGGTTTCAGCAATCAAACCTCAGTCTTGTTCCCAGGACACAGGTTGCCAGAATCAACCCGATATCATGTTCCCTAGCCACAGTCTTCCAGAATCAAACCTCAGTCATGTTGCCAGGCCACAGGTTTCCACCATCAAACCTCAGGCATGTTCCCAGGCCACAGGGTTCCAGAATCAAAACGTTCTCATGTTCCCAGGCCACAGGGATCCAGAATCCACCGTTGTCATTTTCCCAGGCCACAAGATTCCAGAATCAATCCTCAGTTATGTTCCCAGGCTACAGGGATCCAGAATAAAACCTCAGTCATGTTCCCAGTCCACAGGGTTCCAGAACCGAGGCTCAGTCAGATTCCCGGGGCACAGTATTCCACAATCTAAACAGATGTCATGTTCCCAGGCCTCAGGGTTCCAGAATCCACCGATGTCATGTTCCCAGGCCACAGGGTTCCAGAATCAATCCTCAGTTATGTTCCCAGGCTACAGGGTTCCAGAATAAAATCTCAGTCATGTTCCCAGTCCACAGGGTTCCAGAACCAAGGCTCAGTCAGGTTCCCGGGGCACAGTATTCCACAATCTAAATAGATGTCATGTTCGCAGGACACAGTGTTCCAGAATCACGCCTCAGTCATGTTCCCAGGACACAGGGATCCAGAATCAAACTTCAGTCATGTTGCCAGGCCGTAGGGTACCACCATCAAACCTCAGTCATCTTCCCAGGACACAGGTTTCCAGAATCAAACCGATTTCATGTTCCCAGGCAACAGGGTACCGGAATCCAAACCGATGTCATGTTCCCAGGCCACAGGATTCCACACTCTAACATCAGTCATCTTCCCAGGCCAATGGTTTCCAGAATCAAACCTCAGTCATATTCCCAGGCCACATGGTTCCAGAATCAAACCTCAGTTGTGTTCCCAGGACACAGGGTTCCAGAATAAAACCTCAGTCATGTTCCCTGGACACAGGTTTCAGAAATAAAATCCCAGTCATGTTCCCAGGCCACAGGGTTCCACAATAAAAGCTCAGTCATATTCCCAGGCCAGAGGGTTCCACAATCAAACCTCAGTTCTGTTGCCAGACCACGGTTCCACCATCAAGCCTCAGTCATGTTCCCAGGGAACAGGCTTCCAGAAACAAACCTCAGTCATGTTCCCAAGGCACAGGGTTCCAGAATCAAACCTCAGTCTTGTTCCCAGGACACAGGTTGCCAGAATCAACCCGATATCATGTTCCCTAGCCACAGTCTTCCAGAATCAAACCTCAGTCCTGTTGCCAGGCCACAGGTTTCCACCATCAAACCTCAGGCATGTTCCCAGGCCACAGGGTTCCAGAATCCACCGATGTCATGTTCCCAGGCCACAGGATTCCACACTCTAACATCAGTCATCTTCCCAGGCCAATGGTTTCCAGAATCAAACGTCAGTCATATACCGAGGCCACATGGTTCCAGAATAAAACCTCAGTCATGTTCCCTGGACACAGGTTTCAGAAATAAACTCCCAGTCATGTTCCCAGGCCACAGGGTTCCACAATTAAACCTCAGTCATATTCCCAGGCCAGAGGGTTCCACAATCAAACCTCTGTCCTGTTGCTAGGCCACGGTTCCACCATCAAACCTCAGTCATGTTCCCAGGAAAGACTGTTCCACAATCAAACCTAAGTCATCTTTCCAAGCCACAGGGTTCCACCATCAAGCCTCACTCATTTTGCCAGGCCACAGGTTTCAACCATCAAACCTCAGTCATGTTCCCAGTAAACAGGGCTCCAGAATCAAACCAATGTCAAGTTCCCACGCCACGGGGTTCCAGTATCAGGCCTCAGTCATGTTCCCCGTGCACAGGGTGCCACAATCAAACTCAGTCATGTTGCCAGGCCACAGGTTTCTGCCATCACACCTCAGTCAAGTTGCCAGGCCACAGGGTTCCAGAATCAAGCCTCAGTCATTTTGCCAGGCCAGAGTGTTCCACCATCAAACCTCAGTCATGATCCCAAGCCACATGTTTCCAAAATGAAACCTCAGTCATTTTCCCAGGCCAAAGGTTTCCAAAATCAAACCTCAGTCATATTCCCAGGACACATGGATCCAGAATCAAACCTGAGTCATATTCCCAGGACACATGTTTCCAGAATCAAACCTGAGTCATGTTCGCAGGCCACAGGTTTCAGCAATCAAACCTCAGTCATGTTCCCAGGACACAGGTGTCCAGAATCAAACCTCAGTCATGTTCCCAGGGAACAGGTTTCCAGAAACAAACCTCAGTCATATTCCCAAGGCACAGGGTTCCAGAATCAAACCTCAGTCTTGTTCCCAGGACACAGGTTTCCAGAATCAACCCGATATCATATTCCCTAGCCACAGTCTTCCAGAATCAAACCTCAGTCATCTTGCCAGGCCACAGGTTTCCACCATCAAACCTCAGGCATGTTCCCAGGCCACAGGGTTCCAGAATCAAACCATTCTCATGTTCCCAGGCCACAGGGTTCCAGAATCCACCGTTGTCATTTTCCCAGGCCACAAGATTCCAGAATCAATCCTCAGTTATGTTCCCAGGCTACAGGGTTCCAGAATAAAACCTCAGTCATGTTCCCAGGCCACAGGGTTCCAGAACAGAGGATCAGTCAGGTTCCCGGGGCACAGTATTCCACAATCTAAACAGATGTCATGTTCCCAGGCCTCAGGGTTCCAAAATCCACTGATGTCATGTTCCCAGGCCACGGGGTTCCAGAATCAATCCTCAGTTATGTTCCCAGGCTACAGGGTTCCAGAATAAAACCTCAGTCATGTTCCCAGTCCACAGGGTTCCAGAACCAAGGCTCAGTCAGGTTCCCGGGGCACAGTATTCCACAATCTAAATAGATGTCATGTTCCCAGGCCACAGTGTTCCAGAATCACGCCTCAGCCATGTTCCCAGGACACAGGGATCCAGAATCAAACTTCAGTCATGTTGCCAGGCCATAGGGTACCACCATCAAACCTCAGTCATATTCCCCGGCCACAGGTTTCCAGAATCAAACTGATTACATGTTCCCAGGCAACAGGGTACCGGAATCCAAACCGATGTCATGTTCCCAGGCCACAGGATTCCACACTCTAACATCAGTCATCTTCCCAGGCCAATGGTTTCCAGAATCAAAACTCAGTCATATTCCCAGGCCACATGGTTCCAGAATCAAACCTCAGTTGTGTTCCCAGGACACAGGGTTCCAGAATAAAACCTCAGTCATGTTCCCTGGACACAGGTTTCAGAAATAAAATCCCAGTCATGTTCCCAGGCCACAGGGTTCCACAATAAAAGCTCAGTCATATTCCCAGGCCAGAGCGTTCCACAATCAAACCTCAGTTCTGTTGCCAGACCATGCTTCCACCATCAAGCCTCAGTCATGTTCCCAGGGAACAGGCTTCCAGAAACAAACCTCAGTCATGTTCCCAAGGCACAGGGTTCCAGAATCAAACCTCAGTCTTGTTCCCAGGACACAGGTTGCCAGAATCAAGCCGATATCATGTTCCCTAGCCACAGTCTTCCAGAATCAAACCTCAGTCCTGTTGCCAGGCCACAGGTTTCCACCATCAAACCTCAGGCATGTTCCCAGGCCACAGGGTTCCAGAATCCACCGATGTCATGTTCCCAGGCCACAGGATTCCACACTCTAACATCAGTCATCTTCCCAGGCCAATGGTTTCCAGAATCAAACGTCAGTCATATTCCCAGGCCACATGGTTCCAGAATAAAACCTCAGTCATGTTCCCTGGACACAGGTTTCAGAAATAAACTCCCAGTCATGTTCCCAGGCCACAGGGTTCCACAATTAAACCTCAGTCATATTCCCAGGCCAGAGGGTTCCACAATCAAACCTCTGTCCTGTTGCTAGGCCACGGTTCCACCATCAAGCCTCAGTCATGTTCCCAGGAAAGACTGTTCCACAATCAAACCTAAGTCATCTTGCCAAGCCACAGGCTTCCACCATCAAGCCTCACTCATGTTGCCAGGCCACAGGGTTCCACCATCAAGCCTCACTCATGTTCCCAAGCCTGAGGGTTCCACTATCAAACCTCAATCATGTTGCCAGGCCACAGGTTTCAACCATCAAACCTCAGTCATGTTCCCAGTAAACAGGGCTCCAGAATCAAACCAATGTCAAGTTCCCACGCCACGGGGTTCCAGTATCAGGCCTCAGTCATGTTCCCCGTGCACAGGGTGCCACAATCAAACTCAGTCATGTTGCCAGGCCACAGGTTTCTGCCATCACACCTCAGTCAAGTTGCCAGGCCACAGGGTTCCAGAATCAAGCCCCAGTCATTTTACCAGGCCATAGTGTTCCACCATCAAACCTCAGTCATGATCCCAAGCCACATGTTTCCACAATGAAACCTCAGTCATTTTCCCAGGCCAAAGGTTTCCAGAATCAAACCTCAGTCATATTCCCAGGACACATGGTTCCAGAATCAAACCTGAGTCATGTTCGCAGGCCACAGGTTTCAGCAATCAAACCTCAGTCATGTTCCCAGGACACAGGTGTCCAGAATCAAACCTCAGTCATGTTCCCAGGGAACAGGTTTCCAGAAACAAACCTCAGTCATATTCCCAGGACACATGGTTCCAGAATCAAACCTGAGTCATGTTCGCAGGCCACAGGTTTCAGCAATCAAACCTCAGTCTTGTTCCCAGGACACAGGTTGCCAGAATCAACCCGATATCATGTTCCCTAGCCACAGTCTTCCAGAATCAAACCTCAGTCATGTTGCCAGGCGACAGGTTTCCACCATCAAACCTCAGGCATGTTCCCAGGCCACAGGGTTCCAGAATCCACCGATGTCATGTTCCCAGGCCACAGGATTCCACACTCTAACATCAGTCATCTTCCCAGGCCAATGGTTTCCAGAATCAAACGTCAGTCATATTCCCAGGCCACATGGTTCCAGAATAAAACCTCAGTCATGTTCCCTGGACACAGGTTTCAGAAATACACTCCCAGTCATGTTCCCAGGCCACACGGTTCCACAATTAAACCTCAGTCATATTCCCAGGCCAGAGGGTTCCACAATCAAACCTCTGTCCTGTTGCTAGGCCACGGTTCCACCATCAAGCCTCAGTCATGTTCCCAGGAAAGACTGTTCCACAATCAAACCTAAGTCATCTTGCCAAGCCACAGGCTTGAACCATCAAGCCTCACTCATGTTGCCAGGCCACAGGGTTCCACCATCAAGCCTCACTCATGTTCCCAAGCCTGAGGGTTCCACTATCAAACCTCAATCATGTTGCCAGGCCACAGGTTTCAACCATCAAACCTCAGTCATGTTCCCAGTAAACAGGGCTCCAGAATCAAACCAATGTCAAGTTCCCACGCCACGGGGTTCCAGTATCAGGCCTCAGTCATGTTCCCCGTGCACAGGGTGCCACAATCAAACTCAGTCATGTTGCCAGGCCACAGGTTTCTGCCATCACACCTCAGTCAAGTTGCCAGGCCACAGGGTTCCAGAATCAAGCCTCAGTCATTTTGCCAGGCCATAGTGTTCCACCATCAAACCTCAGTCATGATCCCAAGCCACATGTTTCCACAATGAAACCTCAGTCATTTTCCCAGGCCAAAGGTTTCCAGAATCAAACCTCAGTCATATTCCCAGGACACATGGTTCCAGAATCAAACCTGAGTCATGTTCGCAGGCCACAGGTTTCAGCAATCAAACCTCAGTCATGTTCCCAGGACACAGGTGTCCAGAATCAAACCTCAGTCATGTTCCCAGGGAACAGGTTTCCAGAAACAAACCTCAGTCATGTTCCCAAGGCACAGGGTTCCAGAATCAAACCTCAGTCTTGTTCCCAGGACACAGGTTTCCAGAATCAACCCGATATCATGTTCCCTAGCCACAGTCTTCCAGAATCAAACCTCAGTCATGTTGCCAGGCCACAGGTTTCCACCATCAAACCTCAGGCATGTTCCCAGGCCACAGGGTGCCAGAATCAAACCGTTCTCATGTTCCCAGGCCACAGGGTTCCAGAATCCACCATTGTCATTTTTCCAGGCCACAAGATTCCAGAATCAATCCTCAGTTATGTTCCCAGGCTACAGGGATCCAGAATAAAACCTCAGTCATGTTCCCAGTCCACAGGGTTCCAGAACCGAGGCTCAGTCAGGTTCCCGGGGCACAGTATTCCACAATCTAAACAGATGTCATGTTCCCAGGCCTCAGGGTTCCAGAATCCACCGATGTCATGTTCCCAGGCCACAGGGTTCCAGAATCAATCCTCAGTTATGTTCCCAGGCTACAGGGTTCCAGAATAAAACCTCAGTCATGTTCCCAGTCCACAGGGTTCCAGAACCAAGGCTCAGTCAGGTTCCCGGGGCACAGTATTCCACAATCTAAATAGATGTCATGTTCCCAGGCCACAGTGTTCCAGAATCACGCCTCAGTCATGTTCCCAGGACACAGGGATCCAGAATCAAATTCAGTCATGTTGCCAGGCCGTAGCGTACCACCATCAAACCTCAGTCATCTTCCCAGGACACAGGTTTCCAGAATCAAACCGATTTCATGTTCCCAGGCAACAGGGTACCGGAATCCAAACCGATGTCATGTTCCCAGGCCACAGGATTCCACACTCTAACATCAGTCATCTTCCCAGGCCAATGGTTTCCAGAATCAAACCTCAGTCATATTCCCAGGCCACATGGTTCCAGAATCAAACCTCAGTTGTGTTCCCAGGACACAGGGTTCCAGAATAAAACCTCAGTCATGTTCCCTGGACACAGGTTTCAGAAATAAAATCCCAGTCATGTTCCCAGGCCACAGGGTTCCACAATAAAAGCTCAGTCATATTCCCAGGCCAGAGGGTTCCACAATCAAACCTCAGTTCTGTTGCCAGACCACGGTTCCACCATCAAGCCTCAGTCATGTTCCCAGGGAACAGGCTTCCAGAAACAAACCTCAGTCATGTTCCCAAGGCACAGGGTTCCAGAATCAAACCTCAGTCTTGTTCCCAGGACACAGGTTGCCAGAATCAACCCGATATCATGTTCCCTAGCCACAGTCTTCCAGAATCAAACCTCAGTTCTCTTGCCAGGCCACAGGTTTCCACCATCAAACCTCAGGCATGTTCCCAGGCCACAGGGTTCCAGAATCCACCGATGTCATGTTCCCAGGACACAGGATTCCACACTCTAACATCAGTCATCTTCCCAGGCCAATGGTTTCCAGAATCAAACGTCAGTCATATTCCCAGGCCACATGGTTCCAAAATAAAACCTCAGTCATGTTCCCTGGACACAGGTTTCAGAAATAAACTCCCAGTCATGTTCCCAGGCCACAGGGTTCCACAATTAAACCTCAGTCATATTCCCAGGCCAGAGGGTTCCACAATCAAACCTCTGTCCTGTTGCTAGGCCACGGTTCCACCATCAAGCCTCAGTCATGTTCCCAGGAAAGACTGTTCCACAATCAAACCTAAGTCATATTGCCAAGCCACAGGCTTCCACCATCAAGCCTCACTCATGTTGCCAGGCCACAGGGTTCCACCATCAAGCCTCACTCATGTTCCCAGGCCTGAGGGTTCCACTATCAAACCTCAATCATGTTGCCAGGCCACAGGTGTCAACCATCAAACCTCAGTCATGTTCCCAGTAAACAGGGCTCCAGAATCAAACCAATGTCAACTTCCCACGCCACGGGGTTCCAGTATCAGGCCTCAGTCATGTTCCCCGTGCACAGGGTGCCACAATCAAACTCAGTCATGTTGCCAGTCCACAGGTTTCTGCCATCACACCTCAGTCAAGTTGCCAGGCCACAGGGTTCCAGAATCAAGCCTCAGTCATTTTGCCAGGCCATAGTGTTCCACCATCAAACCTCAGTCATGATCCCAAGCCACATGTTTCCACAATGAAACCTCAGTCATTTTCCCAGGCCAAAGGTTTCCAGAATCAAACCTCAGTCATATTCCCAGGACACATGGTTCCAGAATCAAACCTGAGTCATGTTCGCAGGCCACAGGTTTCAGCAATCAAACCTCAGTCATGTTCCCAGGACACAGGTGTCCAGAATCAAACCTCAGTCATGTTCCCAGGGAACAGGCTTCCAGAAACAAACCTCAGTCATGTTCCCAAGGCACAGGGTTCCAGAATCAAACCTCAGTCTTGTTCCTAGGACACAGGTTTCCAGAATCAACCCGATATCATATTCCCTAGCCACAGTCCTCCAGAATCAAACCTCAGTCATCTTGCCAGGCCACAGGTTTCCACCATCAAACCTCAGGCATGTTCCCAGGCCACAGGGTTCCAGAATCAAACCGTTCTCATGTTCCCAGGCCACAGGGTTCCAGAATCCACCGTTGTCATTTTCCCAGGCCACAAGATTCCAGAATCAATCCTCAGTTATGTTCCCAGGCTACAGGGTTCCAGAATAAAACCTCAGTCATGTTCCCAGGCCATAGGGTTCCAGAACAGAGGATCAGTCAGGTTCCCGGGGCACAGTATTCCACAATCTAAACAGATGTCATGTTCCCAGGCCTCAGGGTTCCAGAATCCACCGATGTCATGTTCCCAGGCCACGGGGTTCCAGAATCAATCCTCAGTTATGTTCCCAGGCTACAGGGTTCCAGAATAAAACCTCAGTCATGTTCCCAGTCCACAGGGTTCCAGAACCAAGGCTCAGTCAGGTTCCCGGGGCACAGTATTCCACAATCTAAATAGATGTCATGTTCCCAGGCCACAGTGTTCCAGAATCACGCCTCAGCCATGTTCCCAGGACACAGGGATCCAGAATCAAACTTCAGTCATGTTGCCAGGCCATAGGGTACCACCATCAAACCTCAGTCATATTCCCCGGCCACAGGTTTCCAGAATCAAACCGATTACATGTTCCCAGGCAACAGGGTACCGGAATCCAAACCGATGTCATGTTCCCAGGCCACAGGATTCCACACTCTAACATCAGTCATCTTCCCAGGCCAATGGTTTCCAGAATCAAACCTCAGTCATATTCCCAGGCCACATGGTTCCAGAATCAAACCTCAGTTGTGTTCCCAGGACACAGGGTTCCAGAATAAAACCTCAGTCATGTTCCCTGTACACAGGTTTCAGAAATAAAATCCCAGTCATGTTCCCAGGCCACAGGGTTCCACAATAAAAGCTCAGTCATATTCCCAGGCCAGAGGGTTCCACAATCAAACCTCAGTTCTGTTGCCAGACCACGGTTCCACCATCAAGCCTCAGTCATGTTCCCAGGGAACAGGCTTCCAGAAACAAACCTCAGTCATGTTCCCAAGGCACAGGGTTCCAGAATCAAACCTCAGTCTTGTTCCCAGGACACAGGTTGCCAGAATCAACCCGATATCATGTTCCCTAGCCACAGTCTTCCAGAATCAAACCTCAGTCCTGTTGCCAGGCCACAGGTTTCCACCATCAAACCTCAGGCATGTTCCCAGGCCACAGGGTTCCAGAATCCACCGATGTCATGTTCCCAGGCCACAGGATTCCACACTCTAACATCAGTCATCTTCCCAGG
This sequence comes from Balaenoptera physalus, assembly GCF_965194825.1. NCBI lineage: Eukaryota > Metazoa > Chordata > Mammalia > Artiodactyla > Balaenopteridae > Balaenoptera > Balaenoptera physalus. Next base: position 208,907 of record NW_028125815.1, read on the forward strand.
CCAATGGTTTCCAGAATCAAACGTCAGTCATATACCCAGGCCACATGGTTCCAGAATAAAACCTCAGTCATGTTCCCTGGACACAGGTTTCAGAAATAAACTCCCAGTCATGTTCCCAGGCCACAGGGTTCCACAATTAAACCTCAGTCATATTCCCAGGCCAGAGGGTTCCACAATCAAACCTCTGTCCTGTTGCTAGGCCACGGTTCCACCATCAAGCCTCAGTCATGTTCCCAGGAAAGACTGTTCCACAATCAAACCTAAGTCATCTTGCCAAGCCACAGGCTTCCACCATCAAGCCTCACTCATGTTCCCAAGCCTGAGGCTTCCACTATCAAACCTCAATCATGTTGCCAGGCCACAGGTTTCAACCATCAAACCTCAGTCATGTTCCCAGTAAACAGGGCTCCAGAATCAAACCAATGTCAAGTTCCCACGCCACGGGGTTCCAGTATCAGGCCTCAGTCATGTTCCCCGTGCACAGGGTGCCACAATCAAACTCAGTCATGTTGCCAGGCCACAGGTTTCTGCCATCACACCTCAGTCAAGTTGCCAGGCCACAGGGTTCCAGAATCAAGCCTCAGTCATTTTGCCAGGCCATAGTGTTCCACCATCAAACCTCAGTCATGATCCCAAGCCACATGTTTCCACAATGAAACCTCAGTCATTTTCCCAGGCCAAAGGTTTCCAGAATCAAACCTCAGTCATATTCCCAGGACACATGGTTCCAGAATCAAACCTGAGTCATGTTCGCAGGCCACAGGTTTCAGCAATCAAACCTCAGTCATGTTCCCAGGACACAGGTGTCCAGAATCAAACCTCAGTCATGTTCCCAGGGAACAGGTTTCCAGAAACAAACCTCAGTCATATTCCCAGGACACATGGTTCCAGAATCATACCTGAGTCATGTTCGCAGGCCACAGGTTTCAGCAATCAAACCTCAGTCTTGTTCCCAGGACACAGGTTGCCAGAATCAACCCGATATCATGTTCCCTAGCCACAGTCTTCCAGAATCAAACCTCAGTCCTGTTGCCAGGCGACAGGTTTCCACCATCAAACCTCAGGCATGTTCCCAGGCCACAGGGTTCCAGAATCCACCGATGTCATGTTCCCAGGACACAGGATTCCACACTCTAACATCAGTCATCTTCCCAGGCCAATGGTTTCCAGAATCAAACGTCAGTCATATTCCCAGGCCACATGGTTCCAGAATAAAACCTCAGTCATGTTCCCTGGACACAGGTTACAGAAATAAACTCCCAGTCATGTTCCCAGGCCACACGGTTCCACAATTAAACCTCAGTCATATTCCCAGGCCAGAGGGTTCCACAATCAAACCTCTGTCCTGTTGCTAGGCCACGGTTCCACCATCAAGCCTCAGTCATGTTCCCAGGAAAGACTGTTCCACAATCAAACCTAAGTCATCTTGCCAAGCCACAGGCTTGAACCATCAAGCCTCACTCATGTTGCCAGGCCACAGGGTTCCACCATCAAGCCTCACTCATGTTCCCAAGCATGAGGGTTCCACTATCAAACCTCAATCATGTTGCCAGGCCACAGGTTTCAACCATCAAACCTCAGTCATGTTCCCAGTAAATAGGGCTCCAGAATCAAACCAATGTCAAGTTCCCACGCCACGGGGTTCCAGTATCAGGCCTCAGTCATGTTCCCCGTGCACAGGGTGCCACAATCAAACTCAGTCATGTTGCCAGGCCACAGGTTTCTGCCATCACACCTCAGTCAAGTTGCCAGGCCACAGGGTTCCAGAATCAAGCCCCAGTCATTTTACCAGGCCATAGTGTTCCACCATCAAACCTCAGTCATGATCCCAAGCCACATGTTTCCACAATGAAACCTCAGTCATTTTACCAGGCCAAAGGTTTCCAGAATCAAACCTCAGTCATATTCCCAGGACACATGGTTCCAGAATCAAACCTGAGTCATGTTCGCAGGCCACAGGTTTCAGCAATCAAACCTCAGTCATGTTCCCAGGACACAGGTGTCCAGAATCAAACCTCAGTCATGTTCCCAGGGAACAGGTTTCCAGAAACAAACCTCAGTCATATTCCCAGGACACATGGTTCCAGAATCAAACCTGAGTCATGTTCGCAGGCCACAGGTTTCAGCAATCAAACCTCAGTCTTGTTCCCAGGACACAGGTTGCCAGAATCAACCCGATATCATGTTCCCTAGCCACAGTCTTCCAGAATCAAACCTCAGTCATGTTGCCAGGCCACAGGTTTCCACCATCAAACCTCAGGCATGTTCCCAGGCCACAGGGTTCCAGAATCAAAACGTTCTCATGTTTCCAGGCCACAGGGATCCAGAATCCACCGTTGTCATTTTCCCAGGCCACAAGATTCCAGAATCAATCCTCAGTTATGTTCCCAGGCTACAGGGATCCAGAATAAAACCTCAGTCATGTTCCCAGTCCACAGGGTTCCAGAACCGTGGCTCAGTCAGATTCCCGGGGCACAGTATTCCACAATCTAAACAGATGTCATGTTCCCAGGCCTCAGGGTTCCAGAATCCACCGATGTCATGTTCCCAGGCCACAGGGTTCCAGAATCAATCCTCAGTTATGTTCCCAGGCTACAGGGTTCCAGAATAAAACCTCAGTCATGTTCCCAGTCCACAGGGTTCCAGAACCAAGGCTCAGTCAGGTTCCCGGGGCACAGTATTCCACAATCTAAATAGATGTCATGTTCCCAGGCCACAGTGTTCCAGAATCACGCCTCAGCCATGTTCCCAGGACACAGGGATCCAGAATCAAACTTCAGTCATGTTGCCAGGCGACAGGTTTCCACCATCAAACCTCAGGCATGTTCCCAGGCCACAGGGTTCCAGAATCCACCGATGTCATGTTCCCAGGACACAGGATTCCACACTCTAACATCAGTCATCTTCCCAGGCCAATGGTTTCCAGAATCAAACGTCAGTCATATTCCCAGGCCACATGGTTCCAGAATAAAACCTCAGTCATGTTCCCTGGACACAGGTTTCAGAAATAAACTCCCAGTCATGTTCCCAGGCCACACGGTTCCACAATTAAACCTCAGTCATATTCCCAGGCCAGAGGGTTCCACAATCAAACCTCTGTCCTGTTGCTAGGCCACGGTTCCACCATCAAGCCTCAGTCATGTTCCCAGGAAAGACTGTTCCACAATCAAACCTAAGTCATCTTGCCAAGCCACAGGCTTGAACCATCAAGCCTCACTCATGTTGCCAGGCCACAGGGTTCCACCATCAAGCCTCACTCATGTTCCCAAGCATGAGGGTTCCACTATCAAACCTCAATCATGTTGCCAGGCCACAGGTTTCAACCATCAAACCTCAGTCATGTTCCCAGTAAATAGGGCTCCAGAATCAAACCAATGTCAAGTTCCCACGCCACGGGGTTCCAGTATCAGGCCTCAGTCATGTTCCCCGTGCACAGGGTGCCACAATCAAACTCAGTCATGTTGCCAGGCCACAGGTTTCTGCCATCACACCTCAGTCAAGTTGCCAGGCCACAGGGTTCCAGAATCAAGCCTCAGTCATTTTACCAGGCCATAGTGTTCCACCATCAAACCTCAGTCATGATCCCAAGCCACATGTTTCCACAATGAAACCTCAGTCATTTTACCAGGCCAAAGGTTTCCAGAATCAAACCTCAGTCATATTCCCAGGACACATGGTTCCAGAATCAAACCTGAGTCATGTTCGCAGGCCACAGGTTTCAGCAATCAAACCTCAGTCATGTTCCCAGGACACAGGTGTCCAGAATCAAACCTCAGTCATGTTCCCAGGGAACAGGTTTCCAGAAACAAACCTCAGTCATATTCCCAGGACACATGGTTCCAGAATCAAACCTGAGTCATGTTCGCAGGCCACAGGTTTCAGCAATCAAACCTCAGTCTTGTTCCCAGGACACAGGTTGCCAGAATCAACCCGATATCATGTTCCCTAGCCACAGTCTTCCAGAATCAAACCTCAGTCATGTTGCCAGGCCACAGGTTTCCACCATCAAACCTCAGGCATGTTCCCAGGCCACAGGGTTCCAGAATCAAAACGTTCTCATGTTTCCAGGCCACAGGGATCCAGAATCCACCGTTGTCATTTTCCCAGGCCACAAGATTCCAGAATCAATCCTCAGTTATGTTCCCAGGCTACAGGGATCCAGAATAAAACCTCAGTCATGTTCCCAGTCCACAGGGTTCCAGAACCGTGGCTCAGTCAGATTCCCGGGGCACAGTATTCCACAATCTAAACAGATGTCATGTTCCCAGGCCTCAGGGTTCCAGAATCCACCGATGTCATGTTCCCAGGCCACAGGGTTCCAGAATCAATCCTCAGTTATGTTCCCAGGCTACAGGGTTCCAGAATAAAACCTCAGTCATGTTCCCAGTCCACAGGGTTCCAGAACCAAGGCTCAGTCAGGTTCCCGGGGCACAGTATTCCACAATCTAAATAGATGTCATGTTCGCAGGACACAGTGTTCCAGAATCACGCCTCAGTCATTTTCCCAGGACACAGGGATCCAGAATCAAACTTCAGTCATGTTGCCAGGCCGTAGGGTACCACCATCAAACCTCAGTCATCTTCCCAGGACACAGGTTTCCAGAATCAAACCGATTTCATGTTCCCAGGCAACAGGGTACCGGAATCCAAACCGATGTCATGTTCCCAGGCCACAGGATTCCACACTCTAACATCAGTCATCTTCCCAGGCCAATGGTTTCCAGAATCAAACCTCAGTCATATTCCCAGGCCACATGGATCCAGAATCAAACCTCAGTTGTGTTCCCAGGACACAGGGTTCCAGAATAAAACCTCAGTCATGTTCCCTGGACACAGGTTTCAGAAATAAAATCCCAGTCATGTTCCCAGGCCACAGGGTTCCACAATAAAAGCTCAGTCATATTCCCAGGCCAGAGGGTTCCACAATCAAACCTCAGTTCTGTTGCCAGACCACGGTTCCACCATCAAGCCTCAGTCATGTTCCCAGGGAACAGGCTTCCAGAAACAAACCTCAGTCATGTTCCCAAGGCACAGGGTTCCAGAATCAAACCTCAGTCTTGTTCCCAGGACACAGGTTGCCAGAATCAACCCGATATCATGTTCCCTAGCCACAGTCTTCCAGAATCAAACCTCAGTCCTGTTGCCAGGCCACAGGTTTCCACCATCAAACCTCAGGCATGTTCCCAGGCCACAGGGTTCCAGAATCCACCGATGTCATGTTCCCAGGCCACAGGATTCCACACTCTAACATCAGTCATCTTCCCAGGCCAATGGTTTCCAGAATCAAACGTCAGTCATATACCCAGGCCACATGGTTCCAGAATAAAACCTCAGTCATGTTCCCTGGACACAGGTTTCAGAAATAAACTCCCAGTCATGTTCCCAGGCCACAGGGTTCCACAATTAAACCTCAGTCATATTCCCAGGCCAGAGGGTTCCACAATCAAACCTCTGTCCTGTTGCTAGGCCACGGTTCCACCATCAAACCTCAGTCATGTTCCCAGGAAAGACTGTTCCACAATCAAACCTAAGTCATCTTTCCAAGCCACAGGGTTCCACCATCAAGCCTCACTCATTTTGCCAGGCCACAGGTTTCAACCATCAAACCTCAGTCATGTTCCCAGTAAACAGGGCTCCAGAATCAAACCAATGTCAAGTTCCCACGCCACGGGGTTCCAGTATCAGGCCTCAGTCATGTTCCCCGTGCACAGGGTGCCACAATCAAACTCAGTCATGTTGCCAGGCCACAGGTTTCTGCCATCACACCTCAGTCAAGTTGCCAGGCCACAGGGTTCCAGAATCAAGCCTCAGTCATTTTGCCAGGCCAGAGTGTTCCACCATCAAACCTCAGTCATGATCCCAAGCCACATGTTTCCAAAATGAAACCTCAGTCATTTTCCCAGGCCAAAGTTTTCCAAAATCAAACCTCAGTCAAATTCCCAGGACACATGGATCCAGAATCAAACCTGAGTCATATTCCCAGGACACATGGTTCCAGAATCAAACCTGAGTCATGTTCGCAGGCCACAGGTTTCAGCAATCAAACCTCAGTCATGTTCCCAGGACACAGGTGTCCAGAATCAAACCTCAGTCATGTTCCCAGGGAACAGGTTTCCAGAAACAAACCTCAGTCATGTTCCCAAGGCACAGGGTTCCAGAATCAAACCTCAGTCTTGTTTCCAGGACACAGGTTTCCAGAATCAACCCGATATCATATTCCCTAGCCACAGTCTTCCAGAATCAAACCTCAGTCATCTTGCCAGGCCACAGGTTTCCACCATCAAACCTCAGGCATGTTCCCAGGCCACAGGGTTCCAGAATCAAACCATTCTCATGTTCCCAGGCCACAGGGTTCCAGAATCCACCGTTGTCATTTTCCCAGGCCACAAGATTCCAGAATCAATCCTCAGTTATGTTCCCAGGCTACAGGGTTCCAGAATAAAACCTCAGTCATGTTCCCAGGCCACAGGGTTCCAGAACAGAGGATCAGTCAGGTTCCCGGGGCACAGTATTCCACAATCTAAACAGATGTCATGTTCCCAGGCCTCAGGGTTCCAAAATCCACTGATGTCATGTTCCCAGGCCACGGGGTTCCAGAATCAATCCTCAGTTATGTTCCCAGGCTACAGGGTTCCAGAATAAAACCTCAGTCATGTTCCCAGTCCACAGGGTTCCAGAACCAAGGCTCAGTCAGGTTCCCGGGGCACAGTATTCCACAATCTAAATAGATGTCATGTTCCCAGCCCACAGTGTTCCAGAATCACGCCTCAGCCATGTTCCCAGGACACAGGGATCCAGAATCAAACTTCAGTCATGTTGCCAGGCCATAGGGTAACACCATCAAACCTCAGTCATATTCCCCGGCCACAGGTTTCCAGAATCAAACCGATTACATGTTCCCAGGCAACAGGGTACCGGAATCCAAACCGATGTCATGTTCCCAGGCCACAGGATTCCACACTCTAACATCAGTCATCTTCCCAGGCCAATGGTTTCCAGAATCAAAACTCAGTCATATTCCCAGGCCACATGGTTCCAGAATCAAACCTCAGTTGTGTTCCCAGGACACAGGGTTCCAGAATAAAACCTCAGTCATGTTCCCTGGACACAGGTTTCAGAAATAAAATCCCAGTCATGTTCCCAGGCCACAGGGTTCCACAATAAAAGCTCAGTCATATTCCCAGGCCAGAGGGTTCCACAATCAAACCTCAGTTCTGTTGCCAGACCATGCTTCCACCATCAAGCCTCAGTCATGTTCCCAGGGAACAGGCTTCCAGAAACAAACCTCAGTCATGTTCCCAAGGCACAGGGTTCCAGAATCAAACCTCAGTCTTGTTCCCAGGACACAGGTTGCCAGAATCAAGCCGATATCATGTTCCCTAGCCACAGTCTTCCAGAATCAAACCTCAGTCCTGTTGCCAGGCCACAGGTTTCCACCATCAAACCTCAGGCATGTTCCCAGGCCACAGGGTTCCAGAATCCACCGATGTCATGTTCCCAGGCCACAGGATTCCACACTCTAACATCAGTCATCTTCCCAGGCCAATGGTTTCCAGAATCAAACGTCAGTCATATACCCAGGCCACATGGTTCCAGAATAAAACCTCAGTCATGTTCCCTGGACACAGGTTTCAGAAATAAACTCCCAGTCATGTTCCCAGGCCACAGGGTTCCACAATTAAACCTCAGTCATATTCCCAGGCCAGAGGGTTCCACAATCAAACCTCTGTCCTGTTGCTAGGCCACGGTTCCACCATCAAGCCTCAGTCATGTTCCCAGGAAAGACTGTTCCACAATCAAACCTAAGTCATCTTGCCAAGCCACAGGCTTCCACCATCAAGCCTCACTCATGTTGCCAGGCCACAGGGTTCCACCATCAAGCCTCACTCATGTTCCCAAGCCTGAGGCTTCCACTATCAAACCTCAATCATGTTGCCAGGCCACAGGTTTCAACCATCAAACCTCAGTCATGTTCCCAGTAAACAGGGCTCCAGAATCAAACCAATGTCAAGTTCCCACGCCACGGGGTTCCAGTATCAGGCCTCAGTCATGTTCCCCGTGCACAGGGTGCCACAATCAAACTCAGTCATGTTGCCAGGCCACAGGTTTCTGCCATCACACCTCAGTCAAGTTGCCAGGCCACAGGGTTCCAGAATCAAGTCTCAGTCATTTTGCCAGGCCATAGTGTTCCACCATCAAACCTCAGTCATGATCCCAAGCCACATGTTTCCACAATGAAACCTCAGTCATTTTCCCAGGCCAAAGGTTTCCAGAATCAAACCTCAGTCATATTCCCAGGACACATGGTTCCAGAATCAAACCTGAGTCATGTTCGCAGGCCACAGGTTTCAGCAATCAAACCTCAGTCATGTTCCCAGGACACAGGTGTCCAGAATCAAACCTCAGTCATGTTCCCAGGGAACAGGTTTCCAGAAACAAACCTCAGTCATATTCCCAGGACACATGGTTCCAGAATCAAACCTGAGTCATGTTCGCAGGCCACAGGTTTCAGCAATCAAACCTCAGTCTTGTTCCCAGGACACAGGTTGCCAGAATCAACCCGATATCATGTTCCCTAGCCACAGTCTTCCAGAATCAAACCTCAGTCATGTTGCCAGGCCACAGGTTTCCACCATCAAACCTCAGGCATGTTCCCAGGCCACAGGGTTCCAGAATCAAAACGTTCTCATGTTCCCAGGCCACAGGGATCCAGAATCCACCATTGTCATTTTCCCAGGCCACAAGATTCCAGAATAAAACCTCAGTCATGTTCCCAGTCCACAGGGTTCCAGAACCGAGGCTCAGTCAGGTTCCCGGGGCACAGTATTCCACAATCTAAACAGATGTCATGTTCCCAGGCCTCAGGGTTCCAGAATCCACCGATGTCATGTTCCCAGGCCACAGGGTTCCAGAATCAATCCTCAGTTATGTTCCCAGGCTACAGGGTTCCAGAATAAAACCTCAGTCATGTTCCCAGTCCACAGGGTTCCAGAACCAAGGCTCAGTCAGGTTCCCGGGGCACAGTATTCCACAATCTAAATAGATGTCATGTTCCCAGGACACAGTGTTCCAGAATCACGCCTCAGTCATGTTCCCAGGACACAGGGATCCAGAATCAAACTTCAGTCATGTTGCCAGGCCGTAGGGTACCACCATCAAACCTCAGTCATCTTCCCAGGACACAGGTTTCCAGAATCAAACCGATTTCATGTTCCCAGGCAACAGGGTACCGGAATCCAAACCGATGTCATGTTCCCAGGCCACAGGATTCCACACTCTAACATCAGTCATCTTCCCAGGCCAATGGTTTCCAGAATCAAACCTCAGTCATATTCCCAGGCCACATGGTTCCAGAATCAAACCTCAGTTGTGTTCCCAGGACACAGGGTTCCAGAATAAAACCTCAGTCATGTTCCCTGGACACAGGTTTCAGAAATAAAATCCCAGTCATGTTCCCAGGCCACAGGGTTCCACAATAAAAGCTCAGTCATATTCCCAGGCCAGAGGGTTCCACAATCAAACCTCAGTTCTGTTGCCAGACCACGGTTCCACCATCAAGCCTCAGTCATGTTCCCAGGGAACAGGCTTCCAGAAACAAACCTCAGTCATGTTCCCAAGGCACAGGGTTCCAGAATCAAACCTCAGTCTTGTTCCCAGGACACAGGTTGCCAGAATCAAGCCGATATCATGTTCCCTAGCCACAGTCTTCCACAATCAAACCTCAGTCCTGTTGCCAGGCCACAGGTTTCCACCATCAAACCTCAGGCATGTTCCCAGGCCACAGGGTTCCAGAATCCACCGATGTCATGTTCCCAGGCCACAGGATTCCACACTCTAACATCAGTCATCTTCCCAGGCCAATGGTTTCCAGAATCAAACGTCAGTCATATACCCAGGCCACATGGTTCCAGAATAAAACCTCAGTCATGTTCCCTGGACACAGGTTTCAGAAATAAACTCCCAGTCATGTTCCCAGGCCACAGGGTTCCACAATTAAACCTCAGTCATATTCCCAGGCCAGAGGGTTCCACAATCAAACCTCTGTCCTGTTGCTAGGCCACGGTTCCACCATCAAGCCTCAGTCATGTTCCCAGGAAAGACTGTTCCACAATCAAACCTAAGTCATCTTGCCAAGCCACAGGCTTCCACCATCAAGCCTCACTCATGTTGCCAGGCCACAGGGTTCCACCATCAAGCCTCACTCATGTTCCCAAGCCTGAGGGTTCCACTATCAAACCTCAATCATGTTGCCAGGCCACAGGTTTCAACCATCAAACCTCAGTCATGTTCCCAGTAAACAGGGCTCCAGAATCAAACCAATGTCAAGTTCCCACGCCACGGGGTTCCAGTATCAGGCCTCAGTCATGTTCCCCGTGCACAGGGTGCCACAATCAAACTCAGTCATGTTGCCAGGCCACAGGTTTCTGCCATCACACCTCAGTCAAGTTGCCAGGCCACAGGGTTCCAGAATCAAGCCTCAGTCATTTTGCCAGGCCATAGTGTTCCACCATCAAACCTCAGTCATGATCCCAAGCCACATGTTTCCACAATGAAACCTCAGTCATTTTCCCAGGCCAAAGGTTTCCAGAATCAAACCTCAGTCATATTCCCAGGACACATGGTTCCAGAATCAAACCTGAGTCATGTTCGCAGGCCACAGGTTTCAGCAATCAAACCTCAGTCATGTTCCCAGGACACAGGTGTCCAGAATCAAACCTCAGTCATGTTCCCAGGGAACAGGTTTCCAGAAACAAACCTCAGTCATATTCCCAGGACACATGGTTCCAGAATCAAACCTGAGTCATGTTCGCAGGCCACAGGTTTCAGCAATCAAACCTCAGTCTTGTTCCCAGGACACAGGTTGCCAGAATCAACCCGATATCATGTTCCCTAGCCACAGTCTTCCAGAATCAAACCTCAGTCATGTTGCCAGGCCACAGGTTTCCACCATCAAACCTCAGGCATGTTCCCAGGCCACAGGGTTCCAGAATCAAAACGTTCTCATGTTCCCAGGCCACAGGGATCCAGAATCCACCATTGTCATTTTCCCAGGCCACAAGATTCCAGAATCAATCCTCAGTTATGTTCCCAGGCTACAGGGATCCAGAATAAAACCTCAGTCATGTTCCCAGTCCACAGGGATCCAGAACCGAGGCTCAGTCAGATTCCCGGGGCACAGTATTCCACAATCTAAACAGATGTCATGTTCCTAGGCCTCAGGGTTCCAGAATCCACCGATGTCATGTTCCCAGGCCACAGGGTTCCAGAATCAATCCTCAGTTATGTTCCCAGGCTACAGGGTTCCAGAATAAAACCTCAGTCATGTTCCCAGTCCACAGGGTTCCAGAACCAAGGCTCAGTCAGGTTCCCGGGGCACAGTATTCCACAATCTAAATAGATGTCATGTTCCCAGGACACAGTGTTCCAGAATCACGCCTCAGTCATCTTCCCAGGACACAGGGATCCAGAATCAAACTTCAGTCATGTTGCCAGGCCGTAGGGTACCACCATCAAACCTCAGTCATCTTCCCAGGACACAGGTTTCCAGAATCAAACCGATTTCATGTTCCCAGGCAACAGGGTACCGGAATCCAAACCGATGTCATGTTCCCAGGCCACAGGATTCCACACTCTAACATCAGTCATCTTCCCAGGCCAATGGTTTCCAGAATCAAACCTCAGTCATATTCCCAGGCCACATGGTTCCAGAATCAAACCTCAGTTGTGTTCCCAGGACACAGGGTTCCAGAATAAAACCTCAGTCATGTTCCCTGGACACAGGTTTCAGAAATAAAATCCCAGTCATGTTCCCAGGCCACAGGGTTCCACAATAAAAGCTCAGTCATATTCCCAGGCCAGAGGGTTCCACAATCAAACCTCAGTTCTGTTGCCAGACCACGGTTCCACCATCAAGCCTCAGTCATGTTCCCAGGGAACAGGCTTCCAGAAACAAACCTCAGTCATGTTCCCAAGGCACAGGGTTCCAGAATCAAACCTCAGTCTTGTTCCCAGGACACAGGTTGCCAGAATCAACCCGATATCATGTTCCCTAGCCACAGTCTTCCAGAATCAAACCTCAGTTCTCTTGCCAGGCCACAGGTTTCCACCATCAAACCTCAGGCATGTTCCCAGGCCACAGGGTTCCAGAATCCACCGATGTCATGTTCCCAGGCCACAGGATTCCACACTCTAACATCAGTCATCTTCCCAGGACAATGGTTTCCAGAATCAAACGTCAGTCATATTCCCAGGCGACATGGTTCCAGAATAAAACCTCAGTCATGTTCCCTGGACACAGGTTTCAGAAATAAACTCCCAGTCATGTTCCCAGGCCACAGGGTTCCACAATTAAACCTCAGTCATATTCCCAGGCCAGAGGGTTCCACAATCAAACCTCTGTCCTGTTGCTAGGCCACGGTTCCACCATCAAACCTCAGTCATGTTCCCAGGAAAGACTGTTCCACAATCAAACCTAAGTCATCTTTCCAAGCCACAGGGTTCCACCATCAAGCCTCACTCATTTTGCCAGGCCACAGGTTTCAACCATCAAACCTCAGTCATGTTCCCAGTAAACAGGGCTCCAGAATCAAACCAATGTCAAGTTCCCACGCCACGGGGTTCCAGTATCAGGCCTCAGTTATGTTCCCCGTGCACAGGGTGCCACAATCAAACTCAGTCATGTTGCCAGGCCACAGGTTTCTGCCATCACACCTCAGTCAAGTTGCCAGGCCACAGGGTTCCAGAATCAAGCCTCAGTCATTTTGCCAGGCCATAGTGTTCCACCATCAAACCTCAGTCATGATCCCAAGCCACATGTTTCCAAAATGAAACCTCAGTCATTTTCCCAGGGCAAAGGTTTCCAAAATCAAACCTCAGTCATATTCCCAGGACACATGGTTCCAGAATCAAACCTGAGTCATGTTCGCAGGCCACAGGTTTCAGCAATCAAACCTCAGTCATGTTCCCAGGACACAGGTGTCCAGAATCAAACCTCAGTCATGTTCCCAGGGAACAGGTTTCCAGAAACAAACCTCAGTCATGTTCCCAAGGCACAGGGTTCCAGAATCAAACCTCAGTCTTGTTCCCAGGACACAGGTTTCCACAATCAACCCGATATCATATTCCCTAGCCACAGTCTTCCAGAATCAAACCTCAGTCATCTTGCCAGGCCACAGGTTTCCACCATCAAACCTCAGGCATGTTTCCAGGCCACAGGGTTCCAGAATCAAACCATTCTCATGTTCCCAGGCCACAGGGTTCCAGAATCCACCGTTGTCATTTTCCCAGGCCACAAGATTCCAGAATCAATCCTCAGTCATGTTCCCAGGCTACAGGGTTCCAGAATAAAACCTCAGTCATGTTCCCAGGCCACAGGGTTCCAGAACAGAGGCTCAGTCAGGTTCCCGGGGCACAGTATTCCACAATCTAAACAGATGTCATGTTCCCAGGCCTCAGGGTTCCAGAATCCACTGATGTCATGTTCCCAGGCCACGGGGTTCCAGAATCAATCCTCAGTTATGTTCCCAGTCTACAGGGTTCCAGAATAAAACCTCAGTCATGTTCCCAGTCCACAGGGTTCCAGAACCAAGGCTCAGTCAGGTTCCCGGGGCACAGTATTCCACAATCTAAATAGATGTCATGTTCCCAGGCCACAGTGTTCCAGAATCACGCCTCAGCCATGTTCCCAGGACACAGGGATCCAAAATCAAACTTCAGTCATGTTGCCAGGCCATAGGGTACCACCATCAAACCTCAGTCATATTCCCCGGCCACAGGTTTCCAGAATCAAACCGATTACATGTTCCCAGGCAACAGGGTACCGGAATCGAAACCGATGTCATGTTCCCAGGCCACAGGATTCCACACTCTAACATCAGTCATCTTCCCAGGCCAATGGTTTCCAGAATCAAAACTCAGTCATATTCCCAGGCCACATGGTTCCAGAATCAAACCTCAGTTGTGTTCCCAGGACACAGGGTTCCAGAATAAAACCTCAGTCATGTTCCCTGGACACAGGTTTCAGAAATAAAATCCCAGTCATGTTCCCAGGCCACAGGGTTCCACAATAAAAGCTCAGTCATATTCCCAGGCCAGAGGGTTCCACAATCAAACCTCAGTTCTGTTGCCAGACCACGGTTCCACCATCAAGCCTCAGTCATGTTCCCAGGGAACAGGCTTCCAGAAACAAACCTCAGTCATGTTCCCAAGGCACAGGGTTCCAGAATCAAACCTCAGTCTTGTTCCCAGGACACAGGTTGCCAGAATCAACCCGATATCATGTTCCCTAGCCACAGTCTTCCAGAATCAAACCTCAGTTCTCTTGCCAGGCCACAGGTTTCCACCATCAAACCTCAGGCATGTTCCCAGGCCACAGGGTTCCAGAATCCACCGATGTCATGTTCCCAGGACACAGGATTCCACACTCTAACATCAGTCATCTTCCCAGGCCAATGGTTTCCAGAATCAAACGTCAGTCATATTCCCAGGCCACATGGTTCCAAAATAAAACCTCAGTCATGTTCCCTGGACACAGGTTTCAGAAATAAACTCCCAGTCATGTTCCCAGGCCACAGGGTTCCACAATTAAACCTCAGTCATATTCCCAGGCCAGAGGGTTCCACAATCAAACCTCTGTCCTGTTGCTAGGCCACGGTTCCACCATCAAGCCTCAGTCATGTTCCCAGGAAAGACTGTTCCACAATCAAACCTAAGTCATCTTGCCAAGCCACAGGCTTCCACCATCAAGCCTCACTCATGTTGCCAGGCCACAGGGTTCCACCATCAAGCCTCACTCATGTTCCCAGGCCTGAGGGTTCCACTATCAAACCTCAATCATGTTGCCAGGCCACAGGTGTCAACCATCAAACCTCAGTCATGTTCCCAGTAAACAGGGCTCCAGAATCAAACCAATGTCAACTTCCCACGCCACGGGGTTCCAGTATCAGGCCTCAGTCATGTTCCCCGTGCACAGGGTGCCACAATCAAACTCAGTCATGTTGCCAGTCCACAGGTTTCTGCCATCACACCTCAGTCAAGTTGCCAGGCCACAGGGTTCCAGAATCAAGCCTCAGTCATTTTGCCAGGCCATAGTGTTCCACCATCAAACCTCAGTCATGATCCCAAGCCACATGTTTCCACAATGAAACCTCAGTCATTTTCCCAGGCCAAAGGTTTCCAGAATCAAACCTCAGTCATATTCCCAGGACACATGGTTCCAGAATCAAACCTGAGTCATGTTCGCAGGCCACAGGTTTCAGCAATCAAACCTCAGTCATGTTCCCAGGACACAGGTGTCCAGAATCAAACCTCAGTCATGTTCCCAGGGAACAGGCTTCCAGAAACAAACCTCAGTCATGTTCCCAAGGCACAGGGTTCCAGAATCAAACCTCAGTCTTGTTCCTAGGACACAGGTTTCCAGAATCAACCCGATATCATATTCCCTAGCCACAGTCCTCCAGAATCAAACCTCAGTCATCTTGCCAGGCCACAGGTTTCCACCATCAAACCTCAGGCATGTTCCCAGGCCACAGGGTTCCAGAATCAAACCGTTCTCATGTTCCCAGGCCACAGGGTTCCAGAATCCACCGTTGTCATTTTCCCAGGCCACAAGATTCCAGAATCAATCCTCAGTTATGTTCCCAGGCTACAGGGTTCCAGAATAAAACCTCAGTCATGTTCCCAGGCCACAGGGTTCCAGAACAGAGGATCAGTCAGGTTCCCGGGGCACAGTATTCCACAATCTAAACAGATGTCATGTTCCCAGGCCTCAGGGTTCCAGAATCCACCGATGTCATGTTCCCAGGCCACGGGGTTCCAGAATCAATCCTCAGTTATGTTCCCAGGCTACAGGGTTCCAGAATAAAACCTCAGTCATGTTCCCAGTCCACAGGGTTCCAGAACCAAGGCTCAGTCAGGTTCCCGGGGCACAGTATTCCACAATCTAAATAGATGTCATGTTCCCAGGCCACAGTGTTCCAGAATCACGCCTCAGCCATGTTCCCAGGACACAGGGATCCAGAATCAAACTTCAGTCATGTTGCCAGGCCATAGGGTACCACCATCAAACCTCAGTCATATTCCCCGGCCACAGGTTTCCAGAATCAAACCGATTACATGTTCCCAGGCAACAGGGTACCGGAATCCAAACCGATGTCATGTTCCCAGGCCACAGGATTCCACACTCTAACATCAGTCATCTTCCCAGGCCAATGGTTTCCAGAATCAAACCTCAGTCATATTCCCAGGCCACATGGTTCCAGAATCAAACCTCAGTTGTGTTCCCAGGACACAGGGTTCCAGAATAAAACCTCAGTCATGTTCCCTGTACACAGGTTTCAGAAATAAAATCCCAGTCATGTTCCCAGGCCACAGGGTTCCACAATAAAAGCTCAGTCATATTCCCAGGCCAGAGGGTTCCACAATCAAACCTCAGTTCTGTTGCCAGACCACGGTTCCACCATCAAGCCTCAGTCATGTTCCCAGGGAACAGGCTTCCAGAAACAAACCTCAGTCATGTTCCCAAGGCACAGGGTTCCAGAATCAAACCTCAGTCTTGTTCCCAGGACACAGGTTGCCAGAATCAACCCGATATCATGTTCCCTAGCCACAGTCTTCCAGAATCAAACCTCAGTCCTGTTGCCAGGCCACAGGTTTCCACCATCAAACCTCAGGCATGTTCCCAGGCCACAGGGTTCCAGAATCCACCGATGTCATGTTCCCAGGCCACAGGATTCCACACTCTAACATCAGTCATCTTCCCAGGCCAATGGTTTCCAGAATCAAACGTCAGTCATATACCCAGGCCACATGGTTCCAGAATAAAACCTCAGTCATGTTCCCTGGACACAGGTTTCAGAAATAAACTCCCAGTCATGTTCCCAGGCCACAGGGTTCCACAATTAAACCTCAGTCATATTCCCAGGCCAGAGGGTTCCACAATCAAACCTCTGTCCTGTTGCTAGGCCACGGTTCCACCATCAAGCCTCAGTCATGTTCCCAGGAAAGACTGTTCCACAATCAAACCTAAGTCATCTTGCCAAGCCACAGGCTTCCACCATCAAGCCTCACTCATGTTGCCAGGCCACAGGGTTCCACCATCAAGCCTCACTCATGTTCCCAAGCCTGAGGCTTCCACTATCAAACCTCAATCATGTTGCCAGGCCACAGGTTTCAACCATCAAACCTCAGTCATGTTCCCAGTAAACAGGGCTCCAGAATCAAACCAATGTCAAGTTCCCACGCCACGGGGTTCCAGTATCAGGCCTCAGTCATGTTCCCCGTGCACAGGGTGCCACAATCAAACTCAGTCATGTTGCCAGGCCACAGGTTTCTGCCATCACACCTCAGTCAAGTTGCCAGGCCACAGGGTTCCAGAATCAAGCCTCAGTCATTTTGCCAGGCCATAGTGTTCCACCATCAAACCTCAGTCATGATCCCAAGCCACATGTTTCCACAATGAAACCTCAGTCATTTTCCCAGGCCAAAGGTTTCCAGAATCAAACCTCAGTCATATTCCCAGGACACATGGTTCCAGAATCAAACCTGAGTCATGTTCGCAGGCCACAGGTTTCAGCAATCAAACCTCAGTCATGTTCCCAGGACACAGGTGTCCAGAATCAAACCTCAGTCATGTTCCCAGGGAACAGGTTTCCAGAAACAAACCTCAGTCATATTCCCAGGACACATGGTTCCAGAATCATACCTGAGTCATGTTCGCAGGCCACAGGTTTCAGCAATCAAACCTCAGTCTTGTTCCCAGGACACAGGTTGCCAGAATCAACCCGATATCATGTTCCCTAGCCACAGTCTTCCAGAATCAAACCTCAGTCCTGTTGCCAGGCGACAGGTTTCCACCATCAAACCTCAGGCATGTTCCCAGGCCACAGGGTTCCAGAATCCACCGATGTCATGTTCCCAGGACACAGGATTCCACACTCTAACATCAGTCATCTTCCCAGGCCAATGGTTTCCAGAATCAAACGTCAGTCATATTCCCAGGCCACATGGTTCCAGAATAAAACCTCAGTCATGTTCCCTGGACACAGGTTTCAGAAATAAACTCCCAGTCATGTTCCCAGGCCACAGGGTTCCACAATTAAACCTCAGTCATATTCCCAGGCCAGAGGGTTCCACAATCAAACCTCTGTCCTGTTGCTAGGCCACGGTTCCACCATCAAGCCTCAGTCATGTTCCCAGGAAAGACTGTTCCACAATCAAACCTAAGTCATCTTGCCAAGCCACAGGCTTGAACCATCAAGCCTCACTCATGTTGCCAGGCCACAGGGTTCCACCATCAAGCCTCACTCATGTTCCCAAGCATGAGGGTTCCACTATCAAACCTCAATCATGTTGCCAGGCCACAGGTTTCAACCATCAAACCTCAGTCATGTTCCCAGTAAATAGGGCTCCAGAATCAAACCAATGTCAAGTTCCCACGCCACGGGGTTCCAGTATCAGGCCTCAGTCATGTTCCCCGTGCACAGGGTGCCACAATCAAACTCAGTCATGTTGCCAGGCCACAGGTTTCTGCCATCACACCTCAGTTAAGTTGCCAGGCCACAGGGTTCCAGAATCAAGCCTCAGTCATTTTGCCAGGCGAGAGTGTTCCACCATCAAACCTCAGTCATGATCCCAAGCCACATGTTTCCAAAATGAAACCTCAGTCATTTTCCCAGGCCAAAGGTTTCCAGAATCAAACCTCAGTCATATTCCCAGGACACATGGTTCCAGAATCAAACCTGAGTCATGTTCGCAGGCCACAGGTTTCAGCAATCAAACCTCAGTCATGTTCCCAGGACACAGGTGTCCAGAATCAAACCTCAGTCATGTTCCCAGGGAACAGGTTTCCAGAAACAAACCTCAGTCATGTTCCCAAGGCACAGGGTTCCAGAATCAAACCTCAGTCTTGTTCCCAGGACACAGGTTTCCAGAATCAACCCGATATCATATTCCCTAGCCACAGTCTTCCAGAATCAAACCTCAGTCATCTTGCCAGGCCACAGGTTTCCACCATCAAACCTCAGGCATGTTCCCAGGCCACAGGGTTCCAGAATCAAACCATTCTCATGTTCCCAGGCCACAGGGTTCCAGAATCCACCGTTGTCATTTTCCCAGGCCACAAGATTCCAGAATCAATCCTCAGTTATGTTCCCAGGCTACAGGGTTCCAGAATAAAACCTCAGTCATGTTCCCAGGCCACAGGGTTCCAGAACAGAGGATCAGTCAGGTTCCCGGGGCACAGTATTCCACAATCTAAACAGATGTCATGTTCCCAGGCCTCAGGGTTCCAAAATCCACTGATGTCATGTTCCCAGGCCACGGGGTTCCAGAATCAATCCTCAGTTATGTTCCCAGGCTACAGGGTTCCAGAATAAAACCTCAGTCATGTTCCCAGTCCACAGGGTTCCAGAACCAAGGCTCAGTCAGGTTCCCGGGGCACAGTATTCCACAATCTAAATAGATGTCATGTTCCCAGCCCACAGTGTTCCAGAATCACGCCTCAGCCATGTTCCCAGGACACAGGGATCCAGAATCAAACTTCAGTCATGTTGCCAGGCCATAGGGTACCACCATCAAACCTCAGTCATATTCCCCGGCCACAGGTTTCCAGAATCAAACCGATTACATGTTCCCAGGCAACAGGGTACCGGAATCCAAACCGATGTCATGTTCCCAGGCCACAGGATTCCACACTCTAACATCAGTCATCTTCCCAGGCCAATGGTTTCCAGAATCAAAACTCAGTCATATTCCCAGGCCACATGGTTCCAGAATCAAACCTCAGTTGTGTTCCCAGGACACAGGGTTCCAGAATAAAACCTCAGTCATGTTCCCTGGACACAGGTTTCAGAAATAAAATCCCAGTCATGTTCCCAGGCCACAGGGTTCCACAATAAAAGCTCAGTCATATTCCCAGGCCAGAGGGTTCCACAATCAAACCTCAGTTCTGTTGCCAGACCATGCTTCCACCATCAAGCCTCAGTCATGTTCCCAGGGAACAGGCTTCCAGAAACAAACCTCAGTCATGTTCCCAAGGCACAGGGTTCCAGAATCAAACCTCAGTCTTGTTCCCAGGACACAGGTTGCCAGAATCAAGCCGATATCATGTTCCCTAGCCACAGTCTTCCAGAATCAAACCTCAGTCCTGTTGCCAGGCCACAGGTTTCCACCATCAAACCTCAGGCATGTTCCCAGGCCACAGGGTTCCAGAATCCACCGATGTCATGTTCCCAGGCCACAGGATTCCACACTCTAACATCAGTCATCTTCCCAGGCCAATGGTTTCCAGAATCAAACGTCAGTCATATACCCAGGCCACATGGTTCCAGAATAAAACCTCAGTCATGTTCCCTGGACACAGGTTTCAGAAATAAACTCCCAGTCATGTTCCCAGGCCACAGGGTTCCACAATTAAACCTCAGTCATATTCCCAGGCCAGAGGGTTCCACAATCAAACCTCTGTCCTGTTGCTAGGCCACGGTTCCACCATCAAGCCTCAGTCATGTTCCCAGGAAAGACTGTTCCACAATCAAACCTAAGTCATCTTGCCAAGCCACAGGCTTCCACCATCAAGCCTCACTCATGTTGCCAGGCCACAGGGTTCCACCATCAAGCCTCACTCATGTTCCCAAGCCTGAGGGTTCCACTATCAAACCTCAATCATGTTGCCAGGCCACAGGTTTCAACCATCAAACCTCAGTCATGTTCCCAGTAAACAGGGCTCCAGAATCAAACCAATGTCAAGTTCCCACGCCACGGGGTTCCAGTATCAGGCCTCAGTCATGTTCCCCGTGCACAGGGTGCCACAATCAAACTCAGTCATGTTGCCAGGCCACAGGTTTCTGCCATCACACCTCAGTCAAGTTGCCAGGCCACAGGGTTCCAGAATCAAGCCTCAGTCATTTTGCCAGGCCATAGTGTTCCACCATCAAACCTCAGTCATGATCCCAAGCCACATGTTTCCACAATGAAACCTCAGTCATTTTCCCAGGCCAAAGGTTTCCAGAATCAAACCTCAGTCATATTCCCAGGACACATGGTTCCAGAATCAAACCTGAGTCATGTTCGCAGGCCACAGGTTTCAGCAATCAAACCTCAGTCATGTTCCCAGGACACAGGTGTCCAGAATCAAACCTCAGTCATGTTCCCAGGGAACAGGTTTCCAGAAACAAACCTCAGTCATATTCCCAGGACACATGGTTCCAGAATCAAACCTGAGTCATGTTCGCAGGCCACAGGTTTCAGCAATCAAACCTCAGTCTTGTTCCCAGGACACAGGTTGCCAGAATCAACCCGATATCATGTTCCCTAGCCACAGTCTTCCAGAATCAAACCTCAGTCATGTTGCCAGGCCACAGGTTTCCACCATCAAACCTCAGGCATGTTCCCAGGCCACAGGGTTCCAGAATCAAAACGTTCTCATGTTCCCAGGCCACAGGGATCCAGAATCCACCATTGTCATTTTCCCAGGCCACAAGATTCCAGAATCAATCCTCAGTTATGTTCCCAGGCTACAGGGATCCAGAATAAAACCTCAGTCATGTTCCCAGTCCACAGGGATCCAGAACCGAGGCTCAGTCAGATTCCCGGGGCACAGTATTCCACAATCTAAACAGATGTCATGTTCCTAGGCCTCAGGGTTCCAGAATCCACCGATGTCATGTTCCCAGGCCACAGGGTTCCAGAATCAATCCTCAGTTATGTTCCCAGGCTACAGGGTTCCAGAATAAAACCTCAGTCATGTTCCCAGTCCACAGGGTTCCAGAACCAAGGCTCAGTCAGGTTCCCGGGGCACAGTATTCCACAATCTAAATAGATGTCATGTTCCCAGGACACAGTGTTCCAGAATCACGCCTCAGTCATGTTCCCAGGACACAGGGATCCAGAATCAAACTTCAGTCATGTTGCCAGGCCGTAGGGTACCACCATCAAACCTCAGTCATCTTCCCAGGACACAGGTTTCCAGAATCAAACCGATTTCATGTTCCCAGGCAACAGGGTACCGGAATCCAAACCGATGTCATGTTCCCAGGCCACAGGATTCCACACTCTAACATCAGTCATCTTCCCAGGCCAATGGTTTCCAGAATCAAACCTCAGTCATATTCCCAGGCCACATGGTTCCAGAATCAAACCTCAGTTGTGTTCCCAGGACACAGGGTTCCAGAATAAAACCTCAGTCATGTTCCCTGGACACAGGTTTCAGAAATAAAATCCCAGTCATGTTCCCAGGCCACAGGGTTCCACAATAAAAGCTCAGTCATATTCCCAGGCCAGAGGGTTCCACAATCAAACCTCAGTTCTGTTGCCAGACCACGGTTCCACCATCAAGCCTCAGTCATGTTCCCAGGGAACAGGCTTCCAGAAACAAACCTCAGTCATGTTCCCAAGGCACAGGGTTCCAGAATCAAACTTCAGTCTTGTTCCCAGGACACAGGTTGCCAGAATCAAGCCGATATCATGTTCCCTAGCCACAGTCTTCCACAATCAAACCTCAGTCCTGTTGCCAGGCCACAGGTTTCCACCATCAAACCTCAGGCATGTTCCCAGGCCACAGGGTTCCAGAATCCACCGATGTCATGTTCCCAGGCCACAGGATTCCACACTCTAACATCAGTCATCTTCCCAGGCCAATGGTTTCCAGAATCAAACGTCAGTCATATACCCAGGCCACATGGTTCCAGAATAAAACCTCAGTCTTGTTCCCTGGACACAGGTTTCAGAAATAAACTCCCAGTCATGTTCCCAGGCCACAGGGTTCCACAATTAAACCTCAGTCATATTCCCAGGCCAGAGGGTTCCACAATCAAACCTCTGTCCTGTTGCTAGGCCACGGTTCCACCATCAAGCCTCAGTCATGTTCCCAGGAAAGACTGTTCCACAATCAAACCTAAGTCATCTTGCCAAGCCACAGGCTTCCACCATCAAGCCTCACTCATGTTGCCAGGCCACAGGGTTCCACCATCAAGCCTCACTCATGTTCCCAAGCCTGAGGGTTCCACTATCAAACCTCAATCATGTTGCCAGGCCACAGGTTTCAACCATCAAACCTCAGTCATGTTCCCAGTAAACAGGGCTCCAGAATCAAACCAATGTCAAGTTCCCACGCCACGGGGTTCCAGTATCAGGCCTCAGTCATGTTCCCCGTGCACAGGGTGCCACAATCAAACTCAGTCATGTTGCCAGGCCACAGGTTTCTGCCATCACACCTCAGTCAAGTTGCCAGGCCACAGGGTTCCAGAATCAAGCCTCAGTCATTTTGCCAGGCCATAGTGTTCCACCATCAAACCTCAGTCATGATCCCAAGCCACATGTTTCCACAATGAAACCTCAGT
This sequence comes from Balaenoptera physalus, assembly GCF_965194825.1. Classification (NCBI taxonomy): domain Eukaryota; kingdom Metazoa; phylum Chordata; class Mammalia; order Artiodactyla; family Balaenopteridae; genus Balaenoptera; species Balaenoptera physalus. The sequence goes on from NW_028125815.1 coordinate 232,240, forward strand.
CATTTTCCCAGGCCAAAGGTTTCCAGAATCAAACCTCAGTCATATTCCCAGGACACATGGTTCCAGAATCAAACCTGAGTCATGTTCGCAGGCCACAGGTTTCAGCAATCAAACCTCAGTCATGTTCCCAGGACACAGGTGTCCAGAATCAAACCTCAGTCATGTTCCCAGGGAACAGGTTTCCAGAAACAAACCTCAGTCATATTCCCAGGACACATGGTTCCAGAATCAAACCTGAGTCATGTTCGCAGGCCACAGGTTTCAGCAATCAAACCTCAGTCTTGTTCCCAGGACACAGGTTGCCAGAATCAACCCGATATCATGTTCCCTAGCCACAGTCTTCCAGAATCAAACCTCAGTCATGTTGCCAGGCCACAGGTTTCCACCATCAAACCTCAGGCATGTTCCCAGGCCACAGGGTTCCAGAATCAAAACGTTCTCATGTTCCCAGGCCACAGGGATCCAGAATCCACCATTGTCATTTTCCCAGGCCACAAGATTCCAGAATCAATCCTCAGTTATGTTCCCAGGCTACAGGGATCCAGAATAAAACCTCAGTCATGTTCCCAGTCCACAGGGATCCAGAACCGAGGCTCAGTCAGATTCCCGGGGCACAGTATTCCACAATCTAAACAGATGTCATGTTCCTAGGCCTCAGGGTTCCAGAATCCACCGATGTCATGTTCCCAGGCCACAGGGTTCCAGAATCAATCCTCAGTTATGTTCCCAGGCTACAGGGTTCCAGAATAAAACCTCAGTCATGTTCCCAGTCCACAGGGTTCCAGAACCAAGGCTCAGTCAGGTTCCCGGGGCACAGTATTCCACAATCTAAATAGATGTCATGTTCCCAGGACACAGTGTTCCAGAATCACGCCTCAGTCATGTTCCCAGGACACAGGGATCCAGAATCAAACTTCAGTCATGTTGCCAGGCCGTAGGGTACCACCATCAAACCTCAGTCATCTTCCCAGGACACAGGTTTCCAGAATCAAACCGATTTCATGTTCCCAGGCAACAGGGTACCGGAATCCAAACCGATGTCATGTTCCCAGGCCACAGGATTCCACACTCTAACATCAGTCATCTTCCCAGGCCAATGGTTTCCAGAATCAAACCTCAGTCATATTCCCAGGCCACATGGTTCCAGAATCAAACCTCAGTTGTGTTCCCAGGACACAGGGTTCCAGAATAAAACCTCAGTCATGTTCCCTGGACACAGGTTTCAGAAATAAAATCCCAGTCATGTTCCCAGGCCACAGGGTTCCACAATAAAAGCTCAGTCATATTCCCAGGCCAGAGGGTTCCACAATCAAACCTCAGTTCTGTTGCCAGACCACGGTTCCACCATCAAGCCTCAGTCATGTTCCCAGGGAACAGGCTTCCAGAAACAAACCTCAGTCATGTTCCCAAGGCACAGGGTTCCAGAATCAAACCTCAGTCTTGTTCCCAGGACACAGGTTGCCAGAATCAACCCGATATCATGTTCCCTAGCCACAGTCTTCCAGAATCAAACCTCAGTTCTCTTGCCAGGCCACAGGTTTCCACCATCAAACCTCAGGCATGTTCCCAGGCCACAGGGTTCCAGAATCCACCGATGTCATGTTCCCAGGCCACAGGATTCCACACTCTAACATCAGTCATCTTCCCAGGCCAATGGTTTCCAGAATCAAACGTCAGTCATATTCCCAGGCGACATGGTTCCAGAATAAAACCTCAGTCATGTTCCCTGGACACAGGTTTCAGAAATAAACTCCCAGTCATGTTCCCAGGCCACAGGGTTCCACAATTAAACCTCAGTCATATTCCCAGGCCAGAGGGTTCCACAATCAAACCTCTGTCCTGTTGCTAGGCCACGGTTCCACCATCAAACCTCAGTCATGTTCCCAGGAAAGACTGTTCCACAATCAAACCTAAGTCATCTTTCCAAGCCACAGGGTTCCACCATCAAGCCTCACTCATTTTGCCAGGCCACAGGTTTCAACCATCAAACCTCAGTCATGTTCCCAGTAAACAGGGCTCCAGAATCAAACCAATGTCAAGTTCCCACGCCACGGGGTTCCAGTATCAGGCCTCAGTTATGTTCCCCGTGCACAGGGTGCCACAATCAAACTCAGTCATGTTGCCAGGCCACAGGTTTCTGCCATCACACCTCAGTCAAGTTGCCAGGCCACAGGGTTCCAGAATCAAGCCTCAGTCATTTTGCCAGGCCATAGTGTTCCACCATCAAACCTCAGTCATGATCCCAAGCCACATGTTTCCAAAATGAAACCTCAGTCATTTTCCCAGGGCAAAGGTTTCCAAAATCAAACCTCAGTCATATTCCCAGGACACATGGTTCCAGAATCAAACCTGAGTCATGTTCGCAGGCCACAGGTTTCAGCAATCAAACCTCAGTCATGTTCCCAGGACACAGGTGTCCAGAATCAAACCTCAGTCATGTTCCCAGGGAACAGGTTTCCAGAAACAAACCTCAGTCATGTTCCCAAGGCACAGGGTTCCAGAATCAAACCTCAGTCTTGTTCCCAGGACACAGGTTTCCACAATCAACCCGATATCATATTCCCTAGCCACAGTCTTCCAGAATCAAACCTCAGTCATCTTGCCAGGCCACAGGTTTCCACCATCAAACCTCAGGCATGTTTCCAGGCCACAGGGTTCCAGAATCAAACCATTCTCATGTTCCCAGGCCACAGGGTTCCAGAATCCACCGTTGTCATTTTCCCAGGCCACAAGATTCCAGAATCAATCCTCAGTTATGTTCCCAGGCTACAGGGTTCCAGAATAAAACCTCAGTCATGTTCCCAGGCCACAGGGTTCCAGAACAGAGGCTCAGTCAGGTTCCCGGGGCACAGTATTCCACAATCTAAACAGATGTCATGTTCCCAGGCCTCAGGGTTCCAGAATCCACTGATGTCATGTTCCCAGGCCACGGGGTTCCAGAATCAATCCTCAGTTATGTTCCCAGTCTACAGGGTTCCAGAATAAAACCTCAGTCATGTTCCCAGTCCACAGGGTTCCAGAACCAAGGCTCAGTCAGGTTCCCGGGGCACAGTATTCCACAATCTAAATAGATGTCATGTTCCCAGGCCACAGTGTTCCAGAATCACGCCTCAGCCATGTTCCCAGGACACAGGGATCCAAAATCAAACTTCAGTCATGTTGCCAGGCCATAGGGTACCACCATCAAACCTCAGTCATATTCCCCGGCCACAGGTTTCCAGAATCAAACCGATTACATGTTCCCAGGCAACAGGGTACCGGAATCCAAACCGATGTCATGTTCCCAGGCCACAGGATTCCACACTCTAACATCAGTCATCTTCCCAGGCCAATGGTTTCCAGAATCAAAACTCAGTCATATTCCCAGGCCACATGGTTCCAGAATCAAACCTCAGTTGTGTTCCCAGGACACAGGGTTCCAGAATAAAACCTCAGTCATGTTCCCTGGACACAGGTTTCAGAAATAAAATCCCAGTCATGTTCCCAGGCCACAGGGTTCCACAATAAAAGCTCAGTCATATTCCCAGGCCAGAGGGTTCCACAATCAAACCTCAGTTCTGTTGCCAGACCATGGTTCCACCATCAAGCCTCAGTCATGTGTCCAGGGAACAGGCTTCCAGAAACAAACCTCAGTCATGTTCCCAAGGCACAGGGTTCCAGAATCAAACCTCAGTCTTGTTCCCAGGACACAGGTTGCCAGAATCAACCCGATATCATGTTCCCTAGCCACAGTCTTCCAGAATCAAACCTCAGTCCTGTTGCCAGGCCACAGGTTTCCACCATCAAACCTCAGGCATGTTCCCAGGCCACAGGGTTCCAGAATCCACCGATGTCATGTTCCCAGGCCACAGGATTCCACACTCTAACATCAGTCATCTTCCCAGGCCAATGGTTTCCAGAATCAAACGTCAGTCATATTCCCAGGCCACATGGTTCCAGAATAAAACCTCAGTCATGTTCCCTGGACACAGGTTTCAGAAATAAACTCCCAGTCATGTTCCCAGGCCACAGGGTTCCACAATTAAACCTCAGTCATATTCCCAGGCCAGAGGGTTCCACAATCAAACCTCTGTCCTGTTGCTAGGCCACGGTTCCACCATCAAGCCTCAGTCATGTTCCCAGGAAAGACTGTTCCACAATCAAACCTAAGTCATCTTGCCAAGCCACAGGCTTCCACCATCAAGCCTCACTCATGTTGCCAGGCCACAGGGTTCCACCATCAAGCCTCACTCATGTTCCCAAGCCTGAGGCTTCCACTATCAAACCTCAATCATGTTGCCAGGCCACAGGTTTCAACCATCAAACCTCAGTCATGTTCCCAGTAAACAGGGCTCCAGAATCAAACCAATGTCAAGTTCCCACGCCACGGGGTTCCAGTATCAGGCCTCAGTCATGTTCCCCGTGCACAGGGTGCCACAATCAAACTCAGTCATGTTGCCAGGCCACAGGTTTCTGCCATTACACCTCAGTCAAGTTGCCAGGCCACAGGGTTCCAGAATCAAGCCTCAGTCATTTTGCCAGGCCAGAGTGTTCCACCATCAAACCTCAGTCATGATCCCAAGCCACATGTTTCCACAATGAAACCTCAGTCATTTTCCCAGGCCAAAGGTTTCCAGAATCAAACCTCAGTCATATTCCCAGGACACATGGTTCCAGAATCAAACCTGAGTCATGTTCGCAGGCCACAGGTTTCAGCAATCAAACCTCAGTCATGTTCCCAGGACACAGGTGTCCAGAATCAAACCTCAGTCATGTTCCCAGGGAACAGGTTTCCAGAAACAAACCTCAGTCATATTCCCAGGACACATGGTTCCAGAATCAAACCTGAGTCATGTTCGCAGGCCACAGGTTTCAGCAATCAAACCTCAGTCTTGTTCCCAGGACACAGGTTGCCAGAATCAACCCGATATCATGTTCCCTAGCCACAGTCTTCCAGAATCAAACCTCAGTCATGTTGCCAGGCCACAGGTTTCCACCATCAAACCTCAGGCATGTTCCCAGGCCACAGGGTTCCAGAATCAAAACGTTCTCATGTTCCCAGGCCACAGGGATCCAGAATCCACCATTGTCATTTTCCCAGGCCACAAGATTCCAGAATCAATCCTCAGTTATGTTCCCAGGCTACAGGGATCCAGAATAAAACCTCAGTCATGTTCCCAGTCCACAGGGTTCCAGAACCGAGGCTCAGTCAGATTCCCGGGGCACAGTATTGCACAATCTAAACAGATGTCATGTTCCCAGGCCTCAGGGTTCCAGAATCCACCGATGTCATGTTCCCAGGCCACAGGGTTCCAGAATCAATCCTCAGTTATGTTCCCAGGCTACAGGGTTCCAGAATAAAACCTCAGTCATGTTCCCAGTCCACAGGGTTCCAGAACCAAGGCTCAGTCAGGTTCCCGGGGCACAGTATTCCACAATCTAAATAGATGTCATGTTCCCAGGACACAGTGTTCCAGAATCACGCCTCAGTCATGTTCCCAGGACACAGGGATCCAGAATCAAACTTCAGTCATGTTGCCAGGCCGTAGGGTACCACCATCAAACCTCAGTCATCTTCCCAGGACACAGGTTTCCAGAATCAAACCGATTTCATGTTCCCAGGCAACAGGGTACCGGAATCCAAACCGATGTCATGTTCCCAGGCCACAGGATTCCACACTCTAACATCAGTCATCTTCCCAGGCCAATGGTTTCCAGAATCAAACCTCAGTCATATTCCCAGGCCACATGGTTCCAGAATCAAACCTCAGTTGTGTTCCCAGGACACAGGGTTCCAGAATAAAACCTCAGTCATGTTCCCTGGACACAGGTTTCAGAAATAAAATCCCAGTCATGTTCCCAGGCCACAGGGTTCCACAATAAAAGCTCAGTCATATTCCCAGGCCAGAGGGTTCCACAATCAAACCTCAGTTCTGTTGCCAGACCACGGTTCCACCATCAAGCCTCAGTCATGTTCCCAGGGAACAGGCTTCCAGAAACAAACCTCAGTCATGTTCCCAAGGCACAGGGTTCCAGAATCAAACCTCAGTCTTGTTCCCAGGACACAGGTTGCCAGAATCAAGCCGATATCATGTTCCCTAGCCACAGTCTTCCAGAATCAAACCTCAGTCCTGTTGCCAGGCCACAGGTTTCCACCATCAAACCTCAGGCATGTTCCCAGGCCACAGGGTTCCAGAATCCACCGATGTCATGTTCCCAGGCCACAGGATTCCACACTCTAACATCAGTCATCTTCCCAGGCCAATGGTTTCCAGAATCAAACGTCAGTCATATTCCCAGGCCACATGGTTCCAGAAGAAAACCTCAGTCATGTTCCCTGGACACAGGTTTCAGAAATAAACTCCCAGTCATGTTCCCAGGCCACAGGGTTCCACAATTAAACCTCAGTCATATTCCCAGGCCAGAGGGTTCCACAATCAAACCTCTGTCCTGTTGCTAGGCCACGGTTCCACCATCAAGCCTCAGTCATGTTCCCAGGAAAGACTGTTCCACAATCAAACCTAAGTCATCTTGCCAAGCCACAGGCTTCCACCATCAAGCCTCACTCATGTTGCCAGGCCACAGGGTTCCACCATCAAGCCTCACTCATGTTCCCAAGCCTGAGGCTTCCACTATCAAACCTCAATCATGTTGCCAGGCCACAGGTTTCAACCATCAAACCTCAGTCATGTTCCCAGTAAACAGGGCTCCAGAATCAAACCAATGTCAAGTTCCCACGCCACGGGGTTCCAGTATCAGGCCTCAGTCATGTTCCCCGTGCACAGGGTGCCACAATCAAACTCAGTCATGTTGCCAGGCCACAGGTTTCTGCCATCACACCTCAGTCAAGTTGCCAGGCCACAGGGTTCCAGAATCAAGCCTCAGTCATTTTGCCAGGCCAGAGTGTTCCACCATCAAACCTCAGTCATGATCCCAAGCCACATGTTTCCAAAATGAAACCTCAGTCATTTTCCCAGGCCAAAGGTTTCCAAAATCAAACCTCAGTCATATTCCCAGGACACATGGATCCAGAATCAAACCTGAGTCATATTCCCAGGACACATGGTTCCAGAATCAAACCTGAGTCATGTTCGCAGGCCACAGGTTTCAGCAATCAAACCTCAGTCATGTTCCCAGGACACAGGTGTCCAGAATCAAACCTCAGTCATGTTCCCAGGGAACAGGTTTCCAGAAACAAACCTCAGTCATGTTCCCAAGGCACAGGGTTCCAGAATCAAACCTCAGTCTTGTTCCCAGGACACAGGTTTCCAGAATCAACCCGATATCATATTCCCTAGCCACAGTCTTCCAGAATCAAACCTCAGTCATCTTGCCAGGCCACAGGTTTCCACCATCAAACCTCAGGCATGTTCCCAGGCCACAGGGTTCCAGAATCAAACCATTCTCATGTTCCCAGGCCACAGGGTTCCAGAATCCACCGTTGTCATTTTCCCAGGCCACAAGATTCCAGAATCAATCCTCAGTTATGTTCCCAGGCTACAGGGTTCCAGAATAAAACCTCAGTCATGTTCCCAGGCCACAGGGTTCCAGAACAGAGGATCAGTCAGGTTCCCGGGGCACAGTATTCCACAATCTAAACAGATGTCATGTTCCCAGGCCTCAGGGTTCCAAAATCCACTGATGTCATGTTCCCAGGCCACGGGGTTCCAGAATCAATCCTCAGTTATGTTCCCAGGCTACAGGGTTCCAGAATAAAACCTCAGTCATGTTCCCAGTCCACAGGGTTCCAGAACCAAGGCTCAGTCAGGTTCCCGGGGCACAGTATTCCACAATCTAAATAGATGTCATGTTCCCAGCCCACAGTGTTCCAGAATCACGCCTCAGCCATGTTCCCAGGACACAGGGATCCAGAATCAAACTTCAGTCATGTTGCCAGGCCATAGGGTACCACCATCAAACCTCAGTCATATTCCCCGGCCACAGGTTTCCAGAATCAAACCGATTACATGTTCCCAGGCAACAGGGTACCGGAATCCAAACCGATGTCATGTTCCCAGGCCACAGGATTCCACACTCTAACATCAGTCATCTTCCCAGGCCAATGGTTTCCAGAATCAAAACTCAGTCATATTCCCAGGCCACATGGTTCCAGAATCAAACCTCAGTTGTGTTCCCAGGACACAGGGTTCCAGAATAAAACCTCAGTCATGTTCCCTGGACACAGGTTTCAGAAATAAAATCCCAGTCATGTTCCCAGGCCACAGGGTTCCACAATAAAAGCTCAGTCATATTCCCAGGCCAGAGGGTTCCACAATCAAACCTCAGTTCTGTTGCCAGACCATGCTTCCACCATCAAGCCTCAGTCATGTTCCCAGGGAACAGGCTTCCAGAAACAAACCTCAGTCATGTTCCCAAGGCACAGGGTTCCAGAATCAAACCTCAGTCTTGTTCCCAGGACACAGGTTGCCAGAATCAAGCCGATATCATGTTCCCTAGCCACAGTCTTCCAGAATCAAACCTCAGTCCTGTTGCCAGGCCACAGGTTTCCACCATCAAACCTCAGGCATGTTCCCAGGCCACAGGGTTCCAGAATCCACCGATGTCATGTTCCCAGGCCACAGGATTCCACACTCTAACATCAGTCATCTTCCCAGGCCAATGGTTTCCAGAATCAAACGTCAGTCATATACCCAGGCCACATGGTTCCAGAATAAAACCTCAGTCATGTTCCCTGGACACAGGTTTCAGAAATAAACTCCCAGTCATGTTCCCAGGCCACAGGGTTCCACAATTAAACCTCAGTCATATTCCCAGGCCAGAGGGCTCCACAATCAAACCTCTGTCCTGTTGCTAGGCCACGGTTCCACCATCAAGCCTCAGTCATGTTCCCAGGAAAGACTGTTCCACAATCAAACCTAAGTCATCTTGCCAAGCCACAGGCTTCCACCATCAAGCCTCACTCATGTTGCCAGGCCACAGGGTTCCACCATCAAGCCTCACTCATGTTCCCAAGCCTGAGGGTTCCACTATCAAACCTCAATCATGTTGCCAGGCCACAGGTTTCAACCATCAAACCTCAGTCATGTTCCCAGTAAACAGGGCTCCAGAATCAAACCAATGTCAAGTTCCCACGCCACGGGGTTCCAGTATCAGGCCTCAGTCATGTTCCCCGTGCACAGGGTGCCACAATCAAACTCAGTCATGTTGCCAGGCCACAGGTTTCTGCCATCACACCTCAGTCAAGTTGCCAGGCAACAGGGTTCCAGAATCAAGCCTCAGTCATTTTGCCAGGCCATAGTGTTCCACCATCAAACCTCAGTCATGATCCCAAGCCACATGTTTCCACAATGAAACCTCAGTCATTTTCCCAGGCCAAAGGTTTCCAGAATCAAACCTCAGTCATATTCCCAGGACACATGGTTCCAGAATCAAACCTGAGTCATGTTCGCAGGCCACAGGTTTCAGCAATCAAACCTCAGTCATGTTCCCAGGACACAGGTGTCCAGAATCAAACCTCAGTCATGTTCCCAGGGAACAGGTTTCCAGAAACAAACCTCAGTCATATTCCCAGGACACATGGTTCCAGAATCAAACCTGAGTCATGTTCGCAGGCCACAGGTTTCAGCAATCAAACCTCAGTCTTGTTCCCAGGACACAGGTTGCCAGAATCAACCCGATATCATGTTCCCTAGCCACAGTCTTCCAGAATCAAACCTCAGTCATGTTGCCAGGCCACAGGTTTCCACCATCAAACCTCAGGCATGTTCCCAGGCCACAGGGTTCCAGAATCAAAACGTTCTCATGTTCCCAGGCCACAGGGATCCAGAATCCACCATTGTCATTTTCCCAGGCCACAAGATTCCAGAATCAATCCTCAGTTATGTTCCCAGGCTACAGGGATCCAGAATAAAACCTCAGTCATGTTCCCAGTCCACAGGGATCCAGAACCGAGGCTCAGTCAGATTCCCGGGGCACAGTATTCCACAATCTAAACAGATGTCATGTTCCTAGGCCTCAGGGTTCCAGAATCCACCGATGTCATGTTCCCAGGCCACAGGGTTCCAGAATCAATCCTCAGTTATGTTCCCAGGCTACAGGGTTCCAGAATAAAACCTCAGTCATGTTCCCAGTCCACAGGGTTCCAGAACCAAGGCTCAGTCAGGTTCCCGGGGCACAGTATTCCACAATCTAAATAGATGTCATGTTCCCAGGACACAGTGTTCCAGAATCACGCCTCAGTCATGTTCCCAGGACACAGGGATCCAGAATCAAACTTCAGTCATGTTGCCAGGCCGTAGGGTACCACCATCAAACCTCAGTCATCTTCCCAGGACACAGGTTTCCAGAATCAAACCGATTTCATGTTCCCAGGCAACAGGGTACCGGAATCCAAACCGATGTCATGTTCCCAGGCCACAGGATTCCACACTCTAACATCAGTCATCTTCCCAGGCCAATGGTTTCCAGAATCAAACCTCAGTCATATTCCCAGGCCACATGGTTCCAGAATCAAACCTCAGTTGTGTTCCCAGGACACAGGGTTCCAGAATAAAACCTCAGTCATGTTCCCTGGACACAGGTTTCAGAAATAAAATCCCAGTCATGTTCCCAGGCCACAGGGTTCCACAATAAAAGCTCAGTCATATTCCCAGGCCAGAGGGTTCCACAATCAAACCTCAGTTCTGTTGCCAGACCACGGTTCCACCATCAAGCCTCAGTCATGTTCCCAGGGAACAGGCTTCCAGAAACAAACCTCAGTCATGTTCCCAAGGCACAGGGTTCCAGAATCAAACTTCAGTCTTGTTCCCAGGACACAGGTTGCCAGAATCAAGCCGATATCATGTTCCCTAGCCACAGTCTTCCACAATCAAACCTCAGTCCTGTTGCCAGGCCACAGGTTTCCACCATCAAACCTCAGGCATGTTCCCAGGCCACAGGGTTCCAGAATCCACCGATGTCATGTTCCCAGGCCACAGGATTCCACACTCTAACATCAGTCATCTTCCCAGGCCAATGGTTTCCAGAATCAAACGTCAGTCATATACCCAGGCCACATGGTTCCAGAATAAAACCTCAGTCATGTTCCCTGGACACAGGTTTCAGAAATAAACTCCCAGTCATGTTCCCAGGCCACAGGGTTCCACAATTAAACCTCAGTCATATTCCCAGGCCAGAGGGTTCCACAATCAAACCTCTGTCCTGTTGCTAGGCCACGGTTCCACCATCAAGCCTCAGTCATGTTCCCAGGAAAGACTGTTCCACAATCAAACCTATGTCATCTTGCCAAGCCACAGGCTTCCACCATCAAGCCTCACTCATGTTGCCAGGCCACAGGGTTCCACCATCAAGCCTCACTCATGTTCCCATGCCTGAGGGTTCCACTATCAAACCTCAATCATGTTGCCAGGCCACAGGTTTCAACCATCAAACCTCAGTCATGTTCCCAGTAAACAGGGCTCCAGAATCAAACCAATGTCAAGTTCCCACGCCACGGGGTTCCAGTATCAGGCCTCAGTCATGTTCCCCGTGCACAGGGTGCCACAATCAAACTCAGTCATGTTGCCAGGCCACAGGTTTCTGCCATCACACCTCAGTCAAGTTGCCAGGCCACAGGGTTCCAGAATCAAGCCTCAGTCATTTTGCCAGGCCATAGTGTTCCACCATCAAACCTCAGTCATGATCCCAAGCCACATGTTTCCACAATGAAACCTCAGTCATTTTCCCAGGCCAAAGGTTTCCAGAATCAAACCTCAGTCATATTCCCAGGACACATGGTTCCAGAATCAAACCTGAGTCATGTTCGCAGGCCACAGGTTTCAGCAATCAAACCTCAGTCATGTTCCCAGGACACAGGTGTCCAGAATCAAACCTCAGTCATGTTCCCAGGGAACAGGTTTCCAGAAACAAACCTCAGTCATATTCCCAGGACACATGGTTCCAGAATCAAACCTGAGTCATGTTCGCAGGCCACAGGTTTCAGCAATCAAACCTCAGTCTTGTTCCCAGGACACAGGTTGCCAGAATCAACCCGATATCATGTTCCCTAGCCACAGTCTTCCAGAATCAAACCTCAGTCATGTTGCCAGGCCACAGGTTTCCACCATCAAACCTCAGGCATGTTCCCAGGCCACAGGGTTCCAGAATCAAAACGTTCTCATGTTCCCAGGCCACAGGGATCCAGAATCCACCATTGTCATTTTCCCAGGCAACAAGATTCCAGAATCAATCCTCAGTTATGTTCCCAGGCTACAGGGATCCAGAATAAAACCTCAGTCATGTTCCCAGTCCACAGGGTTCCAGAACCGAGGCTCAGTCAGATTCCCGGGGCACAGTATTCCACAATCTAAACAGATGTCATGTTCCTAGGCCTCAGGGTTCCAGAATCCACCGATGTCATGTTCCCAGGCCACAGGGTTCCAGAATCAATCCTCAGTTATGTTCCCAGGCTACAGGGTTCCAGAATAAAACCTCAGTCATGTTCCCAGTCCACAGGGTTCCAGAACCAAGGCTCAGTCAGGTTCCCGGGGCACAGTATTCCACAATCTAAATAGATGTCATGTTCCCAGGACACAGTGTTCCAGAATCACGCCTCAGTCATGTTCCCAGGACACAGGGATCCAGAATCAAACTTCAGTCATGTTGCCAGGCCGTAGGGTACCACCATCAAACCTCAGTCATCTTCCCAGGACACAGGTTTCCAGAATCAAACCGATTTCATGTTCCCAGGCAACAGGGTACCGGAATCCAAACCGATGTCATGTTCCCAGGCCACAGGATTCCACACTCTAACATCAGTCATCTTCCCAGGCCAATGGTTTCCAGAATCAAACCTCAGTCATATTCCCAGGCCACATGGTTCCAGAATCAAACCTCAGTTGTGTTCCCAGGACACAGGGTTCCAGAATAAAACCTCAGTCATGTTCCCTGGACACAGGTTTCAGAAATAAAATCCCAGTCATGTTCCCAGGCCACAGGGTTCCACAATAAAAGCTCAGTCATATTCCCAGGCCAGAGGGTTCCACAATCAAACCTCAGTTCTGTTGCCAGACCACGGTTCCACCATCAAGCCTCAGTCATGTTCCCAGGGAACAGGCTTCCAGAAACAAACCTCAGTCATGTTCCCAAGGCACAGGGTTCCAGAATCAAACCTCAGTCTTGTTCCCAGGACACAGGTTGCCAGAATCAACCCGATATCATGTTCCCTAGCCACAGTCTTCCAGAATCAAACCTCAGTTCTCTTGCCAGGCCACAGGTTTCCACCATCAAACCTCAGGCATGTTCCCAGGCCACAGGGTTCCAGAATCCACCGATGTCATGTTCCCAGGCCACAGGATTCCACACTCTAACATCAGTCATCTTCCCAGGCCAATGGTTTCCAGAATCAAACGTCAGTCATATTCCCAGGCGACATGGTTCCAGAATAAAACCTCAGTCATGTTCCCTGGACACAGGTTTCAGAAATAAACTCCCAGTCATGTTCCCAGGCCACAGGGTTCCACAATTAAACCTCAGTCATATTCCCAGGCCAGAGGGTTCCACAATCAAACCTCTGTCCTGTTGCTAGGCCACGGTTCCACCATCAAACCTCAGTCATGTTCCCAGGAAAGACTGTTCCACAATCAAACCTAAGTCATCTTTCCAAGCCACAGGGTTCCACCATCAAGCCTCACTCATTTTGCCAGGCCACAGGTTTCAACCATCAAACCTCAGTCATGTTCCCAGTAAACAGGGCTCCAGAATCAAACCAATGTCAAGTTCCCACGCCACGGGGTTCCAGTATCAGGCCTCAGTTATGTTCCCCGTGCACAGGGTGCCACAATCAAACTCAGTCATGTTGCCAGGCCACAGGTTTCTGCCATCACACCTCAGTCAAGTTGCCAGGCCACAGGGTTCCAGAATCAAGCCTCAGTCATTTTGCCAGGCCATAGTGTTCCACCATCAAACCTCAGTCATGATCCCAAGCCACATGTTTCCAAAATGAAACCTCAGTCATTTTCCCAGGGCAAAGGTTTCCAAAATCAAACCTCAGTCATATTCCCAGGACACATGTTTCCAGAATCAAACCTGAGTCATGTTCGCAGGCCACAGGTTTCAGCAATCAAACCTCAGTCATGTTCCCAGGACACAGGTGTCCAGAATCAAACCTCAGTCATGTTCCCAGGGAACAGGTTTCCAGAAACAAACCTCAGTCATGTTCCCAAGGCACAGGGTTCCAGAATCAAACCTCAGTCTTGTTCCCAGGACACAGGTTTCCACAATCAACCCGATATCATATTCCCTAGCCACAGTCTTCCAGAATCAAACCTCAGTCATCTTGCCAGGCCACAGGTTTCCACCATCAAACCTCAGGCATGTTTCCAGGCCACAGGGTTCCAGAATCAAACCATTCTCATGTTCCCAGGCCACAGGGTTCCAGAATCCACCGTTGTCATTTTCCCAGGCCACAAGATTCCAGAATCAATCCTCAGTTATGTTCCCAGGCTACAGGGTTCCAGAATAAAACCTCAGTCATGTTCCCAGGCCACAGGGTTCCAGAACAGAGGCTCAGTCAGGTTCCCGGGGCACAGTATTCCACAATCTAAATAGATGTCATGTTCCCAGGACACAGTGTTCCAGAATCACGCCTCAGTCATGTTCCCAGGACACAGGGATCCAGAATCAAACTTCAGTCATGTTGCCAGGCCGTAGGGTACCACCATCAAACCTCAGTCATCTTCCCAGGACACAGGTTTCCAGAATCAAACCGATTTCATGTTCCCAGGCAACAGGGTACCGGAATCCAAACCGATGTCATGTTCCCAGGCCACAGGATTCCACACTCTAACATCAGTCATCTTCCCAGGCCAATGGTTTCCAGAATCAAACCTCAGTCATATTCCCAGGCCACATGGTTCCAGAATCAAACCTCAGTTGTGTTCCCAGGACACAGGGTTCCAGAATAAAACCTCAGTCATGTTCCCTGGACACAGGTTTCAGAAATAAAATCCCAGTCATGTTCCCAGGCCACAGGGTTCCACAATAAAAGCTCAGTCATATTCCCAGGCCAGAGGGTTCCACAATCAAACCTCAGTTCTGTTGCCAGACCACGGTTCCACCATCAAGCCTCAGTCATGTTCCCAGGGAACAGGCTTCCAGAAACAAACCTCAGTCATGTTCCCAAGGCACAGGGTTCCAGAATCAAACTTCAGTCTTGTTCCCAGGACACAGGTTGCCAGAATCAAGCCGATATCATGTTCCCTAGCCACAGTCTTCCACAATCAAACCTCAGTCCTGTTGCCAGGCCACAGGTTTCCACCATCAAACCTCAGGCATGTTCCCAGGCCACAGGGTTCCAGAATCCACCGATGTCATGTTCCCAGGCCACAGGATTCCACACTCTAACATCAGTCATCTTCCCAGGCCAATGGTTTCCAGAATCAAACGTCAGTCATATACCCAGGCCACATGGTTCCAGAATAAAACCTCAGTCATGTTCCCTGGACACAGGTTTCAGAAATAAACTCCCAGTCATGTTCCCAGGCCACAGGGTTCCACAATTAAACCTCAGTCATATTCCCAGGCCAGAGGGTTCCACAATCAAACCTCTGTCCTGTTGCTAGGCCACGGTTCCACCATCAAGCCTCAGTCATGTTCCCAGGAAAGACTGTTCCACAATCAAACCTATGTCATCTTGCCAAGCCACAGGCTTCCACCATCAAGCCTCACTCATGTTGCCAGGCCACAGGGTTCCACCATCAAGCCTCACTCATGTTCCCATGCCTGAGGCTTCCACTATCAAACCTCAATCATGTTGCCAGGCCACAGGTTTCAACCATCAAACCTCAGTCATGTTCCCAGTAAACAGGGCTCCAGAATCAAACCAATGTCAAGTTCCCACGCCACGGGGTTCCAGTATCAGGCCTCAGTCATGTTCCCCGTGCACAGGGTGCCACAATCAAACTCAGTCATGTTGCCAGGCCACAGGTTTCTGCCATCACACCTCAGTCAAGTTGCCAGGCCACAGGGTTCCAGAATCAAGCCTCAGTCATTTTGCCAGGCCATAGTGTTCCACCATCAAACCTCAGTCATGATCCCAAGCCACATGTTTCCACAATGAAACCTCAGTCATTTTCCCAGGCCAAAGGTTTCCAGAATCAAACCTCAGTCATATTCCCAGGACACATGGTTCCAGAATCAAACCTGAGTCATGTTCGCAGGCCACAGGTTTCAGCAATCAAACCTCAGTCATGTTCCCAGGACACAGGTGTCCAGAATCAAACCTCAGTCATGTTCCCAGGGAACAGGTTTCCAGAAACAAACCTCAGTCATATTCCCAGGACACATGGTTCCAGAATCAAACCTGAGTCATGTTCGCAGGCCACAGGTTTCAGCAATCAAACCTCAGTCTTGTTCCCAGGACACAGGTTGCCAGAATCAACCCGATATCATGTTCCCTAGCCACAGTCTTCCAGAATCAAACCTCAGTCATGTTGCCAGGCCACAGGTTTCCACCATCAAACCTCAGGCATGTTCCCAGGCCACAGGGTTCCAGAATCAAAACGTTCTCATGTTCCCAGGCCACAGGGATCCAGAATCCACCATTGTCATTTTCCCAGGCCACAAGATTCCAGAATCAATCCTCAGTTATGTTCCCAGGCTACAGGGATCCAGAATAAAACCTCAGTCATGTTCCCAGTCCACAGGGTTCCAGAACCGAGGCTCAGTCAGATTCCCGGGGCACAGTATTCCACAATCTAAACAGATGTCATGTTCCTAGGCCTCAGGGTTCCAGAATCCACCGATGTCATGTTCCCAGGCCACAGGGTTCCAGAATCAATCCTCAGTTATGTTCCCAGGCTACAGGGTTCCAGAATAAAACCTCAGTCATGTTCCCAGTCCACAGGGTTCCAGAACCAAGGCTCAGTCAGGTTCCCGGGGCACAGTATTCCACAATCTAAATAGATGTCATGTTCCCAGGACACAGTGTTCCAGAATCACGCCTCAGTCATGTTCCCAGGACACAGGGATCCAGAATCAAACTTCAGTCATGTTGCCAGGCCGTAGGGTACCACCATCAAACCTCAGTCATCTTCCCAGGACACAGGTTTCCAGAATCAAACCGATTTCATGTTCCCAGGCAACAGGGTACCGGAATCCAAACCGATGTCATGTTCCCAGGCCACAGGATTCCACACTCTAACATCAGTCATCTTCCCAGGCCAATGGTTTCCAGAATCAAACCTCAGTCATATTCCCAGGCCACATGGTTCCAGAATCAAACCTCAGTTGTGTTCCCAGGACACAGGGTTCCAGAATAAAACCTCAGTCATGTTCCCTGGACACAGGTTTCAGAAATAAAATCCCAGTCATGTTCCCAGGCCACAGGGTTCCACAATAAAAGCTCAGTCATATTCCCAGGCCAGAGGGTTCCACAATCAAACCTCAGTTCTGTTGCCAGACCACGGTTCCACCATCAAGCCTCAGTCATGTTCCCAGGGAACAGGCTTCCAGAAACAAACCTCAGTCATGTTCCCAAGGCACAGGGTTCCAGAATCAAACCTCAGTCTTGTTCCCAGGACACAGGTTGCCAGAATCAACCCGATATCATGTTCCCTAGCCACAGTCTTCCAGAATCAAACCTCAGTTCTCTTGCCAGGCCACAGGTTTCCACCATCAAACCTCAGGCATGTTCCCAGGCCACAGGGTTCCAGAATCCACCGATGTCATGTTCCCAGGCCACAGGATTCCACACTCTAACATCAGTCATCTTCCCAGGCCAATGGTTTCCAGAATCAAACGTCAGTCATATTCCCAGGCGACATGGTTCCAGAATAAAACCTCAGTCATGTTCCCTGGACACAGGTTTCAGAAATAAACTCCCAGTCATGTTCCCAGGCCACAGGGTTCCACAATTAAACCTCAGTCATATTCCCAGGCCAGAGGGTTCCACAATCAAACCTCTGTCCTGTTGCTAGGCCACGGTTCCACCATCAAACCTCAGTCATGTTCCCAGGAAAGACTGTTCCACAATCAAACCTAAGTCATCTTTCCAAGCCACAGGGTTCCACCATCAAGCCTCACTCATTTTGCCAGGCCACAGGTTTCAACCATCAAACCTCAGTCATGTTCCCAGTAAACAGGGCTCCAGAATCAAACCAATGTCAAGTTCCCACGCCACGGGGTTCCAGTATCAGGCCTCAGTTATGTTCCCCGTGCACAGGGTGCCACAATCAAACTCAGTCATGTTGCCAGGCCACAGGTTTCTGCCATCACACCTCAGTCAAGTTGCCAGGCCACAGGGTTCCAGAATCAAGCCTCAGTCATTTTGCCAGGCCATAGTGTTCCACCATCAAACCTCAGTCATGATCCCAAGCCACATGTTTCCAAAATGAAACCTCAGTCATTTTCCCAGGGCAAAGGTTTCCAAAATCAAACCTCAGTCATATTCCCAGGACACATGGTTCCAGAATCAAACCTGAGTCATGTTCGCAGGCCACAGGTTTCAGCAATCAAACCTCAGTCATGTTCCCAGGACACAGGTGTCCAGAATCAAACCTCAGTCATGTTCCCAGGGAACAGGTTTCCAGAAACAAACCTCAGTCATGTTCCCAAGGCACAGGGTTCCAGAATCAAACCTCAGTCTTGTTCCCAGGACACAGGTTTCCACAATCAACCCGATATCATATTCCCTAGCCACAGTCTTCCAGAATCAAACCTCAGTCATCTTGCCAGGCCACAGGTTTCCACCATCAAACCTCAGGCATGTTTCCAGGCCACAGGGTTCCAGAATCAAACCATTCTCATGTTCCCAGGCCACAGGGTTCCAGAATCCACCGTTGTCATTTTCCCAGGCCACAAGATTCCAGAATCAATCCTCAGTTATGTTCCCAGGCTACAGGGTTCCAGAATAAAACCTCAGTCATGTTCCCAGGCCACAGGGTTCCAGAACAGAGGCTCAGTCAGGTTCCCGGGGCACAGTATTCCACAATCTAAACAGATGTCATGTTCCCAGGCCTCAGGGTTCCAGAATCCACTGATGTCATGTTCCCAGGCCACGGGGTTCCAGAATCAATCCTCAGTTATGTTCCCAGTCTACAGGGTTCCAGAATAAAACCTCAGTCATGTTCCCAGTCCACAGGGTTCCAGAACCAAGGCTCAGTCAGGTTCCCGGGGCACAGTATTCCACAATCTAAATAGATGTCATGTTCCCAGGCCACAGTGTTCCAGAATCACGCCTCAGCCATGTTCCCAGGACACAGGGATCCAAAATCAAACTTCAGTCATGTTGCCAGGCCATAGGGTACCACCATCAAACCTCAGTCATATTCCCCGGCCACAGGTTTCCAGAATCAAACCGATTACATGTTCCCAGGCAACAGGGTACCGGAATCCAAACCGATGTCATGTTCCCAGGCCACAGGATTCCACACTCTAACATCAGTCATCTTCCCAGGCCAATGGTTTCCAGAATCAAAACTCAGTCATATTCCCAGGCCACATGGTTCCAGAATCAAACCTCAGTTGTGTTCCCAGGACACAGGGTTCCAGAATAAAACCTCAGTCATGTTCCCTGGACACAGGTTTCAGAAATAAAATCCCAGTCATGTTCCCAGGCCACAGGGTTCCACAATAAAAGCTCAGTCATATTCCCAGGCCAGAGGGTTCCACAATCAAACCTCAGTTCTGTTGCCAGACCATGGTTCCACCATCAAGCCTCAGTCATGTGTCCAGGGAACAGGCTTCCAGAAACAAACCTCAGTCATGTTCCCAAGGCACAGGGTTCCAGAATCAAACCTCAGTCTTGTTCCCAGGACACAGGTTGCCAGAATCAACCCGATATCATGTTCCCTAGCCACAGTCTTCCAGAATCAAACCTCAGTCCTGTTGCCAGGCCACAGGTTTCCACCATCAAACCTCAGGCATGTTCCCAGGCCACAGGGTTCCAGAATCCACCGATGTCATGTTCCCAGGCCACAGGATTCCACACTCTAACATCAGTCATCTTCCCAGGCCAATGGTTTCCAGAATCAAACGTCAGTCATATTCCCAGGCCACATGGTTCCAGAATAAAACCTCAGTCATGTTCCCTGGACACAGGTTTCAGAAATAAACTCCCAGTCATGTTCCCAGGCCACAGGGTTCCACAATTAAACCTCAGTCATATTCCCAGGCCAGAGGGTTCCACAATCAAACCTCTGTCCTGTTGCTAGGCCACGGTTCCACCATCAAGCCTCAGTCATGTTCCCAGGAAAGACTGTTCCACAATCAAACCTAAGTCATCTTGCCAAGCCACAGGCTTCCACCATCAAGCCTCACTCATGTTGCCAGGCCACAGGGTTCCACCATCAAGCCTCACTCATGTTCCCAAGCCTGAGGCTTCCACTATCAAACCTCAATCATGTTGCCAGGCCACAGGTTTCAACCATCAAACCTCAGTCATGTTCCCAGTAAACAGGGCTCCAGAATCAAACCAATGTCAAGTTCCCACGCCACGGGGTTCCAGTATCAGGCCTCAGTCATGTTCCCCGTGCACAGGGTGCCACAATCAAACTCAGTCATGTTGCCAGGCCACAGGTTTCTGCCATTACACCTCAGTCAAGTTGCCAGGCCACAGGGTTCCAGAATCAAGCCTCAGTCATTTTGCCAGGCCAGAGTGTTCCACCATCAAACCTCAGTCATGATCCCAAGCCACATGTTTCCACAATGAAACCTCAGTCATTTTCCCAGGCCAAAGGTTTCCAGAATCAAACCTCAGTCATATTCCCAGGACACATGGTTCCAGAATCAAACCTGAGTCATGTTCGCAGGCCACAGGTTTCAGCAATCAAACCTCAGTCATGTTCCCAGGACACAGGTGTCCAGAATCAAACCTCAGTCATGTTCCCAGGGAACAGGTTTCCAGAAACAAACCTCAGTCATATTCCCAGGACACATGGTTCCAGAATCAAACCTGAGTCATGTTCGCAGGCCACAGGTTTCAGCAATCAAACCTCAGTCTTGTTCCCAGGACACAGGTTGCCAGAATCAACCCGATATCATGTTCCCTAGCCACAGTCTTCCAGAATCAAACCTCAGTCATGTTGCCAGGCCACAGGTTTCCACCATCAAACCTCAGGCATGTTCCCAGGCCACAGGGTTCCAGAATCAAAACGTTCTCATGTTCCCAGGCCACAGGGATCCAGAATCCACCATTGTCATTTTCCCAGGCCACAAGATTCCAGAATCAATCCTCAGTTATGTTCCCAGGCTACAGGGATCCAGAATAAAACCTCAGTCATGTTCCCAGTCCACAGGGTTCCAGAACCGAGGCTCAGTCAGATTCCCGGGGCACAGTATTGCACAATCTAAACAGATGTCATGTTCCCAGGCCTCAGGGTTCCAGAATCCACCGATGTCATGTTCCCAGGCCACAGGGTTCCAGAATCAATCCTCAGTTATGTTCCCAGGCTACAGGGTTCCAGAATAAAACCTCAGTCATGTTCCCAGTCCACAGGGTTCCAGAACCAAGGCTCAGTCAGGTTCCCGGGGCACAGTATTCCACAATCTAAATAGATGTCATGTTCCCAGGACACAGTGTTCCAGAATCACGCCTCAGTCATGTTCCCAGGACACAGGGATCCAGAATCAAACTTCAGTCATGTTGCCAGGCCGTAGGGTACCACCATCAAACCTCAGTCATCTTCCCAGGACACAGGTTTCCAGAATCAAACCGATTTCATGTTCCCAGGCAACAGGGTACCGGAATCCAAACCGATGTCATGTTCCCAGGCCACAGGATTCCACACTCTAACATCAGTCATCTTCCCAGGCCAATGGTTTCCAGAATCAAACCTCAGTCATATTCCCAGGCCACATGGTTCCAGAATCAAACCTCAGTTGTGTTCCCAGGACACAGGGTTCCAGAATAAAACCTCAGTCATGTTCCCTGGACACAGGTTTCAGAAATAAAATCCCAGTCATGTTCCCAGGCCACAGGGTTCCACAATAAAAGCTCAGTCATATTCCCAGGCCAGAGGGTTCCACAATCGAACCTCAGTTCTGTTGCCAGACCACGGTTCCACCATCAAGCCTCAGTCATGTTCCCAGGGAACAGGCTTCCAGAAACAAACCTCAGTCATGTTCCCAAGGCACAGGGTTCCAGAATCAAACCTCAGTCTTGTTCCCAGGACACAGGTTGCCAGAATCAAGCCGATATCATGTTCCCTAGCCACAGTCTTCCAGAATCAAACCTCAGTTCTCTTGCCAGGCCACAGGTTTCCACCATCAAACCTCAGGCATGTTCCCAGGCCACAGGGTTCCAGAATCCACCGATGTCATGTTCCCAGGCCACAGGATTCCACACTCTAACATCAGTCATCTTCCCAGGCCAATGGTTTCCAGAATCAAACGTCAGTCATATTCCCAGGCCACATGGTTCCAGAATAAAACCTCAGTCATGTTCCCTGGACACAGGTTTCAGAAATAAACTCCCAGTCATGTTCCCAGGCCACAGGGTTCCACAATTAAACCTCAGTCATATTCCCAGGCCAGAGGGTTCCACAATCAAACCTCTGTCCTGTTGCTAGGCCACGGTTCCACCATCAAGCCTCAGTCATGTTCCCAGGAAAGACTGTTCCACAATCAAACCTAAGTCATCTTTCCAAGCCACAGGGTTCCACCATCAAGCCTCACTCATTTTGCCAGGCCACAGGTTTCAACCATCAAACCTCAGTCATGTTCCCAGTAAACAGGGCTCGAGGATCAAACCAATGTCAAGTTCCCACGCCACGGGGTTCCAGTATCAGGCCTCAGTCATGTTCCCCGTGCACAGGGTGCCACAATCAAACTCAGTCATGTTGCCAGGCCACAGGTTTCTGCCATCACACCTCAGTCAAGTTGCCAGGCCACAGGGTTCCAGAATCAAGCCTCAGTCATTTTGCCAGGCCATAGTGTTCCACCATCAAACCTCAGTCATGATCCCAAGCCACATGTTTCCAAAATGAAACCTCAGTCATTTTCCCAGGGCAAAGGTTTCCAAAATCAAACCTCAGTCATATTCCCAGGACACATGGTTCCAGAATCAAACCTGAGTCATGTTCGCAGGCCACAGGTTTCAGCAATCAAACCTCAGTCATATTCCCAGGACACAGGTGTCCAGAATCAAACCTCAGTCATGTTCCCAGGGAACAGGTTTCCAGAAACAAACCTCAGTCATGTTCCCAAGGCACAGGGTTCCAGAATCAAACCTCAGTCTTGTTCCCAGGACACAGGTTGCCAGAATCAACCCGATATCATATTCCCTAGCCACAGTCTTCCAGAATCAAACCTCAGTCATCTTGCCAGGCCACAGGTTTCCACCATCAAACCTCAGGCATGTTTCCAGGCCACAGGGTTCCAGAATCAAACCATTCTCATGTTCCCAGGCCACAGGGTTCCAGAATCCACCGTTGTCATTTTCCCAGGCCACAAGATTCCAGAATCAATCCTCAGTTATGTTCCCAGGCTACAGGGTTCCAGAATAAAACCTCAGTCATGTTCCCAGGCCACAGGGTTCCAGAACAGAGGCTCAGTCAGGTTCCCGGGGCACAGTATTCCACAATCTAAACAGATGTCATGTTCCCAGGCCTCAGGGTTCCAGAATCCACTGATGTCATGTTCCCAGGCCATGGGGTTCCAGAATCAATCCTCAGTTATGTTCCCAGGCTACAGGGTTCCAGAATAAAACCTCAGTCATGTTCCCAGTCCACAGGGTTCCAAAACCAAGGCTCAGTCAGGTTCCCGGGGCACAGTATTCCACAATCTAAATAGATGTCATGTTCCCAGGCCACAGTGTTCCAGAATCACGCCTCAGCCATGTTCCCAGGACACAGGGATCCAAAATCAAACTTCAGTCATGTTGCCAGGCCATAGGGTACCACCATCAAACCTCAGTCATATTCCCCGGCCACAGGTTTCCAGAATCAAACCGATTACATGTTCCCAGGCAACAGGGTACCGGAATCCAAACCGATGTCATGTTCCCAGGCCACAGGATTCCACACTCTAACATCAGTCATCTTCCCAGGCTAATGGTTTCCAGAATCAAAACTCAGTCATATTCCCAGGCCACATGGTTCCAGAATCAAACCTCAGTTGTGTTCCCAGGACACAGGGTTCCAGAATAAAACCTCAGTCATGTTCCCTGGACACAGGTTTCAGAAATAAAATCCCAGTCATGTTCCCAGGCCACAGGGTTCCACAATAAAAGCTCAGTCATATTCCCAGGCCAGAGGGTTCCACAATCAAACCTCAGTTCTGTTGCCAGACCATGGTTCCACCATCAAGCCTCAGTCATGTTCCCAGGGAACAGGCTTCCAGAAACAAACCTCAGTCATGTTCCCAAGGCACAGGGTTCCAGAATCAAACCTCAGTCTTGTTCCCAGGACACAGGTTGCCAGAATCAACCCGATATCATGTTCCCTAGCCACAGTCTTCCAGAATCAAACCTCAGTCCTGTTGCCAGGCCACAGGTTTCCACCATCAAACCTCAGGCATGTTCCCAGGCCACAGGGTTCCAGAATCCACCGATGTCATGTTCCCAGGCCACAGGATTCCACACTCTAACATCAGTCATCTTCCCAGGCCAATGGTTTCCAGAATCAAACGTCAGTCATATTCCCAGGCCACATGGTTCCAGAAGAAAACCTCAGTCATGTTCCCTGGACACAGGTTTCAGAAATAAACTCCCAGTCATGTTCCCAGGCCACAGGGTTCCACAATTAAACCTCAGTCATATTCCCAGGCCAGAGGGTTCCACAATCAAACCTCTGTCCTGTTGCTAGGCCACGGTTCCACCATCAAGCCTCAGTCATGTTCCCAGGAAAGACTGTTCCACAATCAAACCTAAGTCATCTTGCCAAGCCACAGGCTTCCACCATCAAGCCTCACTCATGTTGCCAGGCCACAGGGTTCCACCATCAAGCCTCACTCATGTTCCCAAGCCTGAGGCTTCCACTATCAAACCTCAATCATGTTGCCAGGCCACAGGTTTCAACCATCAAACCTCAGTCATGTTCCCAGTAAACAGGGCTCCAGAATCAAACCAATGTCAAGTTCCCACGCCACGGGGTTCCAGTATCAGGCCTCAGTCATGTTCCCCGTGCACAGGGTGCCACAATCAAACTCAGTCATGTTGCCAGGCCACAGGTTTCTGCCATCACACCTCAGTCAAGTTGCCAGGCCACAGGGTTCCAGAATCAAGCCTCAGTCATTTTGCCAGGCCAGAGTGTTCCACCATCAAACCTCAGTCATGATCCCAAGCCACATGTTTCCACAATGAAACCTCAGTCATTTTCCCAGGCCAAAGGTTTCCAGAATCAAACCTCAGTCATATTCCCAGGACACATGGTTCCAGAATCAAACCTGAGTCATGTTCGCAGGCCACAGGTTTCAGCAATCAAACCTCAGTCATGTTCCCAGGACACAGGTGTCCAGAATCAAACCTCAGTCATGTTCCCAGGGAACAGGTTTCCAGAAACAAACCTCAGTCATGTTCCCAAGGCACAGGGTTCCAGAATCAAACCTCAGTCTTGTTCCCAGGACACAGGTTTCCAGAATCAACCCGATATCATGTTCCCTAGCCACAGTCTTCCAGAATCAAACCTCAGTCATGTTGCCAGGCCACAGGTTTCCACCATCAAACCTCAGGCATGTTCCCAGGCCACAGGGTTCCAGAATCAAACCGTTCTCATGTTCCCAGGCCACAGGGTTCCAGAATCCACCATTGTCATTTTTCCAGGCCACAAGATTCCAGAATCAATCCTCAGTTATGTTCCCAGGCTACAGGGATCCAGAATAAAACCTCAGTCATGTTCCCAGTCCACAGGGTTCCAGAACCGAGGCTCAGTCAGGTTCCCGGGGCACAGTATTCCACAATCTAAACAGATGTCATGTTCCCAGGCCTCAGGGTTCCAGAATCCACCGATGTCATGTTCCCAGGCCACAGGGTTCCAGAATCAATCCTCAGTTATGTTCCCAGGCTACAGGGTTCCAGAATAAAACCTCAGTCATGTTCCCAGTCCACAGGGTTCCAGAACCAAGGCTCAGTCAGGTTCCCGGGGCACAGTATTCCACAATCTAAATAGATGTCATGTTCCCAGGCCACAGTGTTCCAGAATCACGCCTCAGTCATGTTCCCAGGACACAGGGATCCAGAATCAAATTCAGTCATGTTGCCAGGCCGTAGCGTACCACCATCAAACCTCAGTCATCTTCCCAGGACACAGGTTTCCAGAATCAAACCGATTTCATGTTCCCAGGCAACAGGGTACCGGAATCCAAACCGATGTCATGTTCCCAGGCCACAGGATTCCACACTCTAACATCAGTCATCTTCCCAGGCAAATGGTTTCCAGAATCAAACCTCAGTCATATTCCCAGGCCACATGGTTCCAGAATCAAACCTCAGTTGTGTTCCCAGGACACAGGGTTCCAGAATAAAACCTCAGTCATGTTCCCTGGACACAGGTTTCAGAAATAAAATCCCAGTCATGTTCCCAGGCCACAGGGTTCCACAATAAAAGCTCAGTCATATTCCCAGGCCAGAGGGTTCCACAATCAAACCTCAGTTCTGTTGCCAGACCACGGTTCCACCATCAAGCCTCAGTCATGTTCCCAGGGAACAGGCTTCCAGAAACAAACCTCAGTCATGTTCCCAAGGCACAGGGTTCCAGAATCAAACCTCAGTCTTGTTCCCAGGACACAGGTTGCCAGAATCAACCCGATATCATGTTCCCTAGCCACAGTCTTCCAGAATCAAACCTCAGTTCTCTTGCCAGGCCACAGGTTTCCACCATCAAACCTCAGGCATGTTCCCAGGCCACAGGGTTCCAGAATCCACCGATGTCATGTTCCCAGGACACAGGATTCCACACTCTAACATCAGTCATCTTCCCAGGCCAATGGTTTCCAGAATCAAACGTCAGTCATATTCCCAGGCCACATGGTTCCAAAATAAAACCTCAGTCATGTTCCCTGGACACAGGTTTCAGAAATAAACTCCCAGTCATGTTCCCAGGCCACAGGGTTCCACAATTAAACCTCAGTCATATTCCCAGGCCAGAGGGTTCCACAATCAAACCTCTTTCCTGTTGCTAGGCCACGATTCCACCATCAAGCCTCAGTCATGTTCCCAGGAAAGACTGTTCCACAATCAAACCTAAGTCATCTTGCCAAGCCACAGGCTTCCACCATCAAGCCTCACTCATGTTGCCAGGCCACAGGGTTCCACCATCAAGCCTCACTCATGTTCCCAGGCCTGAGGGTTCCACTATCAAACCTCAATCATGTTGCCAGGCCACAGGTGTCAACCATCAAACCTCAGTCATGTTCCCAGTAAACAGGGCTCCAGAATCAAACCAATGTCAAGTTCCCACGCCACGGGGTTCCAGTATCAGGCCTCAGTCATGTTCCCCGTGCACAGGGTGCCACAATCAAACTCAGTCATGTTGCCAGTCCACAGGTTTCTGCCATCACACCTCAGTCAAGTTGCCAGGCCACAGGGTTCCAGAATCAAGCCTCAGTCATTTTGCCAGGCCATAGTGTTCCACCATCAAACCTCAGTCATGATCCCAAGCCACATGTTTCCACAATGAAACCTCAGTCATTTTCCCAGGCCAAAGGTTTCCAGAATCAAACCTCAGTCATATTCCCAGGACACATGGTTCCAGAATCAAACCTGAGTCATGTTCGCAGGCCACAGGTTTCAGCAATCAAACCTCAGTCATGTTCCCAGGACACAGGTGTCCAGAATCAAACCTCAGTCATGTTCCCAGGGAACAGGCTTCCAGAAACAAACCTCAGTCATGTTCCCAAGGCACAGGGTTCCAGAATCAAACCTCAGTCTTGTTCCTAGGACACAGGTATCCAGAGTCAACCCGATATCATATTCCCTAGCCACAGTCCTCCAGAATCAAACCTCAGTCATCTTGCGAGGCCACAGGTTTCCACCATCAAACCTCAGGCATGTTCCCAGGCCACAGGGTTCCAGAATCAAACCGTTCTCATGTTCCCAGGCCACAGGGTTCCAGAATCCACCGTTGTCATTTTCCCAGGCCACAAGATTCCAGAATCAATCCTCAGTTATATTCCCAGGCTACAGGGTTCCAGAATAAAACCTCAGTCATGTTCCCAGGCCACAGGGTTCCAGAACAGAGGATCAGTCAGGTTCCCGGGGCACAGTATTCCACAATCTAAACAGATGTCATGTTCCCAGGCCTCAGGGTTCCAGAATCCACCGATGTCATGTTCCCAGGCCACGGGGTTCCAGAATCAATCCTCAGTTATGTTCCCAGGCTACAGGGTTCCAGAATAAAACCTCAGTCATGTTCCCAGTCCACAGGGTTCCAGAACCAAGGCTCAGTCAGGTTCCCGGGGCACAGTATTCCACAATCTAAATAGATGTCATGTTCCCAGGCCACAGTGTTCCAGAATCACGCCTCAGCCATGTTCCCAGGACACAGGGATCCAGAATCAAACTTCAGTCATGTTGCCAGGCCATAGGGTACCACCATCAAACCTCAGTCATATTCCCCGGCCACAGGTTTCCAGAATCAAACCGATTACATGTTCCCAGGCAACAGGGTACCGGAATCCAAACCGATGTCATGTTCCCAGGCCACAGGATTCCACACTCTAACATCAGTCATCTTCCCAGGCCAATGGTTTCCAGAATCAAACCTCAGTCATATTCCCAGGCCACATGGTTCCAGAATCAAACCTCAGTTGTGTTCCCAGGACACAGGGTTCCAGAATAAAACCTCAGTCATGTTCCCTGGACACAGGTTTCAGAAATAAAATCCCAGTCATGTTCCCAGGCCACAGGGTTCCACAATAAAAGCTCAGTCATATTCCCAGGCCAGAGGGTTCCACAATCAAACCTCAGTTCTGTTGCCAGACCACGGTTCCACCATCAAGCCTCAGTCATGTTCCCAGGGAACAGGCTTCCAGAAACAAACCTCAGTCATGTTCCCAAGGCACAGGGTTCCAGAATCAAACCTCAGTCTTGTTCCCAGGACACAGGTTGCCAGAATCAACCCGATATCATGTTCCCTAGCCACAGTCTTCCAGAATCAAACCTCAGTCCTGTTGCCAGGCCACAGGTTTCCACCATCAAACCTCAGGCATGTTCCCAGGCCACAGGGTTCCAGAATCCACCGATGTCATGTTCCCAGGCCACAGGATTCCACACTCTAACATCAGTCATCTTCCCAGGCCAATGGTTTCCAGAATCAAACGTCAGTCATATACCCAGGCCACATGGTTCCAGAATAAAACCTCAGTCATGTTCCCTGGACACAGGTTTCAGAAATAAACTCCCAGTCATGTTCCCAGGCCACAGGGTTCCACAATTAAACCTCAGTCATATTCCCAGGCCAGAGGGTTCCACAATCAAACCTCTGTCCTGTTGCTAGGCCACGGTTCCACCATCAAACCTCAGTCATGTTCCCAGGAAAGACTGTTCCACAATCAAACCTAAGTCATCTTTCCAAGCCACAGGGTTCCACCATCAAGCCTCACTCATTTTGCCAGGCCACAGGTTTCAACCATCAAACCTCAGTCATGTTCCCAGTAAATAGGGCTCCAGAATCAAACCAATGTCAAGTTCCCACGCCACGGGGTTCCAGTATCAGGCCTCAGTCATGTTCCCCGTGCACAGGGTGCCACAATCAAACTCAGTCATGTTGCCAGGCCACAGGTTTCTGCCATCACACCTCAGTCAAGTTGCCAGGCCACAGGGTTCCAGAATCAAGCCTCAGTCATTTTGCCAGGCCAGAGTGTTCCACCATCAAACCTCAGTCATGATCCCAAGCCACATGTTTCCAAAATGAAACCTCAGTCATTTTCCCAGGCCAAAGGTTTCCAAAATCAAACCTCAGTCATATTCCCAGGACACATGGTTCCAGAATCAAACCTGAGTCATGTTCGCAGGCCACAGGTTTCAGCAATCAAACCTCAGTCATGTTCCCAGGACACAGGTGTCCAGAATCAAACCTCAGTCATGTTCCCAGGGAACAGGTTTCCAGAAACAAACCTCAGTCATGTTCCCAAGGCACAGGGTTCCAGAATCAAACCTCAGTCTTGTTCCCAGGACACAGGTTTCCAGAATCAACCCGATATCATATTCCCTAGCCACAGTCTTCCAGAATCAAACCTCAGTCATCTTGCCAGGCCACAGGTTTCCACCATCAAACCTCAGGCATGTTCCCAGGCCACAGGGTTCCAGAATCAAACCATTCTCATGTTCCCAGGCCACAGGGTTCCAGAATCCACCGTTGTCATTTTCCCAGGCCACAAGATTCCAGAATCAATCCTCAGTTATGTTCCCAGGCTACAGGGTTCCAGAATAAAACCTCAGTCATGTTCCCAGGCCACAGGGTTCCAGAACAGAGGATCAGTCAGGTTCCCGGGGCACAGTATTCCACAATCTAAACAGATGTCATGTTCCCAGGCCTCAGGGTTCCAGAATCCACTGATGTCATGTTCCTAGGCCACGGGGTTCCAGAATCAATCCTCAGTTATGTTCCCAGGCTACAGGGTTCCAGAATAAAACCTCAGTCATGTTCCCAGTCCACAGGGTTCCAGAACCAAGGCTCAGTCAGGTTCCCGGGGCACAGTATTCCACAATCTAAATAGATGTCATGTTCCCAGGCCACAGTGTTCCAGAATCACGCCTCAGCCATGTTCCCAGGACACAGGGATCCAGAATCAAACTTCAGTCATGTTGCCAGGCCATAGGGTACCACCATCAAACCTCAGTCATATTCCCCGGCCACAGGTTTCCAGAATCAAACCGATTACATGTTCCCAGGCAACAGGGTACCGGAATCCAAACCGATGTCATGTTCCCAGGCCACAGGATTCCACACTCTAACATCAGTCATCTTCCCAGGCCAATGGTTTCCAGAATCAAACCTCAGTCATATTCCCAGGCCACATGGTTCCAGAATCAAACCTCAGTTGTGTTCCCAGGACACAGGGTTCCAGAATAAAACCTCAGTCATGTTCCCTGGACACAGGTTTCAGAAATAAAATCCCAGTCATGTTCCCAGGCCACAGGGTTCCACAATAAAAGCTCAGTCATATTCCCAGGCCAGAGGGTTCCACAATCAAACCTCAGTTCTGTTGCCAGACCATGCTTCCACCATCAAGCCTCAGTCATGTTCCCAGGGAACAGGCTTCCAGAAACAAACCTCAGTCATGTTCCCAAGGCACAGGGTTCCAGAATCAAACCTCAGTCTTGTTCCCAGGACACAGGTTGCCAGAATCAAGCCGATATCATGTTCCCTAGCCACAGTCTTCCAGAATCAAACCTCAGTCCTGTTGCCAGGCCACAGGTTTCCACCATCAAACCTCAGGCATGTTCCCAGGCCACAGGGTTCCAGAATCCACCGATGTCATGTTCCCAGGCCAAAGGATTCCACACTCTAACATCAGTCATCTTCCCAGGCCAATGGTTTCCAGAATCAAACGTCAGTCATATACCCAGGCCACATGGTTCCAGAATAAAACCTCAGTCATGTTCCCTGGACACAGGTTTCAGAAATAAACTCCCAGTCATGTTCCCAGGCCACAGGGTTCCACAATTAAACCTCAGTCATATTCCCAGGCCAGAGGGTTCCACAATCAAACCTCTGTCCTGTTGCTAGGCCACGGTTCCACCATCAAACCTCAGTCATGTTCCCAGGAAAGACTGTTCCACAATCAAACCTAAGTCATCTTTCCAAGCCACAGGGTTCCACCATCAAGCCTCACTCATTTTGCCAGGCCACAGGTTTCAACCATCAAACCTCAGTCATGTTCCCAGTAAATAGGGCTCCAGAATCAAACCAATGTCAAGTTCCCACGCCACGGGGTTCCAGTATCAGGCCTCAGTCATGTTCCCCGTGCACAGGGTGCCACAATCAAACTCAGTCATGTTGCCAGGCCACAGGTTTCTGCCATCACACCTCAGTCAAGTTGCCAGGCCACAGGGTTCCAGAATCAAGCCTCAGTCATTTTGCCAGGCGAGAGTGTTCCACCATCAAACCTCAGTCATGATCCCAAGCCACATGTTTCCAAAATGAAACCTCAGTCATTTTCCCAGGGCAAAGGTTTCCAGAATCAAACCTCAGTCATATTCCCAGGACACATGGTTCCAGAATCAAACCTGAGTCATGTTCGCAGGCCACAGGTTTCAGCAATCAAACCTCAGTCATGTTCCCAGGACACAGGTGTCCAGAATCAAACCTCAGTCATGTTCCCAGGGAACAGGTTTCCAGAAACAAACCTCAGTCATGTTCCCAAGGCACAGGGTTCCAGAATCAAACCTCAGTCTTGTTCCCAGGACACAGGTTTCCAGAATCAACCCGATATCATATTCCCTAGCCACAGTCTTCCAGAATCAAACCTCAGTCATCTTGCCAGGCCACAGGTTTCCACCATCAAACCTCAGGCATGTTCCCAGGCCACAGGGTTCCAGAATCAAACCATTCTCATGTTCCCAGGCCACAGGGTTCCAGAATCCACCGTTGTCATTTTCCCAGGCCACAAGATTCCAGAATCAATCCTCAGTTATGTTCCCAGGCTACAGGGTTCCAGAATAAAACCTCAGTCATGTTCCCAGGCCACAGGGTTCCAGAACAGAGGATCAGTCAGGTTCCCGGGGCACAGTATTCCACAATCTAAACAGATGTCATGTTCCCAGGCCTCAGGGTTCCAAAATCCACTGATGTCATGTTCCCAGGCCACGGGGTTCCAGAATCAATCCTCAGTTATGTTCCCAGGCTACAGGGTTCCAGAATAAAACCTCAGTCATGTTCCCAGTCCACAGGGTTTCAGAACCAAGGCTCAGTCAGGTTCCCGGGGCACAGTATTCCACAATCTAAATAGATGTCATGTTCCCAGGCCACAGTGTTCCAGAATCACGCCTCAGCCATGTTCCCAGGACACAGGGATCCAGAATCAAACTTCAGTCATGTTGCCAGGCCATAGGGTACCACCATCAAACCTCAGTCATATTCCCCGGCCACAGGTTTCCAGAATCAAACCGATTACATGTTCCCAGGCAACAGGGTACCGGAATCCAAACCGATGTCATGTTCCCAGGCCACAGGATTCCACACTCTAACATCAGTCATCTTCCCAGGCCAATGGTTTCCAGAATCAAAACTCAGTCATATTCCCAGGCCACATGGTTCCAGAATCAAACCTCAGTTGTGTTCCCAGGACACAGGGTTCCAGAATAAAACCTCAGTCATGTTCCCTGGACACAGGTTTCAGAAATAAAATCCCAGTCATGTTCCCAGGCCACAGGGTTCCACAATAAAAGCTCAGTCATATTCCCAGGCCAGAGGGTTCCACAATCAAACCTCAGTTCTGTTGCCAGACCATGCTTCCACCATCAAGCCTCAGTCATGTTCCCAGGGAACAGGCTTCCAGAAACAAACCTCAGTCATGTTCCCAAGGCACAGGGTTCCAGAATCAAACCTCAGTCTTGTTCCCAGGACACAGGTTGCCAGAATCAAGCCGATATCATGTTCCCTAGCCACAGTCTTCCAGAATCAAACCTCAGTCCTGTTGCCAGGCCACAGGTTTCCACCATCAAACCTCAGGCATGTTCCCAGGCCACAGGGTTCCAGAATCCACCGATGTCATGTTCCCAGGCCACAGGATTCCACACTCTAACATCAGTCATCTTCCCAGGCCAATGGTTTCCAGAATCAAACGTCAGTCATATTCCCAGGCCACATGGTTCCAGAATAAAACCTCAGTCATGTTCCCTGGACACAGTTTTCAGAAATAAACTCCCAGTCATGTTCCCAGGCCACAGGGTTCCACAATTAAACCTCAGTCATATTCCCAGGCCAGAGGGTTCCACAATCAAACCTCTGTCCTGTTGCTAGGCCACGGTTCCACCATCAAGCCTCAGTCATGTTCCCAGGAAAGACTGTTCCACAATCAAACCTAAGGCATCTTGCCAAGCCACAGGCTTCCACCATCAAGCCTCACTCATGTTGCCAGGCCACAGGGTTCCACCATCAAGCCTCACTCATGTTCCCAAGCCTGAGGCTTCCACTATCAAACCTCAATCATGTTGCCAGGCCACAGGTTTCAACCATCAAACCTCAGTCATGTTCCCAGTAAACAGGGCTCCAGAATCAAACCAATGTCAAGTTCCCACGCCACGGGGTTCCAGTATCAGGCCTCAGTCATGTTCCCCGTGCACAGGGTGCCACAATCAAACTCAGTCATGTTGCCAGGCCACAGGTTTCTGCCATCACACCTCAGTCAAGTTGCCAGGCCACAGGGTTCCAGAATCAAGCCTCAGTCATTTTGCCAGGCCATAGTGTTCCACCATCAAACCTCAGTCATGATCCCAAGCCACATGTTTCCAAAATGAAACCTCAGTCATTTTCCCAGGGCAAAGGTTTCCAAAATCAAACCTCAGTCATATTCCCAGGACACATGGTTCCAGAATCAAACCTGAGTCATGTTCGCAGGCCACAGGTTTCAGCAATCAAACCTCAGTCATGTTCCCAGGACACAGGTGTCCAGAATCAAACTTCAGTCATGTTCCCAGGGAACAGGTTTCCAGAAACAAACCTCAGTCATGTTCCCAAGGCACAGGGTTCCAGAATCAAACCTCAGTCTTGTTCCCAGGACACAGGTTTCCACAATCAACCCGATATCATATTCCCTAGCCACAGTCTTCCAGAATCAAACCTCAGTCATCTTGCCAGGCCACAGGTTTCCACCATCAAACCTCAGGCATGTTTCCAGGCCACAGGGTTCCAGAATCAAACCATTCTCATGTTCCCAGGCCACAGGGTTCCAGAATCCACCGTTGTCATTTTCCCAGGCCACAAGATTCCAGAATCAATCCTCAGTTATGTTCCCAGGCTACAGGGTTCCAGAATAAAACCTCAGTCATGTTCCCAGGCCACAGGGTTCCAGAACAGAGGCTCAGTCAGGTTCCCGGGGCACAGTATTCCACAATCTAAACAGATGTCATGTTCCCAGGCCTCAGGGTTCCAGAATCCACTGATGTCATGTTCCCAGGCCACGGGGTTCCAGAATCAATCCTCAGTTATGTTCCCAGGCTACAGGGTTCCAGAATAAAACCTCAGTCATGTTCCCAGTCCACAGGGTTCCAGAACCAAGGCTCAGTCAGGTTCCCGGGGCACAGTATTCCACAATCTAAATAGATGTCATGTTCCCAGGCCACAGTGTTCCAGAATCACGCCTCAGCCATGTTCCCAGGACACAGGGATCCAAAATCAAACTTCAGTCATGTTGCCAGGCCATAGGGTACCACCATCAAACCTCAGTCATATTCCCCGGCCACAGGTTTCCAGAATCAAACCGATTACATGTTCCCAGGCAACAGGGTACCGGAATCCAAACCGATGTCATGTTCCCAGGCCACAGGATTCCACACTCTAACATCAGTCATCTTCCCAGGCCAATGGTTTCCAGAATCAAAACTCAGTCATATTCCCAGGCCACATGGTTCCAGAATCAAACCTCAGTTGTGTTCCCAGGACACAGGGTTCCAGAATAAAACCTCAGTCATGTTCCCTGGACACAGGTTTCAGAAATAAAATCCCAGTCATGTTCCCAGGCCACAGGGTTCCACAATAAAAGCTCAGTCATATTCCCAGGCCAGAGGGTTCCACAATCAAACCTCAGTTCTGTTGCCAGACCATGGTTCCACCATCAAGCCTCAGTCATGTGTCCAGGGAACAGGCTTCCAGAAACAAACCTCAGTCATGTTCCCAAGGCACAGGGTTCCAGAATCAAACCTCAGTCTTGTTCCCAGGACACAGGTTGCCAGAATCAACCCGATATCATGTTCCCTAGCCACAGTCTTCCAGAATCAAACCTCAGTCCTGTTGCCAGGCCACAGGTTTCCACCATCAAACCTCAGGCATGTTCCCAGGCCACAGGGTTCCAGAATCCACCGGTGTCATGTTCCCAGGCCACAGGATTCCACACTCTAACATCAGTCATCTTCCCAGG
Organism: Balaenoptera physalus; assembly: GCF_965194825.1. NCBI lineage: Eukaryota > Metazoa > Chordata > Mammalia > Artiodactyla > Balaenopteridae > Balaenoptera > Balaenoptera physalus. The sequence continues at coordinate 268,174 of NW_028125815.1, forward strand.
CCAATGGTTTCCAGAATCAAACGTCAGTCATATTCCCAGGCCACATGGTTCCAGAATAAAACCTCAGTCATGTTCCCTGGACACAGGTTTCAGAAATAAACTCCCAGTCATGTTCCCAGGCCACAGGGTTCCACAATTAAACCTCAGTCATATTCAAAGGCCAGAGGGTTCCACAATCAAACCTCTGTCCTGTTGCTAGGCCACGGTTCCACCATCAAGCCTCAGTCATGTTCCCAGGAAAGACTGTTCCACAATCAAACCTAAGTCATCTTGCCAAGCCACAGGCTTCCACCATCAAGCCTCACTCATGTTGCCAGGCCACAGGGTTCCACCATCAAGCCTCACTCATGTTCCCAAGCCTGAGGCTTCCACTATCAAACCTCAATCATGTTGCCAGGCCACAGGTTTCAACCATCAAACCTCAGTCATGTTCCCAGTAAACAGGGCTCCAGAATCAAACCAATGTCAAGTTCCCACGCCACGGGATTCCAGTATCAGGCCTCAGTCATGTTCCCCGTGCACAGGGTGCCACAATCAAACTCAGTCATGTTGCCAGGCCACAGGTTTCTGCCATTACACCTCAGTCAAGTTGCCAGGCCACAGGGTTCCAGAATTAAGCCTCAGTCATTTTGCCAGGCCAGAGTGTTCCACCATCAAACCTCAGTCATGATCCCAAGCCACATGTTTCCACAATGAAACCTCAGTCATTTTCCCAGGCCAAAGGTTTCCAGAATCAAACCTCAGTCATATTCCCAGGACACATGGCTCCAGAATCAAACCTGAGTCATGTTCGCAGGCCACAGGTTTCAGCAATCAAACCTCAGTCATGTTCCCAGGACACAGGTGTCCAGAATCAAACCTCAGTCATGTTCCCAGGGAACAGGTTTCCAGAAACAAACCTCAGTCATATTCCCAGGACACATGGTTCCAGAATCAAACCTGAGTCATGTTCGCAGGCCACAGGTTTCAGCAATCAAACCTCAGTCTTGTTCCCAGGACACAGGTTGCCAGAATCAACCCGATATCATGTTCCCTAGCCACAGTCTTCCAGAATCAAACCTCAGTCATGTTGCCAGGCCACAGGTTTCCACCATCAAACCTCAGGCATGTTCCCAGGCCACAGGGTTCCAGAATCAAAACGTTCTCATGTTCCCAGGCCACAGGGATCCAGAATCCACCATTGTCATTTTCCCAGGCCACAAGATTCCAGAATCAATCCTCAGTTATGTTCCCAGGCTACAGGGATCCAGAATAAAACCTCAGTCATGTTCCCAGTCCACAGGGTTCCAGAACCGAGGCTCAGTCAGATTCCCGGGGCACAGTATTGCACAATCTAAACAGATGTCATGTTCCCAGGCCTCAGGGTTCCAGAATCCACCGATGTCATGTTCCCAGGCCACAGGGTTCCAGAATCAATCCTCAGTTATGTTCCCAGGCTACAGGGTTCCAGAATAAAACCTCAGTCATGTTCCCAGTCCACAGGGTTCCAGAACCAAGGCTCAGTCAGGTTCCCGGGGCACAGTATTCCACAATCTAAATAGATGTCATGTTCCCAGGACACAGTGTTCCAGAATCACGCCTCAGTCATGTTCCCAGGACACAGGGATCCAGAATCAAACTTCAGTCATGTTGCCAGGCCGTAGGGTACCACCATCAAACCTCAGTCATCTTCCCAGGACACAGGTTTCCAGAATCAAACCGATTTCATGTTCCCAGGCAACAGGGTACCGGAATCCAAACCGATGTCATGTTCCCAGGCCACAGGATTACACACTCTAACATCAGTCATCTTCCCAGGCCAATGGTTTCCAGAATCAAACCTCAGTCATATTCCCAGGCCACATGGTTCCAGAATCAAACCTCAGTTGTGTTCCCAGGACACAGGGTTCCAGAATAAAACCTCAGTCATGTTCCCTGGACACAGGTTTCAGAAATAAAATCCCAGTCATGTTCCCAGGCCACAGGGTTCCACAATAAAAGCTCAGTCATATTCCCAGGCCAGAGGGTTCCACAATCAAACCTCAGTTCTGTTGCCAGACCACGGTTCCACCATCAAGCCTCAGTCATGTTCCCAGGGAACAGGCTTCCAGAAACAAACCTCAGTCATGTTCCCAAGTCACAGGGTTCCAGAATCAAACCTCAGTCTTGTTCCCAGGACACAGGTTGCCAGAATCAACCCGATATCATGTTCCCTAGCCACAGTCTTCCAGAATCAAACCTCAGTTCTCTTGCCAGGCCACAGGTTTCCACCATCAAACCTCAGGCATGTTCCCAGGCCACAGGGTTCCAGAATCCACCGATGTCATGTTCCCAGGCCACAGGATTCCACACTCTAACATCAGTCATCTTCCCAGGCCAATGGTTTCCAGAATCAAACGTCAGTCATATTCCCAGGCGACATGGTTCCAGAATAAAACCTCAGTCATGTTCCCTGGACACAGGTTTCAGAAATAAACTCCCAGTCATGTTCCCAGGCCACAGGGTTCCACAATTAAACCTCAGTCATATTCCCAGGCCAGAGGGTTCCACAATCAAACCTCTGTCCTGTTGCTAGGCCACGGTTCCACCATCAAGCCTCAGTCATGTTCCCAGGAAAGACTGTTCCACAATCAAACCTAAGTCATCTTTCCAAGCCACAGGGTTCCACCATCAAGCCTCACTCATTTTGCCAGGCCACAGGTTTCAACCATCAAACCTCAGTCATGTTCCCAGTAAACAGGGCTCGAGAATCAAACCAATGTCAAGTTCCCACGCCACGGGGTTCCAGTATCAGGCCTCAGTCATGTTCCCCGTGCACAGGGTGCCACAATCAAACTCAGTCATGTTGCCAGGCCACAGGTTTCTGCCATCACACCTCAGTCAAGTTGCCAGGCCACAGGGTTCCAGAATCAAGCCTCAGTCATTTTGCCAGGCCATAGTGTTCCACCATCAAACCTCAGTCATGATCCCAAGCCACATGTTTCCAAAATGAAACCTCAGTCATTTTCCCAGGGCAAAGGTTTCCAAAATCAAACCTCAGTCATATTCCCAGGACACATGGTTCCAGAATCAAACCTGAGTCATGTTCGCAGGCCACAGGTTTCAGCAATCAAACCTCAGTCATATTCCCAGGACACAGGTGTCCAGAATCAAACCTCAGTCATGTTCCCAGGGAACAGGTTTCCAGAAACAAACCTCAGTCATGTTCCCAAGGCACAGGGTTCCAGAATCAAACCTCAGTCTTGTTCCCAGGACACAGGTTTCCAGAATCAACCCGATATCATATTCCCTAGCCACAGTCTTCCAGAATCAAACCTCAGTCATCTTGCCAGGCCACAGGTTTCCACCATCAAACCTCAGGCATGTTTCCAGGCCACAGGGTTCCAGAATCAAACCATTCTCATGTTCCCAGGCCACAGGGTTCCAGAATCCACCGTTGTCATTTTCCCAGGCCACAAGATTCCAGAATCAATCCTCAGTTATGTTCCCAGGCTACAGGGTTCCAGAATAAAACCTCAGTCATGTTCCCAGGCCACAGGGTTCCAGAACAGAGGCTCAGTCAGGTTCCCGGGGCACAGTATTCCACAATCTAAACAGATGTCATGTTCCCAGGCCTCAGGTTTCCAGAATCCACTGATGTCATGTTCCCAGGCCATGGGGTTCCAGAATCAATCCTCAGTTATGTTCCCAGGCTACAGGGTTCCAGAATAAAACCTCAGTCATGTTCCCAGTCCACAGGGTTCCAAAACCAAGGCTCAGTCAGGTTCCCGGGGCACAGTATTCCACAATCTAAATAGATGTCATGTTCCCAGGCCACAGTGTTCCAGAATCACGCCTCAGCCATGTTCCCAGGACACAGGGATCCAAAATCCAACTTCAGTCATGTTGCCAGGCCATAGGGTACCACCATCAAACCTCAGTCATAATCCCCGGCCACAGGTTTCCAGAATCAAACCGATTACATGTTCCCAGGCAACAGGGTACCGGAATCCAAACCGATGTCATGTTCCCAGGCCACAGGATTCCACACTCTAACATCAGTCATCTTCCCAGGCTAATGGTTTCCAGAATCAAAACTCAGTCATATTCCCAGGCCACATGGTTCCAGAATCAAACCTCAGTTGTGTTCCCAGGACACAGGGTTCCAGAATAAAACCTCAGTCATGTTCCCTGGACACAGGTTTCAGAAATAAAATCCCAGTCATGTTCCCAGGCCACAGGGTTCCACAATAAAAGCTCAGTCATATTCCCAGGCCAGAGGTTTCCACAATCAAACCTCAGTTCTGTTGCCAGACCATGGTTCCACCATCAAGCCTCAGTCATGTTCCCAGGGAACAGGCTTCCAGAAACAAACCTCAGTCATGTTCCCAAGGCACAGGGTTCCAGAATCAAACCTCAGTCTTGTTCCCAGGACACAGGTTGCCAGAATCAACCCGATATCATGTTCCCTAGCCACAGTCTTCCAGAATCAAACCTCAGTCCTGTTGCCAGGCCACAGGTTTCCACCATCAAACCTCAGGCATGTTCCCAGGCCACAGGGTTCCAGAATCCACCGATGTCATGTTCCCAGGCCACAGGATTCCACACTCTAACATCAGTCATCTTCCCAGGCCAATGGTTTCCAGAATCAAACGTCAGTCATATTCCCAGGCCACATGGTTCCAGAAGAAAACCTCAGTCATGTTCCCTGGACACAGGTTTCAGAAATAAACTCCCAGTCATGTTCCCAGGCCACAGGGTTCCACAATTAAACCTCAGTCATATTCCCAGGCCAGAGGGTTCCACAATCAAACCTCTGTCCTGTTGCTAGGCCACGGTTCCACCATCAAGCCTCAGTCATGTTCCCAGGAAAGACTGTTCCACAATCAAACCTAAGTCATCTTGCCAAGCCACAGGCTTCCACCATCAAGCCTCACTCATGTTGCCAGGCCACAGGGTTCCACCATCAAGCCTCACTCATGTTCCCAAGCCTGAGGCTTCCACTATCAAACCTCAATCATGTTGCCAGGCCACAGGTTTCAACCATCAAACCTCAGTCATGTTCCCAGTAAACAGGGCTCCAGAATCAAACCAATGTCAAGTTCCCACGCCACGGGGTTCCAGTATCAGGCCTCAGTCATGTTCCCCGTGCACAGGGTGCCACAATCAAACTCAGTCATGTTGCCAGGCCACAGGTTTCTGCCATTACACCTCAGTCAAGTTGCCAGGCCACAGGGTTCCAGAATTAAGCCTCAGTCATTTTGCCAGGCCAGAGTGTTCCACCATCAAACCTCAGTCATGATCCCAAGCCACATGTTTCCACAATGAAACCTCAGTCATTTTCCCAGGCCAAAGGTTTCCAGAATCAAACCTCAGTCATATTCCCAGGACACATGGCTCCAGAATCAAACCTGAGTCATGTTCGCAGGCCACAGGTTTCAGCAATCAAACCTCAGTCATGTTCCCAGGACACAGGTGTCCAGAATCAAACCTCAGTCATGTTCCCAGGGAACAGGTTTCCAGAAACAAACCTCAGTCATATTCCCAGGACACATGGTTCCAGAATCAAACCTGAGTCATGTTCGCAGGCCACAGGTTTCAGCAATCAAACCTCAGTCTTGTTCCCAGGACACAGGTTGCCAGAATCAACCCGATATCATGTTCCCTAGCCACAGTCTTCCAGAATCAAACCTCAGTCATGTTGCCAGGCCACAGGTTTCCACCATCAAACCTCAGGCATGTTCCCAGGCCACAGGGTTCCAGAATCAAAACGTTCTCATGTTCCCAGGCCACAGGGATCCAGAATCCACCATTGTCATTTTCCCAGGCCACAAGATTCCAGAATCAATCCTCAGTTATGTTCCCAGGCTACAGGGATCCAGAATAAAACCTCAGTCATGTTCCCAGTCCACAGGGTTCCAGAACCGAGGCTCAGTCAGATTCCCGGGGCACAGTATTGCACAATCTAAACAGATGTCATGTTCCCAGGCCTCAGGGTTCCAGAATCCACCGATGTCATGTTCCCAGGCCACAGGGTTCCAGAATCAATCCTCAGTTATGTTCCCAGGCTACAGGGTTCCAGAATAAAACCTCAGTCATGTTCCCAGTCCACAGGGTTCCAGAACCAAGGCTCAGTCAGGTTCCCGGGGCACAGTATTCCACAATCTAAATAGATGTCATGTTCCCAGGACACAGTGTTCCAGAATCACGCCTCAGTCATGTTCCCAGGACACAGGGATCCAGAATCAAACTTCAGTCATGTTGCCAGGCCGTAGGGTACCACCATCAAACCTCAGTCATCTTCCCAGGACACAGGTTTCCAGAATCAAACCGATTTCATGTTCCCAGGCAACAGGGTACCGGAATCCAAACCGATGTCATGTTCCCAGGCCACAGGATTCCACACTCTAACATCAGTCATCTTCCCAGGCCAATGGTTTCCAGAATCAAACCTCAGTCATATTCCCAGGCCACATGGTTCCAGAATCAAACCTCAGTTGTGTTCCCAGGACACAGGGTTCCAGAATAAAACCTCAGTCATGTTCCCTGGACACAGGTTTCAGAAATAAAATCCCAGTCATGTTCCCAGGCCACAGGGTTCCACAATAAAAGCTCAGTCATATTCCCAGGCCAGAGGGTTCCACAATCAAACCTCAGTTCTGTTGCCAGACCACGGTTCCACCATCAAGCCTCAGTCATGTTCCCAGGGAACAGGCTTCCAGAAACAAACCTCAGTCATGTTCCCAAGTCACAGGGTTCCAGAATCAAACCTCAGTCTTGTTCCCAGGACACAGGTTGCCAGAATCAACCCGATATCATGTTCCCTAGCCACAGTCTTCCAGAATCAAACCTCAGTTCTCTTGCCAGGCCACAGGTTTCCACCATCAAACCTCAGGCATGTTCCCAGGCCACAGGGTTCCAGAATCCACCGATGTCATGTTCCCAGGCCACAGGATTCCACACTCTAACATCAGTCATCTTCCCAGGCCAATGGTTTCCAGAATCAAACGTCAGTCATATTCCCAGGCGACATGGTTCCAGAATAAAACCTCAGTCATGTTCCCTGGACACAGGTTTCAGAAATAAACTCCCAGTCATGTTCCCAGGCCACAGGGTTCCACAATTAAACCTCAGTCATATTCCCAGGCCAGAGGGTTCCACAATCAAACCTCTGTCCTGTTGCTAGGCCACGGTTCCACCATCAAGCCTCAGTCATGTTCCCAGGAAAGACTGTTCCACAATCAAACCTAAGTCATCTTTCCAAGCCACAGGGTTCCACCATCAAGCCTCACTCATTTTGCCAGGCCACAGGTTTCAACCATCAAACCTCAGTCATGTTCCCAGTAAACAGGGCTCGAGAATCAAACCAATGTCAAGTTCCCACGCCACGGGGTTCCAGTATCAGGCCTCAGTCATGTTCCCCGTGCACAGGGTGCCACAATCAAACTCAGTCATGTTGCCAGGCCACAGGTTTCTGCCATCACACCTCAGTCAAGTTGCCAGGCCACAGGGTTCCAGAATCAAGCCTCAGTCATTTTGCCAGGCCATAGTGTTCCACCATCAAACCTCAGTCATGATCCCAAGCCACATGTTTCCAAAATGAAACCTCAGTCATTTTCCCAGGGCAAAGGTTTCCAAAATCAAACCTCAGTCATATTCCCAGGACACATGGTTCCAGAATCAAACCTGAGTCATGTTCGCAGGCCACAGGTTTCAGCAATCAAACCTCAGTCATATTCCCAGGACACAGGTGTCCAGAATCAAACCTCAGTCATGTTCCCAGGGAACAGGTTTCCAGAAACAAACCTCAGTCATGTTCCCAAGGCACAGGGTTCCAGAATCAAACCTCAGTCTTGTTCCCAGGACACAGGTTTCCAGAATCAACCCGATATCATATTCCCTAGCCACAGTCTTCCAGAATCAAACCTCAGTCATCTTGCCAGGCCACAGGTTTCCACCATCAAACCTCAGGCATGTTTCCAGGCCACAGGGTTCCAGAATCAAACCATTCTCATGTTCCCAGGCCACAGGGTTCCAGAATCCACCGTTGTCATTTTCCCAGGCCACAAGATTCCAGAATCAATCCTCAGTTATGTTCCCAGGCTACAGGGTTCCAGAATAAAACCTCAGTCATGTTCCCAGGCCACAGGGTTCCAGAACAGAGGCTCAGTCAGGTTCCCGGGGCACAGTATTCCACAATCTAAACAGATGTCATGTTCCCAGGCCTCAGGTTTCCAGAATCCACTGATGTCATGTTCCCAGGCCATGGGGTTCCAGAATCAATCCTCAGTTATGTTCCCAGGCTACAGGGTTCCAGAATAAAACCTCAGTCATGTTCCCAGTCCACAGGGTTCCAAAACCAAGGCTCAGTCAGGTTCCCGGGGCACAGTATTCCACAATCTAAATAGATGTCATGTTCCCAGGCCACAGTGTTCCAGAATCACGCCTCAGCCATGTTCCCAGGACACAGGGATCCAAAATCAAACTTCAGTCATGTTGCCAGGCCATAGGGTACCACCATCAAACCTCAGTCATAATCCCCGGCCACAGGTTTCCAGAATCAAACCGATTACATGTTCCCAGGCAACAGGGTACCGGAATCCAAACCGATGTCATGTTCCCAGGCCACAGGATTCCACACTCTAACATCAGTCATCTTCCCAGGCTAATGGTTTCCAGAATCAAAACTCAGTCATATTCCCAGGCCACATGGTTCCAGAATCAAACCTCAGTTGTGTTCCCAGGACACAGGGTTCCAGAATAAAACCTCAGTCATGTTCCCTGGACACAGGTTTCAGAAATAAAATCCCAGTCATGTTCCCAGGCCACAGGGTTCCACAATAAAAGCTCAGTCATATTCCCAGGCCAGAGGGTTCCACAATCAAACCTCAGTTCTGTTGCCAGACCATGGTTCCACCATCAAGCCTCAGTCATGTTCCCAGGGAACAGGCTTCCAGAAACAAACCTCAGTCATGTTCCCAAGGCACAGGGTTCCAGAATCAAACCTCAGTCTTGTTCCCAGGACACAGGTTGCCAGAATCAACCCGATATCATGTTCCCTAGCCACAGTCTTCCAGAATCAAACCTCAGTCCTGTTGCCAGGCCACAGGTTTCCACCATCAAACCTCAGGCATGTTCCCAGGCCACAGGGTTCCAGAATCCACCGATGTCATGTTCCCAGGCCACAGGATTCCACACTCTAACATCAGTCATCTTCCCAGGCCAATGGTTTCCAGAATCAAACGTCAGTCATATTCCCAGGCCACATGGTTCCAGAAGAAAACCTCAGTCATGTTCCCTGGACACAGGTTTCAGAAATAAACTCCCAGTCATGTTCCCAGGCCACAGGGTTCCACAATTAAACCTCAGTCATATTCCCAGGCCAGAGGGTTCCACAATCAAACCTCTGTCCTGTTGCTAGGCCACGGTTCCACCATCAAGCCTCAGTCATGTTCCCAGGAAAGACTGTTCCACAATCAAACCTAAGTCATCTTGCCAAGCCACAGGCTTCCACCATCAAGCCTCACTCATGTTGCCAGGCCACAGGGTTCCACCATCAAGCCTCACTCATGTTCCCAAGCCTGAGGCTTCCACTATCAAACCTCAATCATGTTGCCAGGCCACAGGTTTCAACCATCAAACCTCAGTCATGTTCCCAGTAAACAGGGCTCCAGAATCAAACCAATGTCAAGTTCCCACGCCACGGGGTTCCAGTATCAGGCCTCAGTCATGTTCCCCGTGCACAGGGTGCCACAATCAAACTCAGTCATGTTGCCAGGCCACAGGTTTCTGCCATCACACCTCAGTCAAGTTGCCAGGCCACAGGGTTCCAGAATCAAGCCTCAGTCATTTTGCCAGGCCAGAGTGTTCCACCATCAAACCTCAGTCATGATCCCAAGCCACATGTTTCCACAATGAAACCTCAGTCATTTTCCCAGGCCAAAGGTTTCCAGAATCAAACCTCAGTCATATTCCCAGGACACATGGTTCCAGAATCAAACCTGAGTCATGTTCGCAGGCCACAGGTTTCAGCAATCAAACCTCAGTCATGTTCCCAGGACACAGGTGTCCAGAATCAAACCTCAGTCATGTTCCCAGGGAACAGGTTTCCAGAAACAAACCTCAGTCATGTTCCCAAGGCACAGGGTTCCAGAATCAAACCTCAGTCTTGTTCCCAGGACACAGGTTTCCAGAATCAACCCGATATCATGTTCCCTAGCCACAGTCTTCCAGAATCAAACCTCAGTCATGTTGCCAGGCCACAGGTTTCCACCATCAAACCTCAGGCATGTTCCCAGGCCACAGGGTTCCAGAATCAAACCGTTCTCATGTTCCCAGGCCACAGGGTTCCAGAATCCACCATTGTCATTTTTCCAGGCCACAAGATTCCAGAATCAATCCTCAGTTATGTTCCCAGGCTACAGGGATCCAGAATAAAACCTCAGTCATGTTCCCAGTCCACAGGGTTCCAGAACCGAGGCTCAGTCAGGTTCCCGGGGCACAGTATTCCACAATCTAAACAGATGTCATGTTCCCAGGCCTCAGGGTTCCAGAATCCACCGATGTCATGTTCCCAGGCCACAGGGTTCCAGAATCAATCCTCAGTTATGTTCCCAGGCTACAGGGTTCCAGAATAAAACCTCAGTCATGTTCCCAGTCCACAGGGTTCCAGAACCAAGGCTCAGTCAGGTTCCCGGGGCACAGTATTCCACAATCTAAATAGATGTCATGTTCCCAGGCCACAGTGTTCCAGAATCACGCCTCAGTCATGTTCCCAGGACACAGGGATCCAGAATCAAATTCAGTCATGTTGCCAGGCCGTAGCGTACCACCATCAAACCTCAGTCATCTTCCCAGGACACAGGTTTCCAGAATCAAACCGATTTCATGTTCCCAGGCAACAGGGTACCGGAATCCAAACCGATGTCATGTTCCCAGGCCACAGGATTCCACACTCTAACATCAGTCATCTTCCCAGGCCAATGGTTTCCAGAATCAAACCTCAGTCATATTCCCAGGCCACATGGTTCCAGAATCAAACCTCAGTTGTGTTCCCAGGACACAGGGTTCCAGAATAAAACCTCAGTCATGTTCCCTGGACACAGGTTTCAGAAATAAAATCCCAGTCATGTTCCCAGGCCACAGGGTTCCACAATAAAAGCTCAGTCATATTCCCAGGCCAGAGGGTTCCACAATCAAACCTCAGTTCTGTTGCCAGACCACGGTTCCACCATCAAGCCTCAGTCATGTTCCCAGGGAACAGGCTTCCAGAAACAAACCTCAGTCATGTTCCCAAGGCACAGGGTTCCAGAATCAAACCTCAGTCTTGTTCCCAGGACACAGGTTGCCAGAATCAACCCGATATCATGTTCCCTAGCCACAGTCTTCCAGAATCAAACCTCAGTTCTCTTGCCAGGCCACAGGTTTCCACCATCAAACCTCAGGCATGTTCCCAGGCCACAGGGTTCCAGAATCCACCGATGTCATGTTCCCAGGACACAGGATTCCACACTCTAACATCAGTCATCTTCCCAGGCCAATGGTTTCCAGAATCAAACGTCAGTCATATTCCCAGGCCACATGGTTCCAAAATAAAACCTCAGTCATGTTCCCTGGACACAGGTTTCAGAAATAAACTCCCAGTCATGTTCCCAGGCCACAGGGTTCCACAATTAAACCTCAGTCATATTCCCAGGCCAGAGGGTTCCACAATCAAACCTCTGTCCTGTTGCTAGGCCACGATTCCACCATCAAGCCTCAGTCATGTTCCCAGGAAAGACTGTTCCACAATCAAACCTAAGTCATCTTGCCAAGCCACAGGCTTCCACCATCAAGCCTCACTCATGTTGCCAGGCCACAGGGTTCCACCATCAAGCCTCACTCATGTTCCCAGGCCTGAGGGTTCCACTATCAAACCTCAATCATGTTGCCAGGCCACAGGTGTCAACCATCAAACCTCAGTCATGTTCCCAGTAAACAGGGCTCCAGAATCAAACCAATGTCAAGTTCCCACGCCACGGGGTTCCAGTATCAGGCCTCAGTCATGTTCCCCGTGCACAGGGTGCCACAATCAAACTCAGTCATGTTGCCAGTCCACAGGTTTCTGCCATCACACCTCAGTCAAGTTGCCAGGCCACAGGGTTCCAGAATCAAGCCTCAGTCATTTTGCCAGGCCATAGTGTTCCACCATCAAACCTCAGTCATGATCCCAAGCCACATGTTTCCACAATGAAACCTCAGTCATTTTCCCAGGCCAAAGGTTTCCAGAATCAAACCTCAGTCATATTCCCAGGACACATGGTTCCAGAATCAAACCTGAGTCATGTTCGCAGGCCACAGGTTTCAGCAATCAAACCTCAGTCATGTTCCCAGGACACAGGTGTCCAGAATCAAACCTCAGTCATGTTCCCAGGGAACAGGCTTCCAGAAACAAACCTCAGTCATGTTCCCAAGGCACAGCGTTCCAGAATCAAACCTCAGTCTTGTTCCTAGGACACAGGTATCCAGAATCAACCCGATATCATATTCCCTAGCCACAGTCCTCCAGAATCAAACCTCAGTCATCTTGCGAGGCCACAGGTTTCCACCATCAAACCTCAGGCATGTTCCCAGGCCACAGGGTTCCAGAATCCACCGATGTCATGTTCCCAGGCCACAGGATTCCACACTCTAACATCAGTCATCTTCCCAGGCCAATGGTTTCCAGAATCAAACGTCAGTCATATACCCAGGCCACATGGTTCCAGAATAAAACCTCAGTCATGTTCCCTGGACACAGGTTTCAGAAATAAACTCCCAGTCATGTTCCCAGGCCACAGGGTTCCACAATTAAACCTCAGTCATATTCCCAGGCCAGAGGGTTCCACAATCAAACCTCTGTCCTGTTGCTAGGCCACGGTTCCACCATCAAACCTCAGTCATGTTCCCAGGAAAGACTGTTCCACAATCAAACCTAAGTCATCTTTCCAAGCCACAGGGTTCCACCATCAAGCCTCACTCATTTTGCCAGGCCACAGGTTTCAACCATCAAACCTCAGTCATGTTCCCAGTAAATAGGGCTCCAGAATCAAACCAATGTCAAGTTCCCACGCCACGGGGTTCCAGTATCAGGCCTCAGTCATGTTCCCCGTGCACAGGGTGCCACAATCAAACTCAGTCATGTTGCCAGGCCACAGGTTTCTGCCATCACACCTCAGTCAAGTTGCCAGGCCACAGGGTTCCAGAATCAAGCCTCAGTCATTTTGCCAGGCCAGAGTGTTCCACCATCAAACCTCAGTCATGATCCCAAGCCACATGTTTCCAAAATGAAACCTCAGTCATTTTCCCAGGCCAAAGGTTTCCAAAATCAAACCTCAGTCATATTCCCAGGACACATGGTTCCAGAATCAAACCTGAGTCATGTTCGCAGGCCACAGGTTTCAGCAATCAAACCTCAGTCATGTTCCCAGGACACAGGTGTCCAGAATCAAACCTCAGTCATGTTCCCAGGGAACAGGTTTCCAGAAACAAACCTCAGTCATGTTCCCAAGGCACAGGGTTCCAGAATCAAACCTCAGTCTTGTTCCCAGGACACAGGTTGCCAGAATCAACCCGATATCATATTCCCTAGCCACAGTCTTCCAGAATCAAACCTCAGTCATCTTGCCAGGCCACAGGTTTCCACCATCAAACCTCAGGCATGTTCCCAGGCCACAGGGTTCCAGAATCAAACCATTCTCATGTTCCCAGGCCACAGGGTTCCAGAATCCACCGTTGTCATTTTCCCAGGCCACAAGATTCCAGAATCAATCCTCAGTTATGTTCCCAGGCTACAGGGTTCCAGAATAAAACCTCAGTCATGTTCCCAGGCCACAGGGTTCCAGAACAGAGGATCAGTCAGGTTCCCGGGGCACAGTATTCCACAATCTAAATAGATGTCATGTTCCCAGGCCACAGTGTTCCAGAATCACGCCTCAGCCATGTTCCCAGGACACAGGGATCCAGAATCAAACTTCAGTCATGTTGCCAGGCCATAGGGTACCACCATCAAACCTCAGTCATATTCCCCGGCCACAGGTTTCCAGAATCAAACTGATTACATGTTCCCAGGCAACAGGGTACCGGAATCCAAACCGATGTCATGTTCCCAGGCCACAGGATTCCACACTCTAACATCAGTCATCTTCCCAGGCCAATGGTTTCCAGAATCAAAACTCAGTCATATTCCCAGGCCACATGGTTCCAGAATCAAACCTCAGTTGTGTTCCCAGGACACAGGGTTCCAGAATAAAACCTCAGTCATGTTCCCTGGACACAGGTTTCAGAAATAAAATCCCAGTCATGTTCCCAGGCCACAGGGTTCCACAATAAAAGCTCAGTCATATTCCCAGGCCAGAGGGTTCCACAATCAAACCTCAGTTCTGTTGCCAGACCACGGTTCCACCATCAAGCCTCAGTCATGTTCCCAGGGAACAGGCTTCCAGAAACAAACCTCAGTCATGTTCCCAAGGCACAGGGTTCCAGAATCAAACCTCAGTCTTGTTCCCAGGACACAGGTTGCCAGAATCAACCCGATATCATGTTCCCTAGCCACAGTCTTCCAGAATCAAACCTCAGTTCTCTTGCCAGGCCACAGGTTTCCACCATCAAACCTCAGGCATGTTCCCAGGCCACAGGGTTCCAGAATCCACCGATGTCATGTTCCCAGGACACAGGATTCCACACTCTAACATCAGTCATCTTCCCAGGCCAATGGTTTCCAGAATCAAACGTCAGTCATATTCCCAGGCCACATGGTTCCAAAATAAAACCTCAGTCATGTTCCCTGGACACAGGTTTCAGAAATAAACTCCCAGTCATGTTCCCAGGCCACAGGGTTCCACAATTAAACCTCAGTCATATTCCCAGGCCAGAGGGTTCCACAATCAAACCTCTGTCCTGTTGCTAGGCCACGATTCCACCATCAAGCCTCAGTCATGTTCCCAGGAAAGACTGTTCCACAATCAAACCTAAGTCATCTTGCCAAGCCACAGGCTTCCACCATCAAGCCTCACTCATGTTGCCAGGCCACAGGGTTCCACCATCAAGCCTCACTCATGTTCCCAGGCCTGAGGGTTCCACTATCAAACCTCAATCATGTTGCCAGGCCACAGGTGTCAACCATCAAACCTCAGTCATGTTCCCAGTAAACAGGGCTCCAGAATCAAACCAATGTCAAGTTCCCACGCCACGGGGTTCCAGTATCAGGCCTCAGTCATGTTCCCCGTGCACAGGGTGCCACAATCAAACTCAGTCATGTTGCCAGTCCACAGGTTTCTGCCATCACACCTCAGTCAAGTTGCCAGGCCACAGGGTTCCAGAATCAAGCCTCAGTCATTTTGCCAGGCCATAGTGTTCCACCATCAAACCTCAGTCATGATCCCAAGCCACATGTTTCCACAATGAAACCTCAGTCATTTTCCCAGGCCAAAGGTTTCCAGAATCAAACCTCAGTCATATTCCCAGGACACATGGTTCCAGAATCAAACCTGAGTCATGTTCGCAGGCCACAGGTTTCAGCAATCAAACCTCAGTCATGTTCCCAGGACACAGGTGTCCAGAATCAAACCTCAGTCATGTTCCCAGGGAACAGGCTTCCAGAAACAAACCTCAGTCATGTTCCCAAGGCACAGCGTTCCAGAATCAAACCTCAGTCTTGTTCCTAGGACACAGGTATCCAGAATCAACCCGATATCATATTCCCTAGCCACAGTCCTCCAGAATCAAACCTCAGTCATCTTGCGAGGCCACAGGTTTCCACCATCAAACCTCAGGCATGTTCCCAGGCCACAGGGTTCCAGAATCCACCGATGTCATGTTCCCAGGCCACAGGATTCCACACTCTAACATCAGTCATCTTCCCAGGCCAATGGTTTCCAGAATCAAACGTCAGTCATATACCCAGGCCACATGGTTCCAGAATAAAACCTCAGTCATGTTCCCTGGACACAGGTTTCAGAAATAAACTCCCAGTCATGTTCCCAGGCCACAGGGTTCCACAATTAAACCTCAGTCATATTCCCAGGCCAGAGGGTTCCACAATCAAACCTCTGTCCTGTTGCTAGGCCACGGTTCCACCATCAAACCTCAGTCATGTTCCCAGGAAAGACTGTTCCACAATCAAACCTAAGTCATCTTTCCAAGCCACAGGGTTCCACCATCAAGCCTCACTCATTTTGCCAGGCCACAGGTTTCAACCATCAAACCTCAGTCATGTTCCCAGTAAATAGGGCTCCAGAATCAAACCAATGTCAAGTTCCCACGCCACGGGGTTCCAGTATCAGGCCTCAGTCATGTTCCCCGTGCACAGGGTGCCACAATCAAACTCAGTCATGTTGCCAGGCCACAGGTTTCTGCCATCACACCTCAGTCAAGTTGCCAGGCCACAGGGTTCCAGAATCAAGCCTCAGTCATTTTGCCAGGCCAGAGTGTTCCACCATCAAACCTCAGTCATGATCCCAAGCCACATGTTTCCAAAATGAAACCTCAGTCATTTTCCCAGGCCAAAGGTTTCCAAAATCAAACCTCAGTCATATTCCCAGGACACATGGTTCCAGAATCAAACCTGAGTCATGTTCGCAGGCCACAGGTTTCAGCAATCAAACCTCAGTCATGTTCCCAGGACACAGGTGTCCAGAATCAAACCTCAGTCATGTTCCCAGGGAACAGGTTTCCAGAAACAAACCTCAGTCATGTTCCCAAGGCACAGGGTTCCAGAATCAAACCTCAGTCTTGTTCCCAGGACACAGGTTGCCAGAATCAACCCGATATCATATTCCCTAGCCACAGTCTTCCAGAATCAAACCTCAGTCATCTTGCCAGGCCACAGGTTTCCACCATCAAACCTCAGGCATGTTCCCAGGCCACAGGGTTCCAGAATCAAACCATTCTCATGTTCCCAGGCCACAGGGTTCCAGAATCCACCGTTGTCATTTTCCCAGGCCACAAGATTCCAGAATCAATCCTCAGTTATGTTCCCAGGCTACAGGGTTCCAGAATAAAACCTCAGTCATGTTCCCAGGCCACAGGGTTCCAGAACAGAGGATCAGTCAGGTTCCCGGGGCACAGTATTCCACAATCTAAACAGATGTCATGTTCCCAGGCCTCAGGGTTCCAGAATCCACTGATGTCATGTTCCTAGGCCACGGGGTTCCAGAATCAATCCTCAGTTATGTTCCCAGGCTACAGGGTTCCAGAATAAAACCTCAGTCATGTTCCCAGTCCACAGGGTTCCAGAACCAAGGCTCAGTCAGGTTCCCGGGGCACAGTATTCCACAATCTAAATAGATGTCATGTTCCCAGGCCACAGTGTTCCAGAATCACGCCTCAGCCATGTTCCCAGGACACAGGGATCCAGAATCAAACTTCAGTCATGTTGCCAGGCCATAGGGTACCACCATCAAACCTCAGTCATATTCCCCGGCCACAGGTTTCCAGAATCAAACCGATTACATGTTCCCAGGCAACAGGGTACCGGAATCCAAACCGATGTCATGTTCCCAGGCCACAGGATTCCACACTCTAACATCAGTCATCTTCCCAGGCCAATGGTTTCCAGAATCAAACCTCAGTCATATTCCCAGGCCACATGGTTCCAGAATCAAACCTCAGTTGTGTTCCCAGGACACAGGGTTCCAGAATAAAACCTCAGTCATGTTCCCTGGACACAGGTTTCAGAAATAAAATCCCAGTCATGTTCCCAGGCCACAGGGTTCCACAATAAAAGCTCAGTCATATTCCCAGGCCAGAGGGTTCCACAATCAAACCTCAGTTCTGTTGCCAGACCATGCTTCCACCATCAAGCCTCAGTCATGTTCCCAGGGAACAGGCTTCCAGAAACAAACCTCAGTCATGTTCCCAAGGCACAGGGTTCCAGAATCAAACCTCAGTCTTGTTCCCAGGACACAGGTTGCCAGAATCAAGCCGATATCATGTTCCCTAGCCACAGTCTTCCAGAATCAAACCTCAGTCCTGTTGCCAGGCCACAGGTTTCCACCATCAAACCTCAGGCATGTTCCCAGGCCACAGGGTTCCAGAATCCACCGATGTCATGTTCCCAGGCCAAAGGATTCCACACTCTAACATCAGTCATCTTCCCAGGCCAATGGTTTCCAGAATCAAACGTCAGTCATATACCCAGGCCACATGGTTCCAGAATAAAACCTCAGTCATGTTCCCTGGACACAGGTTTCAGAAATAAACTCCCAGTCATGTTCCCAGGCCACAGGGTTCCACAATTAAACCTCAGTCATATTCCCAGGCCAGAGGGTTCCACAATCAAACCTCTGTCCTGTTGCTAGGCCACGGTTCCACCATCAAACCTCAGTCATGTTCCCAGGAAAGACTGTTCCACAATCAAACCTAAGTCATCTTTCCAAGCCACAGGGTTCCACCATCAAGCCTCACTCATTTTGCCAGGCCACAGGTTTCAACCATCAAACCTCAGTCATGTTCCCAGTAAATAGGGCTCCAGAATCAAACCAATGTCAAGTTCCCACGCCACGGGGTTCCAGTATCAGGCCTCAGTCATGTTCCCCGTGCACAGGGTGCCACAATCAAACTCAGTCATGTTGCCAGGCCACAGGTTTCTGCCATCACACCTCAGTCAAGTTGCCAGGCCACAGGGTTCCAGAATCAAGCCTCAGTCATTTTGCCAGGCCAGAGTGTTCCACCATCAAACCTCAGTCATGATCCCAAGCCACATGTTTCCAAAATGAAACCTCAGTCATTTTCCCAGGGCAAAGGTTTCCAGAATCAAACCTCAGTCATATTCCCAGGACACATGGTTCCAGAATCAAACCTGAGTCATGTTCGCAGGCCACAGGTTTCAGCAATCAAACCTCAGTCATGTTCCCAGGACACAGGTGTCCAGAATCAAACCTCAGTCATGTTCCCAGGGAACAGGTTTCCAGAAACAAACCTCAGTCATGTTCCCAAGGCACAGGGTTCCAGAATCAAACCTCAGTCTTGTTCCCAGGACACAGGTTGCCAGAATCAACCCGATATCATATTCCCTAGCCACAGTCTTCCAGAATCAAACCTCAGTCATCTTGCCAGGCCACAGGTTTCCACCATCAAACCTCAGGCATGTTCCCAGGCCACAGGGTTCCAGAATCAAACCATTCTCATGTTCCCAGGCCACAGGGTTCCAGAATCCACCGTTGTCATTTTCCCAGGCCACAAGATTCCAGAATCAATCCTCAGTTATGTTCCCAGGCTACAGGGTTCCAGAATAAAACCTCAGTCATGTTCCCAGGCCACAGGGTTCCAGAACAGAGGATCAGTCAGGTTCCCGGGGCACAGTATTCCACAATCTAAACAGATGTCATGTTCCCAGGCCTCAGGGTTCCAAAATCCACTGATGTCATGTTCCCAGGCCACGGGGTTCCAGAATCAATCCTCAGTTATGTTCCCAGGCTACAGGGTTCCAGAATAAAACCTCAGTCATGTTCCCAGTCCACAGGGTTTCAGAACCAAGGCTCAGTCAGGTTCCCGGGGCACAGTATTCCACAATCTAAATAGATGTCATGTTCCCAGGCCACAGTGTTCCAGAATCACGCCTCAGCCATGTTCCCAGGACACAGGGATCCAGAATCAAACTTCAGTCATGTTGCCAGGCCATAGGGTACCACCATCAAACCTCAGTCATATTCCCCGGCCACAGGTTTCCAGAATCAAACCGATTACATGTTCCCAGGCAACAGGGTACCGGAATCCAAACCGATGTCATGTTCCCAGGCCACAGGATTCCACACTCTAACATCAGTCATCTTCCCAGGCCAATGGTTTCCAGAATCAAAACTCAGTCATATTCCCAGGCCACATGGTTCCAGAATCAAACCTCAGTTGTGTTCCCAGGACACAGGGTTCCAGAATAAAACCTCAGTCATGTTCCCTGGACACAGGTTTCAGAAATAAAATCCCAGTCATGTTCCCAGGCCACAGGGTTCCACAATAAAAGCTCAGTCATATTCCCAGGCCAGAGGGTTCCACAATCAAACCTCAGTTCTGTTGCCAGACCATGCTTCCACCATCAAGCCTCAGTCATGTTCCCAGGGAACAGGCTTCCAGAAACAAACCTCAGTCATGTTCCCAAGGCACAGGGTTCCAGAATCAAACCTCAGTCTTGTTCCCAGGACACAGGTTGCCAGAATCAAGCCGATATCATGTTCCCTAGCCACAGTCTTCCAGAATCAAACCTCAGTCCTGTTGCCAGGCCACAGGTTTCCACCATCAAACCTCAGGCATGTTCCCAGGCCACAGGGTTCCAGAATCCACCGATGTCATGTTCCCAGGCCACAGGATTCCACACTCTAACATCAGTCATCTTCCCAGGCCAATGGTTTCCAGAATCAAACGTCAGTCATATTCCCAGGCCACATGGTTCCAGAATAAAACCTCAGTCATGTTCCCTGGACACAGGTTTCAGAAATAAACTCCCAGTCATGTTCCCAGGCCACAGGGTTCCACAATTAAACCTCAGTCATATTCCCAGGCCAGAGGGTTCCACAATCAAACCTCTGTCCTGTTGCTAGGCCACGGTTCCACCATCAAGCCTCAGTCATGTTCCCAGGAAAGACTGTTCCACAATCAAACCTAAGGCATCTTGCCAAGCCACAGGCTTCCACCATCAAGCCTCACTCATGTTGCCAGGCCACAGGGTTCCACCATCAAGCCTCACTCATGTTCCCAAGCCTGAGGCTTCCACTATCAAACCTCAATCATGTTGCCAGGCCACAGGTTTCAACCATCAAACCTCAGTCATGTTCCCAGTAAACAGGGCTCCAGAATCAAACCAATGTCAAGTTCCCACGCCACGGGGTTCCAGTATCAGGCCTCAGTCATGTTCCCCGTGCACAGGGTGCCACAATCAAACTCAGTCATGTTGCCAGGCCACAGGTTTCTGCCATCACACCTCAGTCAAGTTGCCAGGCCACAGGGTTCCAGAATCAAGCCCCAGTCATTTTACCAGGCCATAGTGTTCCACCATCAAACCTCAGTCATAATCCCAAGCCACATGTTTCCACAATGAAACCTCAGTCATTTTACCAGGCCAAAGGTTTCCAGAATCAAACCTCAGTCATATTCCCAGGACACATGGTTCCAGAATCAAACCTGAGTCATGTTCGCAGGCCACAGGTTTCAGCAATCAAACCTCAGTCATGTTCCCAGGACACAGGTGTCCAGAATCAAACCTCAGTCATGTTCCCAGGGAACAGGTTTCCAGAAACAAACCTCAGTCATATTCCCAGGACACATGGTTCCAGAATCAAACCTGAGTCATGTTCGCAGGCCACAGGTTTCAGCAATCAAACCTCAGTCTTGTTCCCAGGACACAGGTTGCCAGAATCAACCCGATATCATGTTCCCTAGCCACAGTCTTCCAGAATCAAACCTCAGTCATGTTGCCAGGCCACAGGTTTCCACCATCAAACCTCAGGCATGTTCCTAGGCCACAGGGTTCCAGAATCAAAACGTTCTCATGTTTCCAGGCCACAGGGATCCAGAATCCACCGTTGTCATTTTCCCAGGCCACAAGATTCCAGAATCAATCCTCAGTTATGTTCCCAGGCTACAGGGATCCAGAATAAAACCTCAGTCATGTTCCCAGTCCACAGGGTTCCAGAACCGAGGCTCAGTCAGATTCCCGGGGCACAGTATTCCACAATCTAAACAGATGTCATGTTCCCAGGCCTCAGGGTTCCAGAATCCACCGATGTCATGTTCCCAGGCCACAGGGTTCCAGAATCAATCCTCAGTTATGTTCCCAGGCTACAGGGTTCCAGAATAAAACCTCAGTCATGTTCCCAGTCCACAGGGTTCCAGAACCAAGGCTCAGTCAGGTTCCCGGGGCACAGTATTCCACAATCTAAATAGATGTCATGTTCGCAGGACACAGTGTTCCAGAATCACGCCTCAGTCATGTTCCCAGGACACAGGGATCCAGAATCAAACTTCAGTCATGTTGCCAGGCCGTAGGGTACCACCATCAAACCTCAGTCATCTTCCCAGGACACAGGTTTCCAGAATCAAACCGATTTCATGTTCCCAGGCAACAGGGTACCGGAATCCAAACCGATGTCATGTTCCCAGGCCACAGGATTCCACACTCTAACATCAGTCATCTTCCCAGGCCAATGGTTTCCAGAATCAAACCTCAGTCATATTCCCAGGCCACATGGTTCCAGAATCAAACCTCAGTTGTGTTCCCAGGACACAGGGTTCCAGAATAAAACCTCAGTCATGTTCCCTGGACACAGGTTTCAGAAATAAAATCCCAGTCATGTTCCCAGGCCACAGGGTTCCACAATAAAAGCTCAGTCATATTCCCAGGCCAGAGGGTTCCACAATCAAACCTCAGTTCTGTTGCCAGACCACGGTTCCACCATCAAGCCTCAGTCATGTTCCCAGGGAACAGGCTTCCAGAAACAAACCTCAGTCATGTTCCCAAGGCACAGGGTTCCAGAATCAAACCTCAGTCTTGTTCCCAGGACACAGGTTGCCAGAATCAACCCGATATCATGTTCCCTAGCCACAGTCTTCCAGAATCAAACCTCAGTCCTGTTGCCAGGCCACAGGTTTCCACCATCAAACCTCAGTCATGTTCCCAGTCCACAGGGTTCCAGAACCAAGGCTCAGTCAGGTTCCCGGGGCACAGTATTCCACAATCTAAACAGATGTCATGTTCCCAGGCCACAGTTTTCCAGAATCACGCCTCAGTCATGTTCCCAGGCCACAGGGATCCAGAATCAAACGTCAGTCATGTTGCCAGGCCACAGGTTTCTGCCATCAAACCTCAGTCACGTTCCCGGGCCACAGGGTTCCAGAATCAAGCCTCAGTCATTTTGCCAGGCCAGAGTGTTCCACCATCAAACCTCAGTCATGATCCCAGGCCACATGTTTCCACAATGAAACCTCAGTCATTTTCCCAGGCCAAAGGTTTCCAAAATCAAACCTCAGTCATGTTCCCAGGACACATGGTTCCAGAATCAAACCTGAGTCATGTTCGCGGGCCACAGGTTTCAACCATCAAACCTCAGTCATGTTCCCAGGACACAGGTGTCCAGAATCAAACCTCAGTCATGTTCCCAGGGCACAGGCTTCCAGAAACACACCTCAGTCATGTTCCCAGGACACAAGTTTCCAGAATCAACCAGATATCATGCTTCCTGGCCACAGTCTTCCAGAATCAAACCTTAGTCATGTTGCCAAGCCACAGGTTTCCACCATCAAACCTCAGACATGTTCCCAGGCCACAGGGTTCTAGAATCCACCGATGTCATGTTCCCAGGCCACAGGGTTCGAGAATCAATCCTCAGTTATGTTTCCAGGCTACAGGGTTCTAGAATAAAACCTCAGTCATGTTCCCAATCCACAGGGTTCCAGAACCAAGGCTCAGTCAGGTTCCCGGGGCACAGTAGTCCACAATCTAAACAGATGTCACATGCCCAGTCCCCAGGGTTCCAGAATCCACCGGTATCATATTCCCAGGCCACAGGGTTCCAGAATCAATCCTCAGTTATGTTCCCAGGCTACAGGGTTCCAGAATAAAACCTCAGGCATGTTCCCAGTCCACAGGGTTTCAGAACCAAGGCTCAGTCAGTTTCCCGGGGCACAGTATTCCACAATCTAAACAGATGTCATGTTCCCAGGCCACAGTTTTCCAGAATCACGCCTCAGTCATGTTCCCAGGCCACAGGGATCCAGAATCAAACGTCAGTCATGTTGCCAGGCCACAGGTTTCTGCCATCAAACCTCAGTCACGTTCCCGGGCCACAGGGTTCCAGAATCAAGCCTCAGTCATTTTGCCAGGCCAGAGTGTTCCACCATCAAACCTCAGTCATGATCCCAGGCCACATGTTTCCACAATGAAACCTCAGTCATTTTCTCAGGCCAAAGGTTTCCAGAATCAAACCTCAGTCATATTCCCAGGACACATGGTTCCAGAATCAAACCTGAGTCATGTTCGCGGGCCACAGGTTTCAACAATCAAACATCACTCATGTTCCCAGGACACAGGTGTCCAGAATCAAACCTCAGTCATGTACCCAGGGAACAGGCTTCCAGCAACAAACCTTTGTCATATTCCCAGGACACAGGGTTCCAGAATCAAACCTCAGTCTTGTTCCCAGGACAGAAGTTTCCAGAATCAACCCGATATCATGTCTCCTGGCCACAGTCTTCCAGTATCAAACCTCAGTCATGTTGCCAGGCCACAGGGTTCCACCATCAATCCTCACTCATGTTCCCAGGCCACAGGGTTCCAGAATCAAACCGTTCTCATGTTCCCAGGCCACAGGGTTCCAGAATCCACCGATGTCATGTTAAAGGCCACAGGGTTCCAGAATCAAACCGTTCTCATGTTCCCGGGCCACAGGGTTCCAGAATCAAGCCTCAGTCATTTTGCCAGGCCAGAGTGTTCCACCATCAAACCTCAGTCATGATCCCAGGCCACATGTTTCCACAATGAAACCTCAGTCATTTTCCCAGGCCAAAGGTTTCCAAAATCAAACCTCAGTCATGTTCCCAGGACACATGGTTCCAGAATCAAACGTGAGTCATGTTCGCGGGCCACAGGTTTCAACCATCAAACCTCAGTCGTGTTCCCAGGACACAGGTGTCCAGAATCAAACCTCAGTCATGTTCCCAGGGCACAGGCTTCCAGAAACAAACCTCAGTCATGTTCCCAGGACACAAGTTTCCAGAATCAACCAGATATCATGCTTCCTGGCCACAGTCTTCCACAATCAAACCTTAGTCATGTTGCCAAGCCACAGGTTTCCACCATCAAACCTCAGACATTTTCCCAGGACACAGGGTTCTAGAATCCACCGATGTCATGTTCCCAGGCCACAGGGTTCGAGAATCAATCCTCAGTTATGTTTCCCGGCTACAGGGTTCTAGAATAAAACCTCAGTCATGTTCCCAATCCACAGGGTTCCAGAACCAAGGCTCAGTCAGGTTCCCGGGGCACAGTATTCCACAATCTAAACAGATGTCACATGCCCAGTCCCCAGGGTTCCAGAATCCACCGGTATCATGTTCCCAGGCCACAGGGTTCCAGAATCAATCCTCAGTTATGTTCCCAGGCTACAGGGTTCCAGAATAAAACCTCAGGCATGTTCCCAGTCCACAGGGTTTCAGAACCAAGGCTCAGTCAGGTTCCCGGGGCACAGTATTCCACAATCTAAACAGATGTCATGTTCCAAGGCCACAGTTTTCCAGAATCACGCCTCAGTCATGTTCCCAGGCCACAGGGATCCAGAATCAAACGTCAGTCATGTTGCCAGGCCACAGGTTTCTGCCATCAAACCTCAGTCACGTTCCCGGGCCACAGGGTTCCAGAATCAAGCCTCAGTCATTTTGCCAGGCCAGAGTGTTCCACCATCAAACCTCAGTCATGATCCCAGGCCACATGTTTCCACAATGAAACCTCAGTCATTTTCTCAGGCCAAAGGTTTCCAGAATCAAACCTCAGTCATATTCCCAGGACACATGGTTCCAGAATCAAACCTGAGTCATGTTCGCGGGCCACAGGTTTCAACAATCAAACATCACTCATGTTCCCAGGACACAGGTGTCCAGAATCAAACCTCAGTCATGTACCCAGGGAACAGGCTTCCAGCAACAAACCTTTGTCATATTCCCAGGACACAGGGTTCCAGAATCAAACCTCAGTCTTGTTCCCAGGACAGAAGTTTCCAGAATCAACCCGATATCATGTCTCCTGGCCACAGTCTTCCAGTATCAAACCTCAGTCATGTTGCCAGGCCACAGGGTTCCACCATCAATCCTCACTCATGTTCCCAGGCCACAGGGTTCCAGAATCAAACCGTTCTCATGTTCCCAGGCCACAGGGTTCCAGAATCCACCGATGTCATGTTAAAGGCCACAGGGTTCCAGAATCAAACCGTTCTCATGTTCCCGGGCCACAGGGTTCCAGAATCAAGCCTCAGTCATTTTGCCAGGCCAGAGTGTTCCACCATCAAACCTCAGTCATGATCCCAGGCCACATGTTTCCACAATGAAACCTCAGTCATTTTCCCAGGCCAAAGGTTTCCAAAATCAAACCTCAGTCATGTTCCCAGGACACATGGTTCCAGAATCAAACGTGAGTCATGTTCGCGGGCCACAGGTTTCAACCATCAAACCTCAGTCGTGTTCCCAGGACACAGGTGTCCAGAATCAAACCTCAGTCATGTTCCCAGGGCACAGGCTTCCAGAAACAAACCTCAGTCATGTTCCCAGGACACAAGTTTCCAGAATCAACCAGATATCATGCTTCCTGGCCACAGTCTTCCACAATCAAACCTTAGTCATGTTGCCAAGCCACAGGTTTCCACCATCAAACCTCAGACATTTTCCCAGGACACAGGGTTCTAGAATCCACCGATGTCATGTTCCCAGGCCACAGGGTTCGAGAATCAATCCTCAGTTATGTTTCCCGGCTACAGGGTTCTAGAATAAAACCTCAGTCATGTTCCCAATCCACAGGGTTCCAGAACCAAGGCTCAGTCAGGTTCCCGGGGCACAGTATTCCACAATCTAAACAGATGTCACATGCCCAGTCCCCAGGGTTCCAGAATCCACCGGTATCATGTTCCCAGGCCACAGGGTTCCAGAATCAATCCTCAGTTATGTTCCCAGGCTACAGGGTTCCAGAATAAAACCTCAGTCATGTTCCCAGTCCACAGGGTTTCAGAACCAAGGCTCAGTCAGGTTCCCGGGGCACAATATTCCACAATCTAAACAGATGTCATGTTCCCAGGCCACAGTTTTCCAGAATCACGCCTCAGTCATGTTCCCAGGCCACAGGGATCCAGAATCAAACGTCAGTCATGTTGCCAGGCCACAGGTTTCTGCCATCAAACCTCAGTCACGTTCCCGGGCCACAGGGTTCCAGAATCAAGCCTCAGTCATTTTGCCAGGCCAGAGTGTTCCACCATCAAACCTCAGTCATGATCCCAGGCCACATGTTTCCACAATGAAACCTCAGTCATTTTCTCAGGCCAAAGGTTTCCAGAATCAAACCTCAGTCATATTCCCAGGACACATGGTTCCAGAATCAAACCTGAGTCATGTTCGCGGGCCACAGGTTTCAACAATCAAACATCACTCATGTTCCCAGGACACAGGTGTCCAGAATCAAACCTCAGTCATGTACCCAGGGAACAGGCTTCCAGCAACAAACCTTTGTCATATTCCCAGGACACAGGGTTCCAGAATCAAACCTCAGTCTTCTTCCCAGGACAGAAGTTTCCAGAATCAACCAGATATCATGTCTCCTGGCCACAGTCTTCCAGTATCAAACCTCAGTCATGTTGCCAGGCCACAGGGTTCCACCATCAATCCTCACTCATGTTCCCAGGCCACAGGGTTCCAGAATCAAACCGTTCTCATGTTCCCAGGCCACAGGGTTCCAGAATCCAGCGATGTCATGTTAAAGGCCACAGGGTTCCAGAATCAAACCGTTCTCATGTTCCCGGGCCACAGGGTTCCAGAATCAAGCCTCAGTCATTTTGCCAGGCCAGAGTGTTCCACCATCAAACCTCAGTCATGATCCCAGGCCACATGTTTCCACAATGAAACCTCAGTCATTTTCCCAGGCCAAAGGTTTCCAAAATCAAACCTCAGTCATGTTCCCAGGACACATGGTTCCAGAATCAAACCTGAGTCATGTTCGCGGGCCACAGGTTTCAACCATCAAACCTCAGTTATGTTCCCAGGACACAGGTGTCCAGAATCAAACCTCAGTCATGTTCCCAGGGCACAGGCTTCCAGAAACAAACCTCAGTCATGTTCCCAGGACACAAGTTTCCAGAATCAACCAGATATCATGCTTCCTGGCCACAGTCTTCCAGAATCAAACCTTAGTCATGTTGCCAAGCCACAGGTTTCCACCATCAAACCTCAGACATGTTCCCAGGACACAGGGTTCTAGAATCCACCGATGTCATGTTCCCAGGCCACAGGGTTCGAGAATCAATCCTCAGTTATGTTTCCCGGCTACAGGGTTCTAGAATAAAACCTCAGTCATGTTCCCAATCCACAGGGTTCCAGAACCAAGGCTCAGTCAGGTTCCCGGGGCACAGTATTCCACAATCTAAACAGATGTCACATGCCCAGTCCCCAGGGTTCCAGAATCCACCGGTATCATGTTCCCAGGCCACAGGGTTCCAGAATCAATCCTCAGTTATGTTCCCAGGCTACAGGGTTCCAGAATAAAACCTCAGTCATGTTCCCAGTCCACAGGGTTTCAGAACCAAGGCTCAGTCAGGTTCCCGGGGCACAGTATTCCACAATCTAAACAGATGTCATGTTCCCAGGCCACAGTTTTCCAGAATCACGCCTCAGTCATGTTCCCAGGCCACAGGGATCCAGAATCAAACGTCAGTCATGTTGCCAGGCCACAGGTTTCTGCCATCAAACCTCAGTCACGTTCCCGGGCCACAGGGTTCCAGAATCAAGCCTCAGTCATTTTGCCAGGCCAGAGTGTTCCACCATCAAACCTCAGTCATGATCCCAGGCCACATGTTTCCACAATGAAACCTCAGTCATTTTCTCAGGCCAAAGGTTTCCAGAATCAAACCTCAGTCATATTCCCAGGACACATGGTTCCAGAATCAAACCTGAGTCATGTTCGCAGGCCACAGGTTTCAACAATCAAACATCACTCATGTTCCCAGGACACAGGTGTCCAGAATCAAACCTCAGTCATGTACCCAGGGAACAGGCTTCCAGCAACAAACCTTTGTCATATTCCCAGGACACAGGGTTCCAGAATCAAACCTCAGTCTTGTTCCCAGGACAGAAGTTTCCAGAATTAACCCGATATCATGTTTCCTGGCCACAGTCTTCCAGTATCAAACCTCAGTCATGTTGCCAGGCCACAGGGTTCCACCATCAATCCTCACTCATGTTCCCAGGCCACAGGGTTCCAGAATCAAACCGTTCTCATGTTCCCAGGCCACAGGGTTCCAGAATCCAGCGATGTCATGTTAAAGGCCACAGGGTTCCAGAATCAAACCGTTCTCATGTTCCCGGGCCACAGGGTTCCAGAATCAAGCCTCAGTCATTTTGCCAGGCCAGAGTGTTCCACCATCAAACCTCAGTCATGATCCCAGGCCACATGTTTCCACAATGAAACCTCAGTCATTTTCCCAGGCCAAAGGTTTCCAAAATCAAACCTCAGTCATGTTCCCAGGACACAGGGTTCCAGAATCAAACCTGAGTCATGTGCGCGGGCCACAGGTTTCAACCATCAAACCTCAGTCATGTTCCCAGGACACAGGTGTCCAGAATCAAACCTCAGTCATGTTCCCAGGGCACAGGCTTCCAGAAACAAACCTCAGTCATGTTCCCAGGACACAAGTTTCCAGAATCAACCAGATATCATGCTTCCTGGCCACAGTCTTCCAGAATCAAACCTTAGTCATGTTGCCAAGCCACAGGTTTCCACCATCAAACCTCAGACATGTTCCCAGGCCACAGGGTTCTAGAATCCACCGATGTCATGTTCCCAGGCCACAGGGTTCGAGAATCAATCCTCAGTTATGTTTCCAGGCTACAGGGTTCTAGAATAAAACCTCAGTCATGTTCCCAATCCACAGGGTTCCAGAACCAAGGCTCAGTCAGGTTCCCGGGGCACAGTATTCCACAATCTAAACAGATGTCACATGCCCAGTCCCCAGGGGTCCAGAATCCACCGGTATCATGTTCCCAGACCACAGGGTTCCAGAATCAATCCTCAGTTATGTTCCCAGGCTACAGGGTTCCAGAATAAAACCTCAGTCATGTTCCCAGTCCACAGGGTTTCAGAACCAAGGCTCAGTCAGGTTCCCGGGGCACAGTATTCCACAATCTAAACAGATGTCATGTTCCCAGGCCACAGTTTTCCAGAATCACGCCTCAGTCATGTTCCCAGGCCACAGGGATCCAGAATCAAACGTCAGTCATGTTGCCAGGCCACAGGTTTCTGCCATCAAACCTCAGTCACGTTCCCGGGCCACAGGGTTTCAGAATCAAGCCTCAGTCATTTTGCCAGGCCAGAGTGTTCCACCATCAAACCTCAGTCATGATCCCAGGCCACATGTTTCCACAATGAAACCTCAGTCATTTTCTCAGGCCAAAGGTTTCCAGAATCAAACCTCAGTCATATTCCCAGGACACATGGTTCCAGAATCAAACCTGAGTCATGTTCGCGGGCCACAGGTTTCAACAATCAAACATCACTCATGTTCCCAGGACACAGGTGTCCAGAATCAAACCTCAGTCATGTACCCAGGGAACAGGCTTCCAGCAACAAACCTTTGTCATATTCCCAGGACACAGGGTTCCAGAATCAAACCTCAGTCTTGTTCCCAGGACAGAAGTTTCCAGAATCAACCCGATATCATGTCTCCTGGCCACAGTCTTCCAGTATCAAACCTCAGTCATGTTGCCAGGCCACAGGGTTCCACCATCAATCCTCACTCATGTTCCCAGGCCACAGGGTTCCAGAATCAAACCGTTCTCATGTTCCCAGGCCACAGGGTTCCAGAATCCAGCGATGTCATGTTAAAGGCCACAGGGTTCCAGAATCAAACCGTTCTCATGTTCCCGGGCCACAGGGTTCCAGAATCAAGCCTCAGTCATTTTGCCAGGCCAGAGTGTTCCACCATCAAACCTCAGTCATGATCCCAGGCCACATGTTTCCACAATGAAACCTCAGTCATTTTCCCAGGCCAAAGGTTTCCAAAATCAAACCTCAGTCATGTTCCCAGGACACATGGTTCCAGAATCAAACCTGAGTCATGTTCGCGGGCCACAGGTTTCAACCATCAAACCTCAGTCATGTTCCCAGGACACAGGTGTCCAGAATCAAACCTCAGTCATGTTCCCAGGGCACAGGCTTCCAGAAACAAACCTCAGTCATGTTCCCAGGACACAAGTTTCCAGAATCAACCAGATATCATGCTTCCTGGCCACAGTCTTCCAGAATCAAACCTTAGTCATGTTGCCAAGCCACAGGTTTCCACCATCAAACCTCAGACATGTTCCAAGGCCACAGGGTTCTAGAATCCACCGATGTCATGTTCCCAGGCCACAGGGTTCGAGAATCAATCCTCAGTTATGTTTCCCGGCTACAGGGTTCTAAAATAAAACCTCAGTCATGTTCCCAATCCACAGGGTTCCAGAACGAAGGCTCAGTCAGGTTCCCGGGGCACAGTAGTCCACAATCTAAACAGATGTCACATGCCCAGTCCCCAGGGTTCCAGAATCCACCGGTATCATGTTCCCAGGCCACAGGGTTCCAGAATCAATCCTCAGTTATGTTCCCAGGCTACAGGGTTCCAGAATAAAACCTCAGTCATGTTCCCAGTCCACAGGGTTTCAGAACCAAGGCTCAGTCAGGTTCCCGGGGCACAGTATTCCACAATCTAAACAGATGTCATGTTCCCAGGCCACAGTTTTCCAGAATCACGCCTCAGTCATGTTCCCAGGCCACAGGGATCCAGAATCAAACGTCAGTCATGTTGCCAGGCCACAGGTTTCTGCCATCAAACCTCAGTCACGTTCCCGGGCCACAGGGTTCCAGCATCAAGCCTCAGTCATTTTGCCAGGCCAGAGTGTTCCACCATCAAACCTCAGTCATGATCCCAGGCCACATGTTTCCACAATGAAACCTCAGTCATTTTCTCAGGCCAAAGGTTTCCAGAATCAAACCTCAGTCATATTCCCAGGACACATGGTTCCAGAATCAAACCTGAGTCATGTTCGCAGGCCACAGGTTTCAACAATCAAACATCACTCATGTTCCCAGGACACAGGTGTCCAGAATCAAACCTCAGTCATGTACCCAGGGAACAGGCTTCCAGCAACAAACCTTTGTCATATTCCCAGGACACAGGGTTCCAGAATCAAACCTCAGTCTTGTTCCCAGGACAGAAGTTTCCAGAATCAACCCGATATCATGTTTCCTGGCCACAGTCTTCCAGTATCAAACCTCAGTCATGTTGCCAGGCCACAGGGTTCCACCATCAATCCTCACTCATGTTCCCAGGCCACAGGGTTCCAGAATCAAACCGTTCTCATGTTCCCAGGCCACAGGGTTCCAGAATCCACCGATGTCATGTTAAAGGCCACAGGGTTCCAGAATCAAACCGTTCTCATGTTCCCGGGCCACAGGGTTCCAGAATCAAGCCTCAGTCATTTTGCCAGGCCAGAGTGTTCCACCATCAAACCTCAGTCATGATCCCAGGCCACATGTTTCCACAATGAAACCTCAGTCATTTTCCCAGGCCAAAGGTTTCCAAAATCAAACCTCAGTCATGTTCCCAGGACACAGGGTTCCAGAATCAAACCTGAGTCATGTGCGCGGGCCACAGGTTTCAACCATCAAACCTCAGTCATGTTCCCAGGACACAGGTGTCCAGAATCAAACCTCAGTCATGTTCCCAGGGCACAGGCTTCCAGAAATAAACCTCAGTCATGTTCCCAGGACACAAGTTTCCAGAATCAACCAGATATCATGCTTCCTGGCCACAGTCTTCCAGAATCAAACCTTAGTCATGTTGCCAAGCCACAGGTTTCCACCATCAAACCTCAGACATGTTCCCAGGCCACAGGGTTCTAGAATCCACCGATGTCATGTTCCCAGGCCACAGGGTTCGAGAATCAATCCTCAGTTATGTTTCCAGGCTACAGGGTTCTAGAATAAAACCTCAGTCATGTTCCCAATCCACAGGGTTCCAGAACCAAGGCTCAGTCAGGTTCCCGGGGCACAGTATTCCACAATCTAAACAGATGTCACATGCCCAGTCCCCAGGGGTCCAGAATCCACCGGTATCATGTTCCCAGGCCACAGGGTTCCAGAATCAATCCTCAGTTATGTTCCCAGGCTACAGGGTTCCAGAATAAAACCTCAGTCATGTTCCCAGTCCACAGGGTTTCAGAACCAAGGCTCAGTCAGGTTCCCGGGGCACAGTATTCCACAATCTAAACAGATGTCATGTTCCCAGGCCACAGTTTTCCAGAATCACGCCTCAGTCATGTTCCCAGGCCACAGGGATCCAGAATCAAACGTCAGTCATGTTGCCAGGCCACAGGTTTCTGCCATCAAACCTCAGTCACGTTCCCGGGCCACAGGGTTTCAGAATCAAGCCTCAGTCATTTTGCCAGGCCAGAGTGTTCCACCATCAAACCTCAGTCATGATCCCAGGCCACATGTTTCCACAATGAAACCTCAGTCATTTTCTCAGGCCAAAGGTTTCCAGAATCAAACCTCAGTCATATTCCCAGGACACATGGTTCCAGAATCAAACCTGAGTCATGTTCGCGGGCCACAGGTTTCAACAATCAAACATCACTCATGTTCCCAGGACACAGGTGTCCAGAATCAAACCTCAGTCATGTACCCAGGGAACAGGCTTCCAGCAACAAACCTTTGTCATATTCCCAGGACACAGGGTTCCAGAATCAAACCTCAGTCTTGTTCCCAGGACAGAAGTTTCCAGAATCAACCCGATATCATGTTTCCTGGCCACAGTCTTCCAGTATCAAACCTCAGTCATGTTGCCAGGCCACAGGGTTCCACCATCAATCCTCACTCATGTTCCCAGGCCACAGGGTTCCAGAATCAAACCGTTCTCATGTTCCCAGGCCACAGGGTTCCAGAATCCAGCGATGTCATGTTAAAGGCCACAGGGTTCCAGAATCAAACCGTTCTCATGTTCCCGGGCCACAGGGTTCCAGAATCAAGCCTCAGTCATTTTGCCAGGCCAGAGTGTTCCACCATCAAACCTCAGTCATGATCCCAGGCCACATGTTTCCACAATGAAACCTCAGTCATTTTCCCAGGCCAAAGGTTTCCAAAATCAAACCTCAGTCATGTTCCCAGGACACAGGGTTCCAGAATCAAACCTGAGTCATGTGCGCGGGCCACAGGTTTCAACCATCAAACCTCAGTCATGTTCCCAGGACACAGGTGTCCAGAATCAAACCTCAGTCATGTTCCCAGGGCACAGGCTTCCAGAAACAAACCTCAGTCATGTTCCCAGGACACAAGTTTCCAGAATCAACCAGATATCATGCTTCCTGGCCACAGTCTTCCAGAATCAAACCTTAGTCATGTTGCCAAGCCACAGGTTTCCACCATCAAACCTCAGACATGTTCCCAGGCCACAGGGTTCTAGAATCCACCGATGTCATGTTCCCAGGCCACAGGGTTCGAGAATCAATCCTCAGTTATGTTTCCAGGCTACAGGGTTCTAGAATAAAACCTCAGTCATGTTCCCAATCCACAGGGTTCCAGAACCAAGGCTCAGTCAGGTTCCCGGGGCACAGTATTCCACAATCTAAACAGATGTCACATGCCCAGTCCCCAGGGGTCCAGAATCCACCGGTATCATGTTCCCAGGCCACAGGGTTCCAGAATCAATCCTCAGTTATGTTCCCAGGCTACAGGGTTCCAGAATAAAACCTCAGTCATGTTCCCAGTCCACAGGGTTTCAGAACCAAGGCTCAGTCAGGTTCCCGGGGCACAGTATTCCACAATCTAAACAGATGTCATGTTCCCAGGCCACAGTTTTCCAGAATCACGCCTCAGTCATGTTCCCAGGCCACAGGGATCCAGAATCAAACGTCAGTCATGTTGCCAGGCCACAGGTTTCTGCCATCAAACCTCAGTCACGTTCCCGGGCCACAGGGTTTCAGAATCAAGCCTCAGTCATTTTGCCAGGCCAGAGTGTTCCACCATCAAACCTCAGTCATGATCCCAGGCCACATGTTTCCACAATGAAACCTCAGTCATTTTCTCAGGCCAAAGGTTTCCAGAATCAAACCTCAGTCATATTCCCAGGACACATGGTTCCAGAATCAAACCTGAGTCATGTTCGCGGGCCACAGGTTTCAACAATCAAACATCACTCATGTTCCCAGGACACAGGTGTCCAGAATCAAACCTCAGTCATGTACCCAGGGAACAGGCTTCCAGCAACAAACCTTTGTCATATTCCCAGGACACAGGGTTCCAGAATCAAACCTCAGTCTTGTTCCCAGGACAGAAGTTTCCAGAATCAACCCGATATCATGTTTCCTGGCCACAGTCTTCCAGTATCAAACCTCAGTCATGTTGCCAGGCCACAGGGTTCCACCATCAATCCTCACTCATGTTCCCAGGCCACAGGGTTCCAGAATCAAACCGTTCTCATGTTCCCAGGCCACAGGGTTCCAGAATCCAGCGATGTCATGTTAAAGGCCACAGGGTTCCAGAATCAAACCGTTCTCATGTTCCCGGGCCACAGGGTTCCAGAATCAAGCCTCAGTCATTTTGCCAGGCCAGAGTGTTCCACCATCAAACCTCAGTCATGATCCCAGGCCACATGTTTCCACAATGAAACCTCAGTCATTTTCCCAGGCCAAAGGTTTCCAAAATCAAACCTCAGTCATGTTCCCAGGACACATGGTTCCAGAATCAAACCTGAGTCATGTTCGCGGGCCACAGGTTTCAACCATCAAACCTCAGTCATGTTCCCAGGACACAGGTGTCCAGAATCAAACCTCAGTCATGTTCCCAGGGCACAGGCTTCCAGAAACAAACCTCAGTCATGTTCCCAGGACACAAGTTTCCAGAATCAACCAGATATCATGCTTCCTGGCCACAGTCTTCCAGAATCAAACCTTAGTCATGTTGCCAAGCCACAGGTTTCCACCATCAAACCTCAGACATGTTCCAAGGCCACAGGGTTCTAGAATCCACCGATGTCATGTTCCCAGGCCACAGGGTTCGAGAATCAATCCTCAGTTATGTTTCCCGGCTACAGGGTTCTAGAATAAAACCTCAGTCATGTTCCCAATCCACAGGGTTCCAGAACCAAGGCTCAGTCAGTTTCCCGGGGCACAGTAGTCCACAATCTAAACAGATGTCACATGCCCAGTCCCCAGGGTTCCAGAATCCACCGGTATCATGTTCCCAGGCCACAGGGTTCCAGAATCAATCCTCAGTTATGTTCCCAGGCTACAGGGTTCCAGAATAAAACCTCAGTCATGTTCCCAGTCCACAGGGTTTCAGAACCAAGGCTCAGTCAGGTTCCCGGGGCACAGTATTCCACAATCTAAACAGATGTCATGTTCCCAGGCCACAGTTTTCCAGAATCACGCCTCAGTCATGTTCCCAGGCCACAGGGATCCAGAATCAAACGTCAGTCATGTTGCCAGGCCACAGGTTTCTGCCATCAAACCTCAGTCACGTTCCCGGGCCACAGGGTTCCAGAATCAAGCCTCAGTCATTTTGCCAGGCCAGAGTGTTCCACCATCAAACCTCAGTCATGATCCCAGGCCACATGTTTCCACAATGAAACCTCAGTCATTTTCTCAGGCCAAAGGTTTCCAGAATCAAACCTCAGTCATATTCCCAGGACACATGGTTCCAGAATCAAACCTGAGTCATGTTCGCAGGCCACAGGTTTCAACAATCAAACATCACTCATGTTCCCAGGACACAGGTGTCCAGAATCAAACTTCAGTCATGTACCCAGGGAACAGGCTTCCAGCAACAAACCTTTGTCATATTCCCAGGACACAGGGTTCCAGAATCAAACCTCAGTCTTGTTCCCAGGACAGAAGTTTCCAGAATCAACCCGATATCATGTCTCCTGGCCACAGTCTTCCAGTATCAAACCTCAGTCATGTTGCCAGGCCACAGGGTTCCACCATCAATCCTCACTCATGTTCCCAGGCCACAGGGTTCCAGAATCAAACCGTTCTCATGTTCCCAGGCCACAGGGTTCCAGAATCCAGCGATGTCATGTTAAAGGCCACAGGGTTCCAGAATCAAACCGTTCTCATGTTCCCGGGCCACAGGGTTCCAGAATCAAGCCTCAGTCATTTTGCCAGGCCAGAGTGTTCCACCATCAAACCTCAGTCATGATCCCAGGCCACATGTTTCCACAATGAAACCTCAGTCATTTTCCCAGGCCAAAGGTTTCCAAAATCAAACCTCAGTCATGTTCCCAGGACACATGGTTCCAGAATCAAACCTGAGTCATGTTCGCGGGCCACAGGTTTCAACCATCAAACCTCAGTCATGTTCCCAGGACACAGGTGTCCAGAATCAAACCTCAGTCATGTTCCCAGGGCACAGGCTTCCAGAAACAAACCTCAGTCATGTTCCCAGGACACAAGTTTCCAGAATCAACCAGATATCATGCTTCCTGGCCACAGTCTTCCAGAATCAAACCTTAGTCATGTTGCCAAGCCACAGGTTTCCACCATCAAACCTCAGACATGTTCCAAGGCCACAGGGTTCTAGAATCCACCGATGTCATGTTCCCAGGCCACAGGGTTCGAGAATCAATCCTCAGTTATGTTTCCCGGCTACAGGGTTCTAAAATAAAACCTCAGTCATGTTCCCAATCCACAGGGTTCCAGAACGAAGGCTCAGTCAGGTTCCCGGGGCACAGTAGTCCACAATCTAAACAGATGTCACATGCCCAGTCCCCAGGGTTCCAGAATCCACCGGTATCATGTTCCCAGGCCACAGGGTTCCAGAATCAATCCTCAGTTATGTTCCCAGGCTACAGGGTTCCAGAATAAAACCTCAGTCATGTTCCCAGTCCACAGGGTTTCAGAACCAAGGCTCAGTCAGGTTCCCGGGGCACAGTATTCCACAATCTAAACAGATGTCATGTTCCCAGGCCACAGTTTTCCAGAATCACGCCTCAGTCATGTTCCCAGGCCACAGGGATCCAGAATCAAACGTCAGTCATGTTGCCAGGCCACAGGTTTCTGCCATCAAACCTCAGTCACGTTCCCGGGCCACAGGGTTCCAGCATCAAGCCTCAGTCATTTTGCCAGGCCAGAGTGTTCCACCATCAAACCTCAGTCATGATCCCAGGCCACATGTTTCCACAATGAAACCTCAGTCATTTTCTCAGGCCAAAGGTTTCCAGAATCAAACCTCAGTCATATTCCCAGGACACATGGTTCCAGAATCAAACCTGAGTCATGTTCGCAGGCCACAGGTTTCAACAATCAAACATCACTCATGTTCCCAGGACACAGGTGTCCAGAATCAAACCTCAGTCATGTACCCAGGGAACAGGCTTCCAGCAACAAACCTTTGTCATATTCCCAGGACACAGGGTTCCAGAATCAAACCTCAGTCTTGTTCCCAGGACAGAAGTTTCCAGAATCAACCCGATATCATGTTTCCTGGCCACAGTCTTCCAGTATCAAACCTCAGTCATGTTGCCAGGCCACAGGGTTCCACCATCAATCCTCACTCATGTTCCCAGGCCACAGGGTTCCAGAATCAAACCGTTCTCATGTTCCCAGGCCACAGGGTTCCAGAATCCAGCGATGTCATGTTAAAGGCCACAGGGTTCCAGAATCAAACCGTTCTCATGTTCCCGGGCCACAGGGTTCCAGAATCAAGCCTCAGTCATTTTGCCAGGCCAGAGTGTTCCACCATCAAACCTCAGTCATGATCCCAGGCCACATGTTTCCACAATGAAACCTCAGTCATTTTCCCAGGCCAAAGGTTTCCAAAATCAAACCTCAGTCATGTTCCCAGGACACATGGTTCCAGAATCAAACCTGAGTCATGTTCGCGGGCCACAGGTTTCAACCATCAAACCTCAGTCATGTTCCCAGGACACAGGTGTCCAGAATCAAACCTCAGTCATGTTCCCAGGGCACAGGCTTCCAGAAACACACCTCAGTCATGTTCCCAGGACACAAGTTTCCAGAATCAACCAGATATCATGCTTCCTGGCCACAGTCTTCCAGAATCAAACCTTAGTCATGTTGCCAAGCCACAGGTTTCCACCATCAAACCTCAGACATGTTCCCAGGCCACAGGGTTCTAGAATCCACCGATGTCATGTTCCCAGGCCACAGGGTTCGGGAATCAATCCTCAGTTATGTTTCCAGGCTACAGGGTTCTAGAATAAAACCTCAGTCATGTTCCCAATCCACAGGGTTCCAGAACCAAGGCTCAGTCAGGTTCCCGGGGCACAGTATTCCACAATCTAAACAGATGTCACATGCCCAGTCCCCAGGGTTCCAGAATCCACCGGTATCATGTTCCCAGGCCACAGGGTTCCAGAATCAATCCTCAGTTATGTTCCCAGGCTACAGGATCCCAGAATAAAACCTCAGTCATGTTCCCAGTCCACAGGGTTTCAGAACCAAGGCTCAGTCAGGTTCCCGGGGCACAGTATTCCACAATCTAAACAGATGTCATGTTCCCAGGCCACAGTTTTCCAGAATCACGCCTCAGTCATGTTCCCAGGCCACAGGGATCCAGAATCAAACGTCAGTCATGTTGCCAGGCCACAGGTTTCTGCCATCAAACCTCAGTCACGTTCCCGGGCCACAGGGTTCCAGCATCAAGCCTCAGTCATTTTGCCAGGCCAGAGTGTTCCACCATCAAACCTCAGTCATGATCCCAGGCCACATGTTTCCACAATGAAACCTCAGTCATTTTCCCAGGCCACAGGGATCCAGAATCAAACGTCAGTCATGTTGCCAGGCCACAGGTTTCCGCCATCAAACCTCAGTCATTTTCTCAGGCCAAAGGTTTCCAGAATCAAACCTCAGTCATATTCCCAGGACACATGGTTCCAGAATCAAACCTGAGTCATGTTCGCGGGCCACAGGTTTCAACAATCAAACATCACTCATGTTCCCAGGACACAGGTGTCCAGAATCAAACCTCAGTCATGTACCCAGGGAACAGGCTTCCAGCAACAAACCTTTGTCATATTCCCAGGACACAGGGTTCCAGAATCAAACCTCAGTCTTGTTCCCAGGACAGAAGTTTCCAGAATCAACCCGATATCATGTTTCCTGGCCACAGTCTTCCAGTATCAAACCTCAGTCATGTTGCCAGGCCACAGGGTTCCACCATCAATCCTCACTCATGTTCCCAGGCCACAGGGTTCCAGAATCAAACCGTTCTCATGTTCCCAGGCCACAGGGTTCCAGAATCCACCGATGTCATGTTAAAGGCCACAGGGTTCCAGAATCAAACCGTTCTCATGTTCCCGGGCCACAGGGTTCCAGAATCAAGCCTCAGTCATTTTGCCAGGCCAGAGTGTTCCACCATCAAACCTCAGTCATGATCCCAGGCCACATGTTTCCACAATGAAACCTCAGTCATTTTCCCAGGCCAAAGGTTTCCAAAATCAAACCTCAGTCATGTTCCCAGGACACAGGGTTCCAGAATCAAACCTGAGTCATGTGCGCGGGCCACAGGTTTCAACCATCAAACCTCAGTCATGTTCCCAGGACACAGGTGTCCAGAATCAAACCTCAGTCATGTTCCCGGGGCACAGGCTTCCAGAAACAAACCTCAGTCATGTTCCCAGGACACAAGTTTCCAGAATCAACCAGATATCATGCTTCCTGGCCACAGTCTTCCAGAATCAAACCTTAGTCATGTTGCCAAGCCACAGGTTTCCACCATCAAACCTCAGACATGTTCCCAGGCCACAGGGTTCTAGAATCCACCGATGTCATGTTCCCAGGCCACAGGGTTCGAGAATCAATCCTCAGTTATGTTTCCAGGCTACAGGGTTCTAGAATAAAACCTCAGTCATGTTCCCAATCCACAGGGTTCCAGAACCAAGGCTCAGTCAGGTTCCCGGGGCACAGTAGTCCACAATCTAAACAGATGTCACATGCCCAGTCCCCAGGGGTCCAGAATCCACCGGTATCATGTTCCCAGGCCACAGGGTTCCAGAATCAATCCTCAGTTATGTTCCCAGGCTACAGGGTTCCAGAATAAAACCTCAGTCATGTTCCCAGTCCACAGGGTTTCAGAACCAAGGCTCAGTCAGGTTCCCGGGGCACAGTATTCCACAATCTGAACAGATGTCATGTTCCCAGGCCACAGTTTTCCAGAATCACGCCTCAGTCATGTTCCCAGGCCACAGGGATCCAGAATCAAACGTCAGTCATGTTGCCAGGCCACAGGTTTCTGCCATCAAACCTCAGTCACGTTCCCGGGCCACAGGGTTTCAGAATCAAGCCTCAGTCATTTTGCCAGGCCAGAGTGTTCCACCATCAAACCTCAGTCATGATCCCAGGCCACATGTTTCCACAATGAAACCTCAGTCATTTTCTCAAGCCAAAGGTTTCCAGAATCAAACCTCAGTCATATTCCCAGGACACATGGTTCCAGAATCAAACCTGAGTCATGTTCGCAGGCCACAGGTTTCAACAATCAAACATCACTCATGTTCCCAGGACACAGGTGTCCAGAATCAAACCTCAGTCATGTACCCAGGGAACAGGCTTCCAGCAACAAACCTTTGTCATATTCCCAGGACACAGGGTTCCAGAATCAAACCTCAGTCTTGTTCCCAGGACAGAAGTTTCCAGAATCAACCCGATATCATGTCTCCTGGCCACAGTCTTCCAGTATCAAACCTCAGTCATGTTGCCAGGCCACAGGGTTCCACCATCAATCCTCACTCATGTTCCCAGGCCACAGGGTTCCAGAATCAAACCGTTCTCATGTTCCCAGGCCACAGGGTTCCAGAATCCAGCGATGTCATGTTAAAGGCCACAGGGTTCCAGAATCAAACCGTTCTCATGTTCCCGGGCCACAGGGTTCCAGAATCAAGCCTCAGTCATTTTGCCAGGCCAGAGTGTTCCACCATCAAACCTCAGTCATGATCCCAGGCCACATGTTTCCACAATGAAACCTCAGTCATTTTCCCAGGCCAAAGGTTTCCAAAATCAAACCTCAGTCATGTTCCCAGGACACATGGTTCCAGAATCAAACCTGAGTCATGTTCGCGGGCCACAGGTTTCAACCATCAAACCTCAGTCATGTTCCCAGGACACAGGTGTCCAGAATCAAACCTCAGTCATGTTCCCAGGGCACAGGCTTCCAGAAACAAACCTCAGTCATGTTCCCAGGACACAAGTTTCCAGAATCAACCAGATATCATGCTTCCTGGCCACAGTCTTCCAGAATCAAACCTTAGTCATGTTGCCAAGCCACAGGTTTCCACCATCAAACCTCAGACATGTTCCAAGGCCACAGGGTTCTAGAATCCACCGATGTCATGTTCCCAGGCCACAGGGTTCGAGAATCAATCCTCAGTTATGTTTCCCGGCTACAGGGTTCTAAAATAAAACCTCAGTCATGTTCCCAATCCACAGGGTTCCAGAACGAAGGCTCAGTCAGGTTCCCGGGGCACAGTAGTCCACAATCTAAACAGATGTCACATGCCCAGTCCCCAGGGTTCCAGAATCCACCGGTATCATGTTCCCAGGCCACAGGGTTCCAGAATCAATCCTCAGTTATGTTCCCAGGCTACAGGGTTCCAGAATAAAACCTCAGTCATGTTCCCAGTCCACAGGGTTTCAGAACCAAGGCTCAGTCAGGTTCCCGGGGCACAGTATTCCACAATCTAAACAGATGTCATGTTCCCAGGCCACAGTTTTCCAGAATCACGCCTCAGTCATGTTCCCAGGCCACAGGGATCCAGAATCAAACGTCAGTCATGTTGCCAGGCCACAGGTTTCTGCCATCAAACCTCAGTCACGTTCCCGGGCCACAGGGTTCCAGCATCAAGCCTCAGTCATTTTGCCAGGCCAGAGTGTTCCACCATCAAACCTCAGTCATGATCCCAGGCCACATGTTTCCACAATGAAACCTCAGTCATTTTCTCAGGCCAAAGGTTTCCAGAATCAAACCTCAGTCATATTCCCAGGACACATGGTTCCAGAATCAAACCTGAGTCATGTTCGCAGGCCACAGGTTTCAACAATCAAACATCACTCATGTTCCCAGGACACAGGTGTCCAGAATCAAACCTCAGTCATGTACCCAGGGAACAGGCTTCCAGCAACAAACCTTTGTCATATTCCCAGGACACAGGGTTCCAGAATCAAACCTCAGTCTTGTTCCCAGGACAGAAGTTTCCAGAATCAACCCGATATCATGTTTCCTGGCCACAGTCTTCCAGTATCAAACCTCAGTCATGTTGCCAGGCCACAGGGTTCCACCATCAATCCTCACTCATGTTCCCAGGCCACAGGGTTCCAGAATCAAACCGTTCTCATGTTCCCAGGCCACAGGGTTCCAGAATCCAGCGATGTCATGTTAA
The DNA here is from genome assembly GCF_965194825.1 of Balaenoptera physalus. Classification (NCBI taxonomy): domain Eukaryota; kingdom Metazoa; phylum Chordata; class Mammalia; order Artiodactyla; family Balaenopteridae; genus Balaenoptera; species Balaenoptera physalus. Next base: position 311,253 of record NW_028125815.1, read on the forward strand.
AGGCCACAGGGTTCCAGAATCAAACCGTTCTCATGTTCCCGGGCCACAGGGTTCCAGAATCAAGCCTCAGTCATTTTGCCAGGCCAGAGTGTTCCACCATCAAACCTCAGTCATGATCCCAGGCCACATGTTTCCACAATGAAACCTCAGTCATTTTCCCAGGCCAAAGGTTTCCAAAATCAAACCTCAGTCATGTTCCCAGGACACATGGTTCCAGAATCAAACCTGAGTCATGTTCGCGGGCCACAGGTTTCAACCATCAAACCTCAGTCATGTTCCCAGGACACAGGTGTCCAGAATCAAACCTCAGTCATGTTCCCAGGGCACAGGCTTCCAGAAACACACCTCAGTCATGTTCCCAGGACACAAGTTTCCAGAATCAACCAGATATCATGCTTCCTGGCCACAGTCTTCCAGAATCAAACCTTAGTCATGTTGCCAAGCCACAGGTTTCCACCATCAAACCTCAGACATGTTCCCAGGCCACAGGGTTCTAGAATCCACCGATGTCATGTTCCCAGGCCACAGGGTTCGAGAATCAATCCTCAGTTATGTTTCCAGGCTACAGGGTTCTAGAATAAAACCTCAGTCATGTTCCCAATCCACAGGGTTCCAGAACCAAGGCTCAGTCAGGTTCCCGGGGCACAGTATTCCACAATCTAAACAGATGTCACATGCCCAGTCCCCAGGGTTCCAGAATCCACCGGTATCATGTTCCCAGGCCACAGGGTTCCAGAATCAATCCTCAGTTATGTTCCCAGGCTACAGGGTCCCAGAATAAAACCTCAGTCATGTTCCCAGTCCACAGGGTTTCAGAACCAAGGCTCAGTCAGGTTCCCGGGGCACAGTATTCCACAATCTAAACAGATGTCATGTTCCCAGGCCACAGTTTTCCAGAATCACGCCTCAGTCATGTTCCCAGGCCACAGGGATCCAGAATCAAACGTCAGTCATGTTGCCAGGCCACAGGTTTCTGCCATCAAACCTCAGTCACGTTCCCGGGCCACAGGGTTCCAGCATCAAGCCTCAGTCATTTTGCCAGGCCAGAGTGTTCCACCATCAAACCTCAGTCATGATCCCAGGCCACATGTTTCCACAATGAAACCTCAGTCATTTTCCCAGGCCACAGGGATCCAGAATCAAACGTCAGTCATGTTGCCAGGCCACAGGTTTCCGCCATCAAACCTCAGTCATTTTCTCAGGCCAAAGGTTTCCAGAATCAAACCTCAGTCATATTCCCAGGACACATGGTTCCAGAATCAAACCTGAGTCATGTTCGCGGGCCACAGGTTTCAACAATCAAACATCACTCATGTTCCCAGGACACAGGTGTCCAGAATCAAACCTCAGTCATGTACCCAGGGAACAGGCTTCCAGCAACAAACCTTTGTCATATTCCCAGGACACAGGGTTCCAGAATCAAACCTCAGTCTTGTTCCCAGGACAGAAGTTTCCAGAATCAACCCGATATCATGTTTCCTGGCCACAGTCTTCCAGTATCAAACCTCAGTCATGTTGCCAGGCCACAGGGTTCCACCATCAATCCTCACTCATGTTCCCAGGCCACAGGGTTCCAGAATCAAACCGTTCTCATGTTCCCAGGCCACAGGGTTCCAGAATCCAGCGATGTCATGTTAAAGGCCACAGGGTTCCAGAATCAAACCGTTCTCATGTTCCCGGGCCACAGGGTTCCAGAATCAAGCCTCAGTCATTTTGCCAGGCCAGAGTGTTCCACCATCAAACCTCAGTCATGATCCCAGGCCACATGTTTCCACAATGAAACCTCAGTCATTTTCCCAGGCCAAAGGTTTCCAAAATCAAACCTCAGTCATGTTCCCAGGACACAGGGTTCCAGAATCAAACCTGAGTCATGTGCGCGGGCCACAGGTTTCAACCATCAAACCTCAGTCATGTTCCCAGGACACAGGTGTCCAGAATCAAACCTCAGTCATGTTCCCAGGGCACAGGCTTCCAGAAACAAACCTCAGTCATGTTCCCAGGACACAAGTTTCCAGAATCAACCAGATATCATGCTTCCTGGCCACAGTCTTCCAGAATCAAACCTTAGTCATGTTGCCAAGCCACAGGTTTCCACCATCAAACCTCAGACATGTTCCCAGGCCACAGGGTTCTAGAATCCACCGATGTCATGTTCCCAGGCCACAGGGTTCGAGAATCAATCCTCAGTTATGTTTCCAGGCTAGAGGGTTCTAGAATAAAACCTCAGTCATGTTCCCAATCCACAGGGTTCCAGAACCAAGGCTCAGTCAGGTTCCCGGGGCACAGTATTCCACAATCTAAACAGATGTCACATGCCCAGTCCCCAGGGGTCCAGAATCCACCGGTATCATGTTCCCAGGCCACAGGGTTCCAGAATCAATCCTCAGTTATGTTCCCAGGCTACAGGGTTCCAGAATAAAACCTCAGTCATGTTCCCAGTCCACAGGGTTTCAGAACCAAGGCTCAGTCAGGTTCCCGGGGCACAGTATTCCACAATCTAAACAGATGTCATGTTCCCAGGCCACAGTTTTCCAGAATCACGCCTCAGTCATGTTCCCAGGCCACAGGGATCCAGAATCAAACGTCAGTCATGTTGCCAGGCCACAGGTTTCTGCCATCAAACCTCAGTCACGTTCCCGGGCCACAGGGTTTCAGAATCAAGCCTCAGTCATTTTGCCAGGCCAGAGTGTTCCACCATCAAACCTCAGTCATGATCCCAGGCCACATGTTTCCACAATGAAACCTCAGTCATTTTCTCAGGCCAAAGGTTTCCAGAATCAAACCTCAGTCATATTCCCAGGACACATGGTTCCAGAATCAAACCTGAGTCATGTTCGCGGGCCACAGGTTTCAACAATCAAACATCACTCATGTTCCCAGGACACAGGTGTCCAGAATCAAACCTCAGTCATGTACCCAGGGAACAGGCTTCCAGCAACAAACCTTTGTCATATTCCCAGGACACAGGGTTCCAGAATCAAACCTCAGTCTTGTTCCCAGGACAGAAGTTTCCAGAATCAACCCGATATCATGTTTCCTGGCCACAGTCTTCCAGTATCAAACCTCAGTCATGTTGCCAGGCCACAGGGTTCCACCATCAATCCTCACTCATGTTCCCAGGCCACAGGGTTCCAGAATCAAACCGTTCTCATGTTCCCAGGCCACAGGGTTCCAGAATCCACCGATGTCATGTTAAAGGCCACAGGGTTCCAGAATCAAACCGTTCTCATGTTCCCGGGCCACAGGGTTCCAGAATCAAGCCTCAGTCATTTTGCCAGGCCAGAGTGTTCCACCATCAAACCTCAGTCATGATCCCAGGCCACATGTTTCCACAATGAAACCTCAGTCATTTTCCCAGGCCAAAGGTTTCCAAAATCAAACCTCAGTCATGTTCCCAGGACACAGGGTTCCAGAATCAAACCTGAGTCATGTGCGCGGGCCACAGGTTTCAACCATCAAACCTCAGTCATGTTCCCAGGACACAGGTGTCCAGAATCAAACCTCAGTCATGTTCCCAGGGCACAGGCTTCCAGAAACAAACCTCAGTCATGTTCCCAGGACACAAGTTTCCAGAATCAACCAGATATCATGCTTCCTGGCCACAGTCTTCCAGAATCAAACCTTAGTCATGTTGCCAAGCCACAGGTTTCCACCATCAAACCTCAGACATGTTCCCAGGCCACAGGGTTCTAGAATCCACCGATGTCATGTTCCCAGGCCACAGGGTTCGAGAATCAATCCTCAGTTATGTTTCCAGGCTACAGGGTTCTAGAATAAAACCTCAGTCATGTTCCCAATCCACAGGGTTCCAGAACCAAGGCTCAGTCAGGTTCCCGGGGCACAGTAGTCCACAATCTAAACAGATGTCACATGCCCAGTCCCCAGGGGTCCAGAATCCACCGGTATCATGTTCCCAGGCCACAGGGTTCCAGAATCAATCCTCAGTTATGTTCCCAGGCTACAGGGTTCCAGAATAAAACCTCAGTCATGTTCCCAGTCCACAGGGTTTCAGAACCAAGGCTCAGTCAGGTTCCCGGGGCACAGTATTCCACAATCTAAACAGATGTCATGTTCCCAGGCCACAGTTTTCCAGAATCACGCCTCAGTCATGTTCCCAGGCCACAGGGATCCAGAATCAAACGTCAGTCATGTTGCCAGGCCACAGGTTTCTGCCATCAAACCTCAGTCACGTTCCCGGGCCACAGGGTTTCAGAATCAAGCCTCAGTCATTTTGCCAGGCCAGAGTGTTCCACCATCAAACCTCAGTCATGATCCCAGGCCACATGTTTCCACAATGAAACCTCAGTCATTTTCTCAGGCCAAAGGTTTCCAGAATCAAACCTCAGTCATATTCCCAGGACACATGGTTCCAGAATCAAACCTGAGTCATGTTCGCGGGCCACAGGTTTCAACAATCAAACATCACTCATGTTCCCAGGACACAGGTGTCCAGAATCAAACCTCAGTCATGTACCCAGGGAACAGGCTTCCAGCAACAAACCTTTGTCATATTCCCAGGACACAGGGTTCCAGAATCAAACCTCAGTCTTGTTCCCAGGACAGAAGTTTCCAGAATCAACCCGATATCATGTTTCCTGGCCACAGTCTTCCAGTATCAAACCTCAGTCATGTTGCCAGGCCACAGGGTTCCACCATCAATCCTCACTCATGTTCCCAGGCCACAGGGTTCCAGAATCAAACCGTTCTCATGTTCCCAGGCCACAGGGTTCCAGAATCCAGCGATGTCATGTTAAAGGCCACAGGGTTCCAGAATCAAACCGTTCTCATGTTCCCGGGCCACAGGGTTCCAGAATCAAGCCTCAGTCATTTTGCCAGGCCAGAGTGTTCCACCATCAAACCTCAGTCATGATCCCAGGCCACATGTTTCCACAATGAAACCTCAGTCATTTTCCCAGGCCAAAGGTTTCCAAAATCAAACCTCAGTCATGTTCCCAGGACACAGGGTTCCAGAATCAAACCTGAGTCATGTGCGCGGGCCACAGGTTTCAACCATCAAACCTCAGTCATGTTCCCAGGACACAGGTGTCCAGAATCAAACCTCAGTCATGTTCCCAGGGCACAGGCTTCCAGAAACAAACCTCAGTCATGTTCCCAGGACACAAGTTTCCAGAATCAACCAGATATCATGCTTCCTGGCCACAGTCTTCCAGAATCAAACCTTAGTCATGTTGCCAAGCCACAGGTTTCCACCATCAAACCTCAGACATGTTCCCAGGCCACAGGGTTCTAGAATCCACCGATGTCATGTTCCCAGGCCACAGGGTTCGAGAATCAATCCTCAGTTATGTTTCCAGGCTACAGGGTTCTAGAATAAAACCTCAGTCATGTTCCCAATCCACAGGGTTCCAGAACCAAGGCTCAGTCAGGTTCCCGGGGCACAGTATTCCACAATCTAAACAGATGTCACATGCCCAGTCCCCAGGGGTCCAGAATCCACCGGTATCATGTTCCCAGGCCACAGGGTTCCAGAATCAATCCTCAGTTATGTTCCCAGGCTACAGGGTTCCAGAATAAAACCTCAGTCATGTTCCCAGTCCACAGGGTTTCAGAACCAAGGCTCAGTCAGGTTCCCGGGGCACAGTATTCCACAATCTAAACAGATGTCATGTTCCCAGGCCACAGTTTTCCAGAATCACGCCTCAGTCATGTTCCCAGGCCACAGGGATCCAGAATCAAACGTCAGTCATGTTGCCAGGCCACAGGTTTCTGCCATCAAACCTCAGTCACGTTCCCGGGCCACAGGGTTTCAGAATCAAGCCTCAGTCATTTTGCCAGGCCAGAGTGTTCCACCATCAAACCTCAGTCATGATCCCAGGCCACATGTTTCCACAATGAAACCTCAGTCATTTTCTCAGGCCAAAGGTTTCCAGAATCAAACCTCAGTCATATTCCCAGGACACATGGTTCCAGAATCAAACCTGAGTCATGTTCGCGGGCCACAGGTTTCAACAATCAAACATCACTCATGTTCCCAGGACACAGGTGTCCAGAATCAAACCTCAGTCATGTACCCAGGGAACAGGCTTCCAGCAACAAACCTTTGTCATATTCCCAGGACACAGGGTTCCAGAATCAAACCTCAGTCTTGTTCCCAGGACAGAAGTTTCCAGAATCAACCCGATATCATGTTTCCTGGCCACAGTCTTCCAGTATCAAACCTCAGTCATGTTGCCAGGCCACAGGGTTCCACCATCAATCCTCACTCATGTTCCCAGGCCACAGGGTTCCAGAATCAAACCGTTCTCATGTTCCCAGGCCACAGGGTTCCAGAATCCAGCGATGTCATGTTAAAGGCCACAGGGTTCCAGAATCAAACCGTTCTCATGTTCCCGGGCCACAGGGTTCCAGAATCAAGCCTCAGTCATTTTGCCAGGCCAGAGTGTTCCACCATCAAACCTCAGTCATGATCCCAGGCCACATGTTTCCACAATGAAACCTCAGTCATTTTCCCAGGCCAAAGGTTTCCAAAATCAAACCTCAGTCATGTTCCCAGGACACATGGTTCCAGAATCAAACCTGAGTCATGTTCGCGGGCCACAGGTTTCAACCATCAAACCTCAGTCATGTTCCCAGGACACAGGTGTCCAGAATCAAACCTCAGTCATGTTCCCAGGGCACAGGCTTCCAGAAACACACCTCAGTCATGTTCCCAGGACACAAGTTTCCAGAATCAACCAGATATCATGCTTCCTGGCCACAGTCTTCCAGAATCAAACCTTAGTCATGTTGCCAAGCCACAGGTTTCCACCATCAAACCTCAGACATGTTCCCAGGCCACAGGGTTCTAGAATCCACCGATGTCATGTTCCCAGGCCACAGGGTTCGAGAATCAATCCTCAGTTATGTTTCCAGGCTACAGGGTTCTAGAATAAAACCTCAGTCATGTTCCCAATCCACAGGGTTCCAGAACCAAGGCTCAGTCAGGTTCCCGGGGCACAGTAGTCCACAATCTAAACAGATGTCACATGCCCAGTCCCCAGGGTTCCAGAATCCACCGGTATCATGTTCCCAGGCCACAGGGTTCCAGAATCAATCCTCAGTTATGTTCCCAGGCTACAGGGTTCCAGAATAAAACCTCAGTCATGTTCCCAGTCCACAGGGTTTCAGAACCAAGGCTCAGTCAGGTTCCCGGGGCACAGTATTCCACAATCTAAACAGATGTCATGTTCCCAGGCCACAGTTTTCCAGAATCACGCCTCAGTCATGTTCCCAGGCCACAGGGATCCAGAATCAAACGTCAGTCATGTTGCCAGGCCACAGGTTTCTGCCATCAAACCTCAGTCACGTTCCCGGGCCACAGGGTTCCAGAATCAAGCCTCAGTCATTTTGCCAGGCCAGAGTGTTCCACCATCAAACCTCAGTCATGATCCCAGGCCACATGTTTCCACAATGAAACCTCAGTCATTTTCTCAGGCCAAAGGTTTCCAGAATCAAACCTCAGTCATATTCCCAGGACACATGGTTCCAGAATCAAACCTGAGTCATGTTCGCAGGCCACAGGTTTCAACAATCAAACATCACTCATGTTCCCAGGACACAGGTGTCCAGAATCAAACCTCAGTCATGTACCCAGGGAACAGGCTTCCAGCAACAAACCTTTGTCATATTCCCAGGACACAGGGTTCCAGAATCAAACCTCAGTCTTGTTCCCAGGACAGAAGTTTCCAGAATCAACCCGATATCATGTCTCCTGGCCACAGTCTTCCAGTATCAAACCTCAGTCATGTTGCCAGGCCACAGGGTTCCACCATCAATCCTCACTCATGTTCCCAGGCCACAGGGTTCCAGAATCAAACCGTTCTCATGTTCCCAGGCCACAGGGTTCCAGAATCCAGCGATGTCATGTTAAAGGCCACAGGGTTCCAGAATCAAACCGTTCTCATGTTCCCGGGCCACAGGGTTCCAGAATCAAGCCTCAGTCATTTTGCCAGGCCAGAGTGTTCCACCATCAAACCTCAGTCATGATCCCAGGCCACATGTTTCCACAATGAAACCTCAGTCATTTTCCCAGGCCAAAGGTTTCCAAAATCAAACCTCAGTCATGTTCCCAGGACACATGGTTCCAGAATCAAACCTGAGTCATGTTCGCGGGCCACAGGTTTCAACCATCAAACCTCAGTCATGTTCCCAGGACACAGGTGTCCAGAATCAAACCTCAGTCATGTTCCCAGGGCACAGGCTTCCAGAAACAAACCTCAGTCATGTTCCCAGGACACAAGTTTCCAGAATCAACCAGATATCATGCTTCCTGGCCACAGTCTTCCAGAATCAAACCTTAGTCATGTTGCCAAGCCACAGGTTTCCACCATCAAACCTCAGACATGTTCCAAGGCCACAGGGTTCTAGAATCCACCGATGTCATGTTCCCAGGCCACAGGGTTCGAGAATCAATCCTCAGTTATGTTTCCCGGCTACAGGGTTCTAAAATAAAACCTCAGTCATGTTCCCAATCCACAGGGTTCCAGAACGAAGGCTCAGTCAGGTTCCCGGGGCACAGTAGTCCACAATCTAAACAGATGTCACATGCCCAGTCCCCAGGGGTCCAGAATCCACCGGTATCATGTTCCCAGGCCACAGGGTTCCAGAATCAATCCTCAGTTATGTTCCCAGGCTACAGGGTTCCAGAATAAAACCTCAGTCATGTTCCCAGTCCACAGGGTTTCAGAACCAAGGCTCAGTCAGGTTCCCGGGGCACAGTATTCCACAATCTAAACAGATGTCATGTTCCCAGGCCACAGTTTTCCAGAATCACGCCTCAGTCATGTTCCCAGGCCACAGGGATCCAGAATCAAACGTCAGTCATGTTGCCAGGCCACAGGTTTCTGCCATCAAACCTCAGTCACGTTCCCGGGCCACAGGGTTCCAGCATCAAGCCTCAGTCATTTTGCCAGGCCAGAGTGTTCCACCATCAAACCTCAGTCATGATCCCAGGCCACATGTTTCCACAATGAAACCTCAGTCATTTTCTCAGGCCAAAGGTTTCCAGAATCAAACCTCAGTCATATTCCCAGGACACATGGTTCCAGAATCAAACCTGAGTCATGTTCGCAGGCCACAGGTTTCAACAATCAAACATCACTCATGTTCCCAGGACACAGGTGTCCAGAATCAAACCTCAGTCATGTACCCAGGGAACAGGCTTCCAGCAACAAACCTTTGTCATATTCCCAGGACACAGGGTTCCAGAATCAAACCTCAGTCTTGTTCCCAGGACAGAAGTTTCCAGAATCAACCCGATATCATGTTTCCTGGCCACAGTCTTCCAGTATCAAACCTCAGTCATGTTGCCAGGCCACAGGGTTCCACCATCAATCCTCACTCATGTTCCCAGGCCACAGGGTTCCAGAATCAAACCGTTCTCATGTTCCCAGGCCACAGGGTTCCAGAATCCAGCGATGTCATGTTAAAGGCCACAGGGTTCCAGAATCAAACCGTTCTCATGTTCCCGGGCCACAGGGTTCCAGAATCAAGCCTCAGTCATTTTGCCAGGCCAGAGTGTTCCACCATCAAACCTCAGTCATGATCCCAGGCCACATGTTTCCACAATGAAACCTCAGTCATTTTCCCAGGCCAAAGGTTTCCAAAATCAAACCTCAGTCATGTTCCCAGGACACATGGTTCCAGAATCAAACCTGAGTCATGTTCGCGGGCCACAGGTTTCAACCATCAAACCTCAGTCATGTTCCCAGGACACAGGTGTCCAGAATCAAACCTCAGTCATGTTCCCAGGGCACAGGCTTCCAGAAACACACCTCAGTCATGTTCCCAGGACACAAGTTTCCAGAATCAACCAGATATCATGCTTCCTGGCCACAGTCTTCCAGAATCAAACCTTAGTCATGTTGCCAAGCCACAGGTTTCCACCATCAAACCTCAGACATGTTCCCAGGCCACAGGGTTCTAGAATCCACCGATGTCATGTTCCCAGGCCACAGGGTTCGAGAATCAATCCTCAGTTATGTTTCCAGGCTACAGGGTTCTAGAATAAAACCTCAGTCATGTTCCCAATCCACAGGGTTCCAGAACCAAGGCTCAGTCAGGTTCCCGGGGCACAGTAGTCCACAATCTAAACAGATGTCACATGCCCAGTCCCCAGGGTTCCAGAATCCACCGGTATCATGTTCCCAGGCCACAGGGTTCCAGAATCAATCCTCAGTTATGTTCCCAGGCTACAGGGTTCCAGAATAAAACCTCAGTCATGTTCCCAGTCCACAGGGTTTCAGAACCAAGGCTCAGTCAGGTTCCCGGGGCACAGTATTCCACAATCTAAACAGATGTCATGTTCCCAGGCCACAGTTTTCCAGAATCACGCCTCAGTCATGTTCCCAGGCCACAGGGATCCAGAATCAAACGTCAGTCATGTTGCCAGGCCACAGGTTTCTGCCATCAAACCTCAGTCACGTTCCCGGGCCACAGGGTTCCAGCATCAAGCCTCAGTCATTTTGCCAGGCCAGAGTGTTCCACCATCAAACCTCAGTCATGATCCCAGGCCACATGTTTCCACAATGAAACCTCAGTCATTTTCTCAGGCCAAAGGTTTCCAGAATCAAACCTCAGTCATATTCCCAGGACACATGGTTCCAGAATCAAACCTGAGTCATGTTCGCGGGCCACAGGTTTCAACAATCAAACATCACTCATGTTCCCAGGACACAGGTGTCCAGAATCAAACCTCAGTCATGTACCCAGGGAACAGGCTTCCAGCAACAAACCTTTGTCATATTCCCAGGACACAGGGTTCCAGAATCAAACCTCAGTCTTGTTCCCAGGACAGAAGTTTCCAGAATCAACCCGATATCATGTTTCCTGGCCACAGTCTTCCAGTATCAAACCTCAGTCATGTTGCCAGGCCACAGGGTTCCACCATCAATCCTCACTCATGTTCCCAGGCCACAGGGTTCCAGAATCAAACCGTTCTCATGTTCCCAGGCCACAGGGTTCCAGAATCCAGCGATGTCATGTTAAAGGCCACAGGGTTCCAGAATCAAACCGTTCTCATGTTCCCGGGCCACAGGGTTCCAGAATCAAGCCTCAGTCATTTTGCCAGGCCAGAGTGTTCCACCATCAAACCTCAGTCATGATCCCAGGCCACATGTTTCCACAATGAAACCTCAGTCATTTTCCCAGGCCAAAGGTTTCCAAAATCAAACCTCAGTCATGTCCCCAGGACACAGGGTTCCAGAATCAAACCTGAATCATGTTCGCGGGCCACAGGTTTCAACCATCAAACCTCAGTCATGTTCCCAGGACACAGGTGTCCAGAATCAAACCTCAGTCATGTTCCCAGGGCACAGGCTTCCAGAAACACACCTCAGTCATGTTCCCAGGACACAAGTTTCCAGAATCAACCAGATATCATGCTTCCTGGCCACAGTCTTCCAGAATCAAACCTTAGTCATGTTGCCAAGCCACAGGTTTCCACCATCAAACCTCAGACATGTTCCCAGGCCACAGGGTTCTAGAATCCACCGATGTCATGTTCCCAGGCCACAGGGTTCGAGAATCAATCCTCAGTTATGTTTCCAGGCTACAGGGTTCTAGAATAAAACCTCAGTCATGTTCCCAATCCACAGGGTTCCAGAACCAAGGCTCAGTCAGGTTCCCGGGGCACAGTATTCCACAATCTAAACAGATGTCACATGCCCAGTCCCCAGGGTTCCAGAATCCACCGGTATCATGTTCCCAGGCCACAGGGTTCCAGAATCAATCCTCAGTTATGTTCCCAGGCTACAGGGTTCCAGAATAAAACCTCAGTCATGTTCCCAGTCCACAGGGTTTCAGAACCAAGGCTCAGTCAGGTTCCCGGGGCACAGTATTCCACAATCTAAACAGATGTCATGTTCCCAGGCCACAGTTTTCCAGAATCACGCCTCAGTCATGTTCCCAGGCCACAGGGATCCAGAATCAAACGTCAGTCATGTTGCCAGGCCACAGGTTTCTGCCATCAAACCTCAGTCACGTTCCCGGGCCACAGGGTTCCAGAATCAAGCCTCAGTCATTTTGCCAGGCCAGAGTGTTCCACCATCAAACCTCAGTCATGATCCCAGGCCACATGTTTCCACAATGAAACCTCAGTCATTTTCTCAGCCCAAAGGTTTCCAGAATCAAACCTCAGTCATATTCCCAGGACACATGGTTCCAGAATCAAACCTGAGTCATGTTCGCAGGCCACAGGTTTCAACAATCAAACATCACTCATGTTCCCAGGACACAGGTGTCCAGAATCAAACCTCAGTCATGTACCCAGGGAACAGGCTTCCAGCAACAAACCTTTGTCATATTCCCAGGACACAGGGTTCCAGAATCAAACCTCAGGCTTTTTCCCAGGACAGAAGTTTCCAGAATCAACCCGATATCATGTTTCCTGGCCACAGTCTTCCAGTATCAAACCTCAGTCATGTTGCCAGGCCACAGGGTTCCACCATCAATCCTCACTCATGTTCCCAGGCCACAGGGTTCCAGAATCAAACCGTTCTCATGTTCCCAGGCCACAGGGTTCCAGAATCCAGCGATGTCATGTTAAAGGCCACAGGGTTCCAGAATCAAACCGTTCTCATGTTCCCGGGCCACAGGGTTCCAGAATCAAGCCTCAGTCATTTTGCCAGGCCAGAGTGTTCCACCATCAAACCTCAGTCATGATCCCAGGCCACATGTTTCCACAATGAAACCTCAGTCATTTTCCCAGGCCAAAGGTTTCCAAAATCAAACCTCAGTCATGTTCCCAGGACACATGGTTCCAGAATCAAACCTGAGTCATGTTCGCGGGCCACAGGTTTCAACCATCAAACCTCAGTCATGTTCCCAGGACACAGGGGTCCAGAATCAAACCTCAGTCATGTTCCCAGGGCACAGGCTTCCAGAAACAAACCTCAGTCATGTTCCCAGGACACAAGTTTCCAGAATCAACCAGATATCATGCTTCCTGGCCACAGTCTTCCAGAATCAAACCTTAGTCATGTTGCCAAGCCACAGGTTTCCACCATCAAACCTCAGACATGTTCCCAGGCCACAGGGTTCTAGAATCCACCGATGTCATGTTCCCAGGCCACAGGGTTCGAGAATCAATCCTCAGTTATGTTTCCAGGCTACAGGGTTCTAGAATAAAACCTCAGTCATGTTCCCAATCCACAGGGTTCCAGAACCAAGGCTCAGTCAGGTTCCCGGGGCACAGTATTCCACAATCTAAACAGATGTCACATGCCCAGTCCCCAGGGTTCCAGAATCCACCGGTATCATGTTCCCAGGCCACAGGGTTCCAGAATCAATCCTCAGTTATGTTCCCAGGCTACAGGGTTCCAGAATAAAACCTCAGTCATGTTCCCAGTCCACAGGGTTTCAGAACCAAGGCTCAGTCAGGTTCCCGGGGCACAGTATTCCACAATCTAAACAGATGTCATGTTCCCAGGCCACAGTTTTCCAGAATCACGCCTCAGTCATGTTCCCAGGCCACAGGGATCCAGAATCAAACGTCAGTCATGTTGCCAGGCCACAGGTTTCTGCCATCAAACCTCAGTCACGTTCCCGGGCCACAGGGTTCCAGAATCAAGCCTCAGTCATTTTGCCAGGCCAGAGTGTTCCACCATCAAACCTCAGTCATGATCCCAGGCCACATGTTTCCACAATGAAACCTCAGTCATTTTCTCAGGCCAAAGGTTTCCGGAATCAAACCTCAGTCATATTCCCAGGACACATGGTTCCAGAATCAAACCTGAGTCATGTTCGCAGGCCACAGGTTTCAACAATCAAACATCACTCATGTTCCCAGGACACAGGTGTCCAGAATCAAACCTCAGTCATGTACCCAGGGAACAGGCTTCCAGCAACAAACCTTTGTCATATTCCCAGGACACAGGGTTCCAGAATCAAACCTCAGTCTTGTTCCCAGGACAGAAGTTTCCAGAATCAACCCGATATCATGTTTCCTGGCCACAGTCTTCCAGTATCAAACCTCAGTCATGTTGCCAGGCCACAGGGTTCCACCATCAATCCTCACTCATGTTCCCAGGCCACAGGGTTCCAGAATCAAACCGTTCTCATGTTCCCAGGCCACAGGGTTCCAGAATCCAGCGATGTCATGTTAAAGGCCACAGGGTTCCAGAATCAAACCGTTCTCATGTTCCCGGGCCACAGGGTTCCAGAATCAAGCCTCAGTCATTTTGCCAGGCCAGAGTGTTCCACCATCAAACCTCAGTCATGATCCCAGGCCACATGTTTCCACAATGAAACCTCAGTCATTTTCCCAGGCCAAAGGTTTCCAAAATCAAACCTCAGTCATGTTCCCAGGACACATGGTTCCAGAATCAAACCTGAGTCATGTTCGCGGGCCACAGGTTTCAACCATCAAACCTCAGTCATGTTCCCAGGACACAGGTGTCCAGAATCAAAACTCAGTCATGTTCCCAGGGCACAGGCTTCCAGAAACACACCTCAGTCATGTTCCCAGGACACAAGTTTCCAGAATCAACCAGATATCATGCTTCCTGGCCACAGTCTTCCAGAATCAAACCTTAGTCATGTTGCCAAGCCACAGGTTTCCACCATCAAACCTCAGACATGTTCCCAGGCCACAGGGTTCTAGAATCCACCGATGTCATGTTCCCAGGCCACAGGGTTCGAGAATCAATCCTCAGTTATGTTTCCAGGCTACAGGGTTCTAGAATAAAACCTCAGTCATGTTCCCAATCCACAGGGTTCCAGAACCAAGGCTCAGTCAGGTTCCCGGGGCACAGTAGTCCACAATCTAAACAGATGTCACATGCCCAGTCCCCAGGGTTCCAGAATCCACCGGTATCATGTTCCCAGGCCACAGGGTTCCAGAATCAATCCTCAGTTATGTTCCCAGGCTACAAGGTTCCAGAATAAAACCTCAGTCATGTTCCCAGTCCACAGGGTTTCAGAACCAAGGCTCAGTCAGGTTCCCGGGGCACAGTATTCCACAATCTAAACAGATGTCATGTTCCCAGGCCACAGTTTTCCAGAATCACGCCTCAGTCATGTTCCCAGGCCACAGGGATCCAGAATCAAACGTCAGTCATGTTGCCAGGCCACAGGTTTCTATCATCAAACCTCAGTAACGTTCCCGGGCCACAGGGTTCCAGAATCAAGCCTCAGTCATTTTGCCAGGCCAGAGTGTTCCACCATCAAACCTCAGTCATGATCCCAGGCCACATGTTTCCACAATGAAACCTCAGTCATATTCCCAGGCCAAAGGTTTCCAAAATCAAACCTCAGTCATGTTCCCAGGACACATGGTTCCAGAATCAAAACTGAGTCATGTTCACGGGCCACAGGTTTCAACCATCAAACCTCAGTCATGTTCCCAGGACACAGGTGTCCAGAATCAAACCTCAGTCATGTACCCAGGGAACAGGCTTCCAGCAACAAACCTTTGTCATATTCCCAGGACACAGGGTTCCAGAATCAAACCTCAGGCTTTTTCCCAGGACAGAAGTTTCCAGAATCAACCCGATATCATGTTTCCTGGCCACAGTCTTCCAGTATCAAACCTCAGTCATGTTGCCAGGCCACAGGGTTCCACCATCAATCCTCACTCATGTTCCCAGGCCACAGGGTTCCAGAATCAAACCGTTCTCATGTTCCCAGGCCACAGGGTTCCAGAATCCAGCGATGTCATGTTAAAGGCCACAGGGTTCCAGAATCAAACCGTTCTCATGTTCCCGGGCCACAGGGTTCCAGAATCAAGCCTCAGTCATTTTGCCAGGCCAGAGTGTTCCACCATCAAACCTCAGTCATGATCCCAGGCCACATGTTTCCACAATGAAACCTCAGTCATTTTCCCAGGCCAAAGGTTTCCAAAATCAAACCTCAGTCATGTTCCCAGGACACATGGTTCCAGAATCAAACCTGAGTCATGTTCGCGGGCCACAGGTTTCAACCATCAAACCTCAGTCATGTTCCCAGGACACAGGTGTCCAGAATCAAAACTCAGTCATGTTCCCAGGGCACAGGCTTCCAGAAACACACCTCAGTCATGTTCCCAGGACACAAGTTTCCAGAATCAACCAGATATCATGCTTCCTGGCCACAGTCTTCCAGAATCAAACCTTAGTCATGTTGCCAAGCCACAGGTTTCCACCATCAAACCTCAGACATGTTCCCAGGCCACAGGGTTCTAGAATCCACCGATGTCATGTTCCCAGGCCACAGGGTTCGAGAATCAATCCTCAGTTATGTTTCCAGGCTACAGGGTTCTAGAATAAAACCTCAGTCATGTTCCCAATCCACAGGGTTCCAGAACCAAGGCTCAGTCAGGTTCCCGGGGCACAGTAGTCCACAATCTAAACAGATGTCACATGCCCAGTCCCCAGGGTTCCAGAATCCACCGGTATCATGTTCCCAGGCCACAGGGTTCCAGAATCAATCCTCAGTTATGTTCCCAGGCTACAAGGTTCCAGAATAAAACCTCAGTCATGTTCCCAGTCCACAGGGTTTCAGAACCAAGGCTCAGTCAGGTTCCCGGGGCACAGTATTCCACAATCTAAACAGATGTCATGTTCCCAGGCCACAGTTTTCCAGAATCACGCCTCAGTCATGTTCCCAGGCCACAGGGATCCAGAATCAAACGTCAGTCATGTTGCCAGGCCACAGGTTTCTATCATCAAACCTCAGTAACGTTCCCGGGCCACAGGGTTCCAGAATCAAGCCTCAGTCATTTTGCCAGGCCAGAGTGTTCCACCATCAAACCTCAGTCATGATCCCAGGCCACATGTTTCCACAATGAAACCTCAGTCATTTTCCCAGGCCAAAGGTTTCCAAAATCAAACCTCAGTCATGTTCCCAGGACACATGGTTCCAGAATCAAAACTGAGTCATGTTCACGGGCCACAGGTTTCAACCATCAAACCTCAGTCATGTTCCCAGGACACAGGTGTCCAGAATCAAACCTCAGTCATGTACCCAGGGAACAGGCTTCCAGCAACAAACCTTTGTCATATTCCCAGGACACAGGGTTCCAGAATCAAACCTCAGGCTTTTTCCCAGGACAGAAGTTTCCAGAATCAACCCGATATCATGTTTCCTGGCCACAGTCTTCCAGTATCAAACCTCAGTCATGTTGCCAGGCCACAGGGTTCCACCATCAATCCTCACTCATGTTCCCAGGCCACAGGGTTCCAGAATCAAACCGTTCTCATGTTCCCAGGCCACAGGGTTCCAGAATCCACCGATGTCATGTTAAAGGCCACAGGGTTCCAGAATCAAACCGTTCTCATGTTCCCGGGCCACAGGGTTCCAGAATCAAGCCTCAGTCATTTTGCCAGGCCAGAGTGTTCCACCATCAAACCTCAGTCATGATCCCAGGCCACATGTTTCCACAATGAAACCTCAGTCATTTTCCCAGGCCAAAGGTTTCCAAAATCAAACCTCAGTCATGTTCCCAGGACACATGGTTCCAGAATCAAACCTGAGTCATGTTCGCGGGCCACAGGTTTCAACCATCAAACCTCAGTCATGTTCCCAGGACACAGGTGTCCAGAATCAAACCTCAGTCATGTTCCCAGGGCACAGGCTTCCAGAAACAAACCTCAGTCATGTTCCCAGGACACAAGTTTCCAGAATCAACCAGATATCATGCTTCCTGGCCACAGTCTTCCAGAATCAAACCTTAGTCATGTTGCCAAGCCACAGGTTTCCACCATCAAACCTCAGACATGTTCCCAGGCCACAGGGTTCTAGAATCCACCGATGTCATGTTCCCAGGCCACAGGGTTCGAGAATCAATCCTCAGTTATGTTTCCAGGCTACAGGGTTCTAGAATAAAACCTCAGTCATGTTCCCAATCCACAGGGTTCCAGAACCAAGGCTCAGTCAGGTTCCCGGGGCACAGTAGTCCACAATCTAAACAGATGTCACATGCCCAGTCCCCAGGGTTCCAGAATCCACCGGTATCATGTTCCCAGGCCACAGGGTTCCAGAATCAATCCTCAGTTATGTTCCCAGGCTACAGGGTTCCAGAATAAAACCTCAGTCATGTTCCCAGTCCACAGGGTTTCAGAACCAAGGCTCAGTCAGGTTCCCGGGGCACAGTATTCCACAATCTAAACAGATGTCATGTTCCCAGGCCACAGTTTTCCAGAATCACGCCTCAGTCATGTTCCCAGGCCACAGGGATCCAGAATCAAACGTCAGTCATGTTGCCAGGCCACAGGGTTCTGCCATCAAACCTCAGTCACGTTCCCGGGCCACAGGGTTCCAGAATCAAGCCTCAGTCATTTTGCCAGGCCAGAGTGTTCCACCATCAAACCTCAGTCATGATCCCAGGCCACATGTTTCCACAATGAAACCTCAGTCATTTTCTCAGGCCAAAGGTTTCCAGAATCAAACCTCAGTCATATTCCCAGGACACATGGTTCCAGAATCAAACCTGAGTCATGTTCGCAGGCCACAGGTTTCAACAATCAAACATCACTCATGTTCCCAGGACACAGGTGTCCAGAATCAAACCTCAGTCATGTACCCAGGGAACAGGCTTCCAGCAACAAACCTTTGTCATATTCCCAGGACACAGGGTTCCAGAATCAAACCTCAGTCTTGTTCCCAGGACAGAAGTTTGCAGAATCAACCCGATATCATGTTTCCTGGCCACAGTCTTCCAGTATCAAACCTCAGTCATGTTGCCAGGCCACAGGGTTCCACCATCAATCCTCACTCATGTTCCCAGGCCACAGGGTTCCAGAATCAAACCGTTCTCATGTTCCCAGGCCACAGGGTTCAGAATCCACCGATGTCATGTTAAAGGCCACAGGGTTCCAGAATCAAACCGTTCTCATGTTCCCGGGCCACAGGGTTCCAGAATCAAGCCTCAGTCATTTTGCCAGGCCAGAGTGTTCCACCATCAAACCTCAGTCATGATCCCAGGCCACATGTTTCCACAATGAAACCTCAGTCATTTTCCCAGGCCAAAGGTTTCCAAAATCAAACCTCAGTCATGTTCCCAGGACACATGGTTCCAGAATCAAACCTGAGTCATGTTCGCGGGCCACAGGTTTCAACCATCAAACCTCAGTCATGTTCCCAGGACACAGGTGTCCAGAATCAAAACTCAGTCATGTTCCCAGGGCACAGGCTTCCAGAAACACACCTCAGTCATGTTCCCAGGACACAAGTTTCCAGAATCAACCAGATATCATGCTTCCTGGCCACAGTCTTCCAGAATCAAACCTTAGTCATGTTGCCAAGCCACAGGTTTCCACCATCAAACCTCAGACATGTTCCCAGGCCACAGGGTTCTAGAATCCACCGATGTCATGTTCCCAGGCCACAGGGTTCGAGAATCAATCCTCAGTTATGTTTCCAGGCTACAGGGTTCTAGAATAAAACCTCAGTCATGTTCCCAATCCACAGGGTTCCAGAACCAAGGCTCAGTCAGGTTCCCGGGGCACAGTAGTCCACAATCTAAACAGATGTCACATGCCCAGTCCCCAGGGTTCCAGAATCCACCGGTATCATGTTCCCAGGCCACAGGGTTCGAGAATCAATCCTCAGTTATGTTCCCAGGCTACAAGGTTCCAGAATAAAACCTCAGTCATGTTCCCAGTCCACAGGGTTTCAGAACCAAGGCTCAGTCAGGTTCCCGGGGCACAGTATTCCACAATCTAAACAGATGTCATGTTCCCAGGCCACAGTTTTCCAGAATCACGCCTCAGTCATGTTCCCAGGCCACAGGGATCCAGAATCAAACGTCAGTCATGTTGCCAGGCCACAGGTTTCTATCATCAAACCTCAGTAACGTTCCCGGGCCACAGGGTTCCAGAATCAAGCCTCAGTCATTTTGCCAGGCCAGAGTGTTCCACCATCAAACCTCAGTCATGATCCCAGGCCACATGTTTCCACAATGAAACCTCAGTCATTTTCCCAGGCCAAAGGTTTCCAAAATCAAACCTCAGTCATGTTCCCAGGACACATGGTTCCAGAATCAAAACTGAGTCATGTTCACGGGCCACAGGTTTCAACCATCAAACCTCAGTCATGTTCCCAGGACACAGGTGTCCAGAATCAAACCTCAGTCATGTACCCAGGGAACAGGCTTCCAGCAACAAACCTTTGTCATATTCCCAGGACACAGGGTTCCAGAATCAAACCTCAGGCTTTTTCCCAGGACAGAAGTTTCCAGAATCAACCCGATATCATGTTTCCTGGCCACAGTCTTCCAGTATCAAACCTCAGTCATGTTGCCAGGCCACAGGGTTCCACCATCAATCCTCACTCATGTTCCCAGGCCACAGGGTTCCAGAATCAAACCGTTCTCATGTTCCCAGGCCACAGGGTTCCAGAATCCACCGATGTCATGTTAAAGGCCACAGGGTTCCAGAATCAAACCGTTCTCATGTTCCCGGGCCACAGGGTTCCAGAATCAAGCCTCAGTCATTTTGCCAGGCCAGAGTGTTCCACCATCAAACCTCAGTCATGATCCCAGGCCACATGTTTCCACAATGAAACCTCAGTCATTTTCCCAGGCCAAAGGTTTCCAAAATCAAACCTCAGTCATGTTCCCAGGACACATGGTTCCAGAATCAAACCTGAGTCATGTTCGCGGGCCACAGGTTTCAACCATCAAACCTCAGTCATGTTCCCAGGACACAGGTGTCCAGAATCAAACCTCAGTCATGTTCCCAGGGCACAGGCTTCCAGAAACAAACCTCAGTCATGTTCCCAGGACACAAGTTTCCAGAATCAACCAGATATCATGCTTCCTGGCCACAGTCTTCCAGAATCAAACCTTAGTCATGTTGCCAAGCCACAGGTTTCCACCATCAAACCTCAGACATGTTCCCAGGCCACAGGGTTCTAGAATCCACCGATGTCATGTTCCCAGGCCACAGGGTTCGAGAATCAATCCTCAGTTATGTTTCCAGGCTACAGGGTTCTAGAATAAAACCTCAGTCATGTTCCCAATCCACAGGGTTCCAGAACCAAGGCTCAGTCAGGTTCCCGGGGCACAGTAGTCCACAATCTAAACAGATGTCACATGCCCAGTCCCCAGGGTTCCAGAATCCACCGGTATCATGTTCCCAGGCCACAGGGTTCCAGAATCAATCCTCAGTTATGTTCCCAGGCTACAGGGTTCCAGAATAAAACCTCAGTCATGTTCCCAGTCCACAGGGTTTCAGAACCAAGGCTCAGTCAGGTTCCCGGGGCACAGTATTCCACAATCTAAACAGATGTCATGTTCCCAGGCCACAGTTTTCCAGAATCACGCCTCAGTCATGTTCCCAGGCCACAGGGATCCAGAATCAAACGTCAGTCATGTTGCCAGGCCACAGGGTTCTGCCATCAAACCTCAGTCACGTTCCCGGGCCACAGGGTTCCAGAATCAAGCCTCAGTCATTTTGCCAGGCCAGAGTGTTCCACCATCAAACCTCAGTCATGATCCCAGGCCACATGTTTCCACAATGAAACCTCAGTCATTTTCTCAGGCCAAAGGTTTCCAGAATCAAACCTCAGTCATATTCCCAGGACACATGGTTCCAGAATCAAACCTGAGTCATGTTCGCAGGCCACAGGTTTCAACAATCAAACATCACTCATGTTCCCAGGACACAGGTGTCCAGAATCAAACCTCAGTCATGTACCCAGGGAACAGGCTTCCAGCAACAAACCTTTGTCATATTCCCAGGACACAGGGTTCCAGAATCAAACCTCAGTCTTGTTCCCAGGACAGAAGTTTGCAGAATCAACCCGATATCATGTTTCCTGGCCACAGTCTTCCAGTATCAAACCTCAGTCATGTTGCCAGGCCACAGGGTTCCACCATCAATCCTCACTCATGTTCCCAGGCCACAGGGTTCCAGAATCAAACCGTTCTCATGTTCCCAGGCCACAGGGTTCAGAATCCACCGATGTCATGTTAAAGGCCACAGGGTTCCAGAATCAAACCGTTCTCATGTTCCCGGGCCACAGGGTTCCAGAATCAAGCCTCAGTCATTTTGCCAGGCCAGAGTGTTCCACCATCAAACCTCAGTCATGATCCCAGGCCACATGTTTCCACAATGAAACCTCAGTCATTTTCCCAGGCCAAAGGTTTCCAAAATCAAACCTCAGTCATGTTCCCAGGACACATGGTTCCAGAATCAAACCTGAGTCATGTTCGCGGGCCACAGGTTTCAACCATCAAACCTCAGTCATGTTCCCAGGACACAGGTGTCCAGAATCAAACCTCAGTCATGTTCCCAGGGCATAGGCTTCCAGAAACACACCTCAGTCATGTTCCCAGGACACAAGTTTCCAGAATCAACCAGATATCATGCTTCCTGGCCACAGTCTTCCAGAATCAAACCTTAGTCATGTTGCCAAGCCACAGGTTTCCACCATCAAAACTCAGACATGTTCCCAGGCAACAGGGTTCTAGAATCCACCGATGTCATGTTCCCAGGCCACAGGGTTCGAGAATCAATCCTCAGTTATGTTTCCAGGCTACAGGGTTCTAGAATAAAACCTCAGTCATGTTCCCAATCCACAGGGTTCCAGAACCAAGGCTCAGTCAGGTTCCCGGGGCACAGTATTCCACAATCTAAACAGATGTCACATGCCCAGTCCCCAGGGGTCCAGAATCCACCGGTATCATGTTCCCAGGCCACAGGGTTCCAGAATCAATCCTCAGTTATGTTCCCAGGCTACAGGGTTCCAGAATAAAACCTCAGTCATGTTCCCAGTCCACAGGGTTTCAGAACCAAGGCTCAGTCTGGTTCCCGGGGCACAGTATTCCACAATCTAAACAGATGTCATGTTCCCAGGCCACAGTTTTCCAGAATCACGCCTCAGTCATGTTCCCAGGCCACAGGGATCCAGAATCAAACGTCAGTCATGTTGCCAGGCCACAGGTTTCTGCCATCAAACCTCAGTCACGTTCCCGGGACACAGGGTTCCAGAATCAAGCCTCAGTCATTTTGCCAGGCCAGAGTGTTCCACCATCAAACCTCAGTCATGATCCCAGGCCACATGTTTCCACAATGAAACCTCAGTCATTTTCTCAGGCCAAAGGTTTCCAGAATCAAACCTCAGTCATATTCCCAGGACACATGGTTCCAGAATCAAACCTGAGTCATGTTCGCAGGCCACAGGTTTCAACAATCAAACATCACTCATGTTCCCAGGACACAGGTGTCCAGAATCAAACCTCAGTCATGTACCCAGGGAACAGGCTTCCAGCAACAAACCTTTGTCATATTCCCAGGACACAGGGTTCCAGAATCAAACCTCAGTCTTGTTCCCAGGACAGAAGTTTCCAGAATCAACCCGATATCATGTTTCCTGGCCACAGTCTTCCAGTATCAAACCTCAGTCATGTTGCCAGGCCACAGGGTTCAACCATCAATCCTCACTCATGTTCCCAGGCCACAGGGTTCCAGAATCAAACCGTTCTCATGTTCCCAGGCCACAGGGTTCCAGAATCCACCGATGTCATGTTAAAGGCCACAGGGTTCCAGAATCAAACCGTTCTCATGTTCCCGGGCCACAGGGTTCCAGAATCAAGCATCAGTCATTTTGCCAGGCCAGAGTGTTCCACCATCAAACCTCAGTCATGATCCCAGGCCACATGTTTCCACAATGAAACCTCAGTCATTTTCCCAGGCCAAAGGTTTCCAAAATCAAACCTCAGTCATGTTCCCAGGACACATGGTTCAAGAATCAAACCTGAGTCATGTTCGCGGGCCACAGGTTTCAACCATCAAACCTCAGTCATGTTCCCAGGACACAGGGGTCCAGAATCAAACCTCAGTCATGTTCCCAGGGCACAGGCTTCCAGAAACAAACCTCAGTCATGTTCCCAGGACACAAGTTTCCAGAATCAACCAGATATCATGCTTCCTGGCCACAGTCTTCCAGAATCAAACCTTAGTCATGTTGCCAAGCCACAGGTTTCCACCATCAAACCTCAGACATGTTCCCAGGCCACAGGGTTCTAGAATCCACCGATGTCATGTTCCCAGGCCACAGGGTTCGAGAATCAATCCTCAGTTATGTTTCCAGGCTACAGGGTTCTAGAATAAAACCTCAGTCATGTTCCCAATCCACAGGGTTCCAGAACCAAGGCTCAGTCAGGTTCCCGGGGCACAGTATTCCACAATCTAAACAGATGTCACATGCCCAGTCCCCAGGGTTCCAGAATCCACCGGTATCATGTTCCCAGGCCACAGGGTTCCAGAATCAATCCTCAGTTATGTTCCCAGGCTACAGGGTTCCAGAATAAAACCTCAGTCATGTTCCCAGTCCACAGGGTTTCAGAACCAAGGCTCAGTCAGGTTCCCGGGGCACAGTATTCCACAATCTAAACAGATGTCATGTTCCCAGGCCACAGTTTTCCAGAATCACGCCTCAGTCATGTTCCCAGGCCACAGGGATCCAGAATCAAACGTCAGTCATGTTGCCAGGCCACAGGTTTCTGCCATCAAACCTCAGTCACGTTCCCGGGCCACAGGGTTCCAGAATCAAGCCTCAGTCATTTTGCCAGGCCAGAGTGTTCCACCATCAAACCTCAGTCATGATCCCAGGCCACATGTTTCCACAATGAAACCTCAGTCATTTTCTCAGGCCAAAGTTTTCCAGAATCAAACCTCAGTCATATTCCCAGGACACATGGTTCCAGAATCAAACCTGAGTCATGTTCGCAGGCCACAGGTTTCAACAATCAAACATCACTCATGTTCCCAGGACACAGGTGTCCAGAATCAAACCTCAGTCATGTACCCAGGGAACAGGCTTCCAGCAACAAACCTTTGTCATATTCCCAGGACACAGGGTTCCAGAATCAAACCTCAGTCTTGTTCCCAGGACAGAAGTTTCCAGAATCAACCCGATATCATGTTTCCTGGCCACAGTCTTCCAGTATCAAATCTCCGTCATGTTGCCAGGCCACGGGGTTCCACCATCAATCCTCACTCATGTTCCCAGGCCACAGGTTCCAGAATCAAACCGTTCTCATGTTCCCAGGCCACAGGGTTCCAGAATCCACCGATGTCATGTTAAAGGCCACAGGGTTCCAGAATCAAACCGTTCTCATGTTCCCGGGCCACAGGGTTCCAGAATCAAGCCTCAGTCATTTTGCCAGGCCAGAGTGTTCCACCATCAAACCTCAGTCATGATCCCAGGCCACATGTTTCCACAATGAAACCTCAGTCATTTTCCCAGGCCAAAGGTTTCCAAAATCAAACCTCAGTCATGTTCCCAGGACACATGGTTCCAGAATCAAACCTGAGTCATGTTCGCGGGCCACAGGTTTCAACCATCAAACCTCAGTCATGTTCCCAGGACACAGGTGTCCAGAATCAAACCTCAGTCATGTTCCCAGGGCACAGGCTTCCAGAAACACACCTCAGTCATGTTCCCAGGACACAAGTTTCCAGAATCAACCAGATATCATGCTTCCTGGCCACAGTCTTCCAGAATCAAACCTTAGTCATGTTGCCAAGCCACAGGTTTCCACCATCAAACCTCAGACATGTTCCCAGGCCACAGGGTTCTAGAATCCACCGATGTCATGTTCCCAGGCCACAGGGTTCGAGAATCAATCCTCAGTTATGTTTCCAGGCTACAGGGTTCTAGAATAAAACCTCAGTCATGTTCCCAATCCACAGGGTTCCAGAACCAAGGCTCAGTCAGGTTCCCGGGGCACAGTATTCCACAATCTAAACAGATGTCACATGCCCAGTCCCCAGGGTTCCAGAATCCACCGGTATCATGTTCCCAGGCCACAGGGTTCCAGAATCAATCCTCAGTTATGTTCCCAGGCTACAGGGTTCCAGAATAAAACCTCAGTCATGTTCCCAGTCCACAGGGTTTCAGAACCAAGGCTCAGTCAGTTTCCCGGGGCACAGTATTCCACAATCTAAACAGATGTCATGTTCCCAGGCCACAGTTTTCCAGAATCACGCCTCAGTCATGTTCCCAGGCCACAGGGATCCAGAATCAAACGTCAGTCATGTTGCCAGGCCACAGGTTTCTGCCATCAAACCTCAGTCACGTTCCCGGGCCACAGGGTTCCAGAATCAAGCCTCAGTCATTTTGCCAGGCCAGAGTGTTCCACCATCAAACCTCAGTCATGATCCCAGGCCACATGTTTCCACAATGAAACCTCAGTCATTTTCTCAGGCCAAAGGTTTCCAGAATCAAACCTCAGTCATATTCCCAGGACACATGGTTCCAGAATCAAACCTGAGTCATGTTCGCAGGCCACAGGTTTCAACAATCAAACATCACTCATGTTCCCAGGACACAGGTGTCCAGAATCAAACCTCAGTCATGTACCCAGGGAACAGGCTTCCAGCAACAAACCTTTGTCATATTCCCAGGACACAGGGTTCCAGAATCAAACCTCAGTCTTGTTCCCAGGACAGAAGTTTCCAGAATCAACCCGATATCATGTTTCCTGGCCACAGTCTTCCAGTATCAAACCTCAGTCATGTTGCCAGGCCACAGGGTTCCACCATCAATCCTCACTCATGTTCCCAGGCCACAGGGTTCCAGAATCAAACCGTTCTCATGTTCCCAGGCCACAGGGTTCCAGAATCCACCGATGTCATGTTAAAGGCCACAGGGTTCCAGAATCAAACCGTTCTCATGTTCCCGGGCCACAGGGTTCCAGAATCAAGCCTCAGTCATTTTGCCAGGCCAGAGTGTTCCACCATCAAACCTCAGTCATGATCCCAGGCCACATGTTTCCACAATGAAACCTCAGTCATTTTCCCAGGCCAAAGGTTTCCAAAATCAAACCTCAGTCATGTTCCCAGGACACATGGTTCCAGAATCAAACCTGAGTCATGTTCGCGGGCCACAGGTTTCAACCATCAAACCTCAGTCATGTTCCCAGGACACAGGGGTCCAGAATCAAACCTCAGTCATGTTCCCAGGGCACAGGCTTCCAGAAACACACCTCAGTCATGTTCCCAGGACACAAGTTTCCAGAATCAACCAGATATCCTGCTTCCTGGCCACAGTCTTCCAGAATCAAACCTTAGTCATGTTGCCAAGCCACAGGTTTCCACCATCAAACCTCAGACATGTTCCCAGGCCACAGGGTTCTAGAATCCACCGATGTCATGTTCCCAGGCCACAGGGTTCGAGAATCAATCCTCAGTTATGTTTCCAGGCTACAGGGTTCTAGAATAAAACCTCAGTCATGTTCCCAATCCACAGGGTTCCAGAACCAAGGCTCAGTCAGGTTCCCGGGGCACAGTATTCCACAATCTAAACAGATGTCACATGCCCAGTCCCCAGGGTTCCAGAATCCACCGGTATCATGTTCCCAGGCCACAGGGTTCCAGAATCAATCCTCAGTTATGTTCCCAGGCTACAGGGTTCCAGAATAAAACCTCAGTCATGTTCCCAGTCCACAGGGTTTCAGAACCAAGGCTCAGTCAGGTTCCCGGGGCACAGTATTCCACAATCTAAACAGATGTCATGTTCCCAGGCCACAGTTTTCCAGAATCACGCCTCAGTCATGTTCCCAGGCCACAGGGATCCAGAATCAAACGTCAGTCATGTTGCCAGGCCACAGGTTTCTGCCATCAAACCTCAGTCACGTTCCCGGGCCACAGGGTTCCAGAATCAAGCCTCAGTCATTTTGCCAGGCCAGAGTGTTCCACCATCAAACCTCAGTCATGATCCCAGGCCACATGTTTCCACAATGAAACCTCAGTCATTTTCTCAGGCCAAAGGTTTCCAGAATCAAACCTCAGTCATATTCCCAGGACACATGGTTCCAGAATCAAACCTGAGTCATGTTCGCAGGCCACAGGTTTCAACCATCAAACCTCAGTCATGTTCCCAGGACACAGGTGTCCAGAATCAAACCTCAGTCATGTACCCAGGGAACAGGCTTCCAGCAACAAACCTTTGTCATATTCCCAGGACACAGGGTTCCAGAATCAAACCTCAGTCTTGTTCCCAGGACAGAAGTTTCCAGAATCAACCCGATATCATGTTTCCTGGCCACAGTCTTCCAGTATCAAACCTCCGTCATGTTGCCAGGCCACAGGGTTCCACCATCAATCCTCACTCATGTTCCCAGGCCACAGGGTTCCAGAATCAAACCGTTCTCATGTTCCCAGGCCACAGGGTTCCAGAATCCACCGATGTCATGTTAAAGGCCACAGGGTTCCAGAATCAAACCGTTCTCATGTTCCCGGGCCACAGGGTTCCAGAATCAAGCCTCAGTCATTTTGCCAGGCCAGAGTGTTCCACCATCAAACCTCAGTCATGATCCCAGGCCACATGTTTCCACAATGAAACCTCAGTCATTTTCCCAGGCCAAAGGTTTCCAAAATCAAACCTCAGTCATGTTCCCAGGACACATGGTTCCAGAATCAAACCTGAGTCATGTTCGCGGGCCACAGGTTTCAACCATCAAACCTCAGTCATGTTCCCAGGACACAGGGGTCCAGAATCAAACCTCAGTCATGTTCCCAGGGCACAGGCTTCCAGAAACACACCTCAGTCATGTTCCCAGGACACAAGTTTCCAGAATCAACCAGATATCCTGCTTCCTGGCCACAGTCTTCCAGAATCAAACCTTAGTCATGTTGCCAAGCCACAGGTTTCCACCATCAAACCTCAGACATGTTCCCAGGCCACAGGGTTCTAGAATCCACCGATGTCATGTTCCCAGGCCACAGGGTTCGAGAATCAATCCTCAGTTATGTTTCCAGGCTACAGGGTTCTAGAATAAAACCTCAGTCATGTTCCCAATTCACAGGGTTCCAGAACCAAGGCTCAGTCAGGTTCCCGGGGCACAATATTCCACAATCTAAACAGATGTCACATGCCCAGTCCCCAGGGTTCCAGAATCCACTGGTATCATGTTCCCAGGCCACAGGGTTCCAGAATCAATCCTCAGTTATGTTCCCAGGCTACAGGGTTCCAGAATAAAACCTCAGTCATGTTCCCAGTCCACAGGGTTTCAGAACCAAGGCTCAGTCAGGTTCCCGGGGCACAGTATTCCACAATCTAAACAGATGTCATGTTCCCAGGCCACAGTTTTCCAGAATCACGCCTCAGTCATGTTCCCAGGCCACAGGGATCCAGAATCAAACGTCAGTCATGTTGCCAGGCCACAGGTTTCTGCCATCAAACCTCAGTCACGTTCCCGGGCCACAGGGTTCCAGAATCAAGCCTCAGTCATTTTGCCAGGCCAGAGTGTTCCACCATCAAACCTCAGTCATGATCCCAGGCCACATGTTTCCACAATGAAACCTCAGTCATTTTCTCAGGCCAAAGGTTTCCAGAATCAAACCTCAGTCATATTCCCAGGACACATGGTTCCAGAATCAAACCTGAGTCATGTTCGCAGGCCACAGGTTTCAACCATCAAACCTCAGTCATGTTCCCAGGACACAGGTGTCCAGAATCAAACCTCAGTCATGTACCCAGGGAACAGGCTTCCAGCAACAAACCTTTGTCATATTCCCAGGACACAGGGTTCCAGAATCAAACCTCAGTCTTGTTCCCAGGACAGAAGTTTCCAGAATCAACCCGATATCATGTTTCCTGGCCACAGTCTTCCAGTATCAAACCTCCGTCATGTTGCCAGGCCACAGGGTTCCACCATCAATCCTCACTCATGTTCCCAGGCCACAGGGTTCCAGAATCAAACCGTTCTCATGTTCCCAGGCCACAGGGTTCCAGAATCCACCGATGTCATGTTAAAGGCCACAGGGTTCCAGAATCAAACCGTTCTCATGTTCCCGGGCCACAGGGTTCCAGAATCAAGCCTCAGTCATTTTGCCAGGCCAGAGTGTTCCACCATCAAACCTCAGTCATGATCCCAGGCCACATGTTTCCACAATGAAACCTCAGTCATTTTCCCAGGCCAAAGGTTTCCAAAATCAAACCTCAGTCATGTTCCCAGGACACATGGTTCCAGAATCAAACCTGAGTCATGTTCGCGGGCCACAGGTTTCAACCATCAAACCTCAGTCATGTTCCCAGGACACAGGGGTCCAGAATCAAACCTCAGTCATGTTCCCAGGGCACAGGCTTCCAGAAACACACCTCAGTCATGTTCCCAGGACACAAGTTTCCAGAATCAACCAGATATCCTGCTTCCTGGCCACAGTCTTCCAGAATCAAACCTTAGTCATGTTGCCAAGCCACAGGTTTCCACCATCAAACCTCAGACATGTTCCCAGGCCACAGGGTTCTAGAATCCACCGATGTCATGTTCCCAGGCCACAGGGTTCGAGAATCAATCCTCAGTTATGTTTCCAGGCTACAGGGTTCTAGAATAAAACCTCAGTCATGTTCCCAATCCACAGGGTTCCAGAACCAAGGCTCAGTCAGGTTCCCGGGGCACAATATTCCACAATCTAAACAGATGTCACATGCCCAGTCCCCAGGGTTCCAGAATCCACTGGTATCATGTTCCCAGGCCACAGGGTTCCAGAATCAATCCTCAGTTATGTTCCCAGGCTACAGGGTTCCAGAATAAAACCTCAGTCATGTTCCCAGTCCACAGGGTTTCAGAACCAAGGCTCAGTCAGGTTCCCGGGGCACAGTATTCCACAATCTAAACAGATGTCATGTTCCCAGGCCACAGTTTTCCAGAATCACGCCTCAGTCATGTTCCCAGGCCACAGGGATCCAGAATCAAACGTCAGTCATGTTGCCAGGCCACAGGTTTCTGCCATCAAACCTCAGTCACGTTCCCGGGCCACAGGGTTCCAGAATCAAGCCTCAGTCATTTTGCCAGGCCAGAGTGTTCCACCATCAAACCTCAGTCATGATCCCAGGCCACATGTTTCCACAATGAAACCTCAGTCATTTTCTCAGGCCAAAGGTTTCCAGAATCAAACCTCAGTCATATTCCCAGGACACATGGTTCCAGAATCAAACCTGAGTCATGTTCGCAGGCCACAGGTTTCAACAATCAAACATCACTCATGTTCCCAGGACACAGGTGTCCAGAATCAAACCTCAGTCATGTACCCAGGGAACAGGCTTCCAGCAACAAACCTTTGTCATATTCCCAGGACACAGGGTTCCAGAATCAAACCTCAGTCTTGTTCCCAGGACAGAAGTTTCCAGAATCAACCCGATATCATGTTTCCTGGCCACAGTCTTCCAGTATCAAACCTCCGTCATGTTGCCAGGCCACAGGGTTCCACCATCAATCCTCACTCATGTTCCCAGGCCACAGGGTTCCAGAATCAAACCGTTCTCATGTTCCCAGGCCACAGGGTTCCAGAATCCACCGATGTCATGTTAAAGGCCACAGGGTTCCAGAATCAAACCGTTCTCATGTTCCCGGGCCACAGGGTTCCAGAATCAAGCCTCAGTCATTTTGCCAGGCCAGAGTGTTCCACCATCAAACCTCAGTCATGATCCCAGGCCACATGTTTCCACAATGAAACCTCAGTCATTTTCCCAGGCCAAAGGTTTCCAAAATCAAACCTCAGTCATGTTCCCAGGACACATGGTTCCAGAATCAAACCTGAGTCATGTTCGCGGGCCACAGGTTTCAACCATCAAACCTCAGTCATGTTCCCAGGACACAGGTGTCCAGAATCAAACCTCAGTCATGTTCCCAGGGCACAGGCTTCCAGAAACACACCTCAGTCATGTTCCCAGGACACAAGTTTCCAGAATCAACCAGATATCATGCTTCCTGGCCACAGTCTTCCAGAATCAAACCTTAGTCATGTTGCCAAGCCACAGGTTTCCACCATCAAACCTCAGACATGTTCCCAGGCCACAGGGTTCTAGAATCCACCGATGTCATGTTCCCAGGCCACAGGGTTCGAGAATCAATCCTCAGTTATGTTTCCAGGCTACAGGGTTCTAGAATAAAACCTCAGTCATGTTCCCAATCCACAGGGTTCCAGAACCAAGGCTCAGTCAGGTTCCCGGGGCACAGTATTCCACAATCTAAACAGATGTCACATGCCCAGTCCCCAGGGTTCCAGAATCCACCGGTATCATGTTCCCAGGCCAGAGGGTTCCAGAATCAATCCTCAGTTATGTTCCCAGGCTACAGGGTTCCAGAATAAAACCTCAGTCATGTTCCCAGTCCACAGGGTTTCAGAACCAAGGCTCAGTCAGGTTCCCGGGGCACAGTATTCCACAATCTAAACAGATGTCATGTTCCCAGGCCACAGTTTTCCAGAATCACGCCTCAGTCATGTTCCCAGGGCACAGGCTTCCAGAAACACACCTCAGTCATGTTCCCAGGACACAAGTTTCCAGAATCAACCAGATATCATGCTTCCTGGCCACAGTCTTCCAGAATCAAACCTTAGTCATGTTGCCAAGCCACAGGTTTCCACCATCAAACCTCAGACATGTTCCCAGGACACAGGGGTCCAGAATCAAACCTCAGTCATGTTCCCAGGGCACAGGCTTCCAGAAACACACCTCAGTCATGTTCCCAGGACACAAGTTTCCAGAATCAACCAGATATCATGCTTCCCGGCCACAGTCTTCCAGAATCAAACCTTAGTCATGTTGCCAAGCCACAGGTTTCCACCATCAAACCTCAGACATGTTCCCAGGCCACAGGGTTCTAGAATCCACCGATGTCATGTTCCCAGGCCACAGGGTTCGAGAATCAATCCTCAGTTATGTTTCCAGGCTACAGGGTTCTAGAATAAAACCTCAGTCATGTTCCCAATCCACAGGGTTCCAGAACCAAGGCTCAGTCAGGTTCCCGGGGCACAGTATTCCACAATCTAAACAGATGTCACATGCCCAGTCCCCAGGGTTCCAGAATCCACCGGTATCATGTTCCCAGGCCACAGGGTTCCAGAATCAATCCTCAGTTATGTTCCCAGGCTACAGGGTTCCAGAATAAAACCTCAGTCATGTTCCCAGTCCACAGGGTTTCAGAACCAAGGCTCAGTCAGGTTCCCGGGGCACAGTATTCCACAATCTAAACAGATGTCATGTTCCCAGGCCACAGTTTTCCAGAATCACGCCTCAGTCATGTTCCCAGGCCACAGGGATCCAGAATCAAACGTCAGTCATGTTGCCAGGCCACAGGTTTCTGCCATCAAACCTCAGTCACTTTCCCGGGCCACAGGGTTCCAGAATCAAGCCTCAGTCATTTTGCCAGGCCAGAGTGTTCCACCATCAAACCTCAGTCATGATCCCAGGCCACATGTTTCCACAATGAAACCTCAGTCATTTTCTCAGGCCAAAGGTTTCCAGAATCAAACCTCAGTCATATTCCCAGGACACATGGTTCCAGAATCAAACCTGAGTCATGTTCGCAGGCCACAGGTTTCAACAATCAAACATCACTCATGTTCCCAGGACACAGGTGTCCAGAATCAAACCTCAGTCATGTACCCAGGGAACAGGCTTCCAGCAACAAACCTTTGTCATATTCCCAGGACACAGGGTTCCAGAATCAAACCTCAGTCTTGTTCCCAGGACAGAAGTTTCCAGAATCAACCCGATATCATGTTTCCTGGCCACAGTCTTCCAGTATCAAACCTCAGTCATGTTGCCAGGCCACAGGGTTCCACCATCAATCCTCACTCATGTTCCCAGGCCACAGGGTTCCAGAATCAAACCGTTCTCATGTTCCCAGGCCACAGGGTTCCAGAATCCACCGATGTCATGTTAAAGGCCACAGGGTTCCAGAATCAAACCGTTCTCATGTTCCCGGGCCACAGGGTTCCAGAATCAAGCCTCAGTCATTTTGCCAGGCCAGAGTGTTCCACCATCAAACCTCAGTCATGATCCCAGGCCACATGTTTCCACAATGAAACCTCAGTCATTTTCCCAGGCCAAAGGTTTCCAAAATCAAACCTCAGTCATGTTCCCAGGACACATGGTTCCAGAATCAAACCTGAGTCCTGTTCGCGGGCCA
This sequence comes from Balaenoptera physalus, assembly GCF_965194825.1. Classification (NCBI taxonomy): domain Eukaryota; kingdom Metazoa; phylum Chordata; class Mammalia; order Artiodactyla; family Balaenopteridae; genus Balaenoptera; species Balaenoptera physalus. The sequence continues at coordinate 345,094 of NW_028125815.1, forward strand.
CAGGTTTCAACCATCAAACCTCAGTCATGTTCCCAGGACACAGGGGTCCAGAATCAAACCTCAGTCATGTTCCCAGGGCACAGGCTTCCAGAAACACACCTCAGTCATGTTCCCAGGACACAAGTTTCCAGAATCAACCAGATATCATGCTTCCTGGCCACAGTCTTCCAGAATCAAACCTTAGTCATGTTGCCAAGCCACAGGTTTCCACCATCAAACCTCAGACATGTTCCCAGGCCACAGGGTTCTAGAATCCACCGATGTCATGTTCCCAGGCCACAGGGTTCGAGAATCAATCCTCAGTTATGTTTCCAGGCTACAGGGTTCTAGAATAAAACCTCAGTCATGTTCCCAATCCACAGGGTTCCAGAACCAAGGCTCAGTCAGGTTCCCGGGGCACAGTATTCCACAATCTAAACAGATGTCATGTTCCCAGGCCACAGTTTTCCAGAATCACGCCTCAGTCATGTTCCCAGGCCACAGGGATCCAGAATCAAACTTCAGTCATGTTGCCAGGCCACAGGTTTCTGCCATCAAACCTCAGTCACGTTCCCGGGCCACAGGGTTCCAGAATCAAGCCTCAGTCATTTTGCTAGGCCAGAGTGTTCCACCATCAAACCTCAGTCATGATCCCAGGCCACATGTTTCCACAATGAAACCTCAGTCATTTTCTCAGGCCAAAGGTTTCCAGAATCAAACCTCAGTCATATTCCCAGGACACATGTTTCCAGAATCAAACCTGAGTCATGTTCGCAGGCCACAGGTTTCAACAATCAAACATCACTCATGTTCCCAGGACACAGGTGTCCAGAATCAAACCTCAGTCATGTACCCAGGGAACAGGCTTCCAGCAACAAACCTTTGTCATATTCCCAGGACACAGGGTTCCAGAATCAAACCTCAGTCTTGTTCCCAGGACAGAAGTTTCCAGAATCAACCCGATATCATGTTTCCTGGCCACAGTCTTCCAGTATCAAACCTCAGTCATGTTGCCAGGCCACAGGGTTCCACCATCAATCCTCACTCATGTTCCCAGGCCACAGGGTTCCAGAATCAAACCGTTCTCATGTTCCCAGGCCACAGGGTTCCAGAATCCACCGATGTCATGTTAAAGGCCACAGGGTTCCAGAATCAAACCGTTCTCATGTTCCCGGGCCACAGGGTTCCAGAATCAAGCCTCAGTCATTTTGCCAGGCCAGAGTGTTCCACCATCAAACCTCAGTCATGATCCCAGGCCACATGTTTCCACAATGAAACCTCAGTCATTTTCCCAGGCCAAAGGTTTCCAAAATCAAACCTCAGGCATGTTCCCAGGACACATGGTTCCAGAATCAAACCTGAGTCATGTTCGCGGGCCACAGGTTTCAACCATCAAACCTCAGTCATGTTCCCAGGACACAGGGGTCCAGAATCAAACCTCAGTCATGTTCCCAGGGCACAGGCTTCCAGAAACAAACCTCAGTCATGTTCCCAGGACACAAGTTTCCAGAATCAACCAGATATCATGCTTCCTGGCCACAGTCTTCCAGAATCAAACCTTAGTCATGTTGCCAAGCCACAGGTTTCCACCATCAAACCTCAGACATGTTCCCAGGCCACAGGGTTCTAGAATCCACCGATGTCATGTTCCCAGGCCACAGGGTTCAAGAATCAATCCTCAGTTATGTTTCCAGGCTACAGGGTTCTAGAATAAAACCTCAGTCATGTTCCCAATCCACAGGGTTCCAGAACCAAGGCTCAGTCAGGTTCCCGGGGCACAGTATTCCACAATCTAAACAGATGTCACATGCCCAGTCCCCAGGGTTCCAGAATCCACCGGTATCATGTTCCCAGGCCACAGGGTTCCAGAATCAATCCTCAGTTATGTTCCCAGGCTACAGGGTTCCAGAATAAAACCTCAGTCATGTTCCCAATCCACAGGGTTTCAGAACCAAGGCTCAGTCAGGTTCCCGGGGCACAGTATTCCACAATCTAAACAGATGTCATGTTCCCAGGCCACAGTTTTCCAGAATCACGCCTCAGTCATGTTCCCAGGCCACAGGGATCCAGAATCAAACGTCAGTCATGTTGCCAGGCCACAGGTTTCTGCCATCAAACCTCAGTCACGTTCCCGGGCCACAGGGTTCCAGAATCAAGCCTCAGTCATTTTGCCAGGCCAGAGTGTTCCACCATCAAACCTCAGTCATGATCCCAGGCCACATGTTTCCACAATGAAACCTCAGTCATTTTCTCAGGCCAAAGGTTTCCAGAATCAAACCTCAGTCATATTCCCAGGACACATGGTTCCAGAATCAAACCTGAGTCATGTTCGCAGGCCACAGGTTTCAACAATCAAACATCACTCATGTTCCCAGGACACAGGTGTCCAGAATCAAACCTCAGTCATGTACCCAGGGAACAGGCTTCCAGCAACAAACCTTTGTCATATTCCCAGGACACAGGGTTCCAGAATCAAACCTCAGTCTTGTTCCCAGGACAGAAGTTTCCAGAATCAACCCGATATCATGTTTCCTGGCCACAGTCTTCCAGTATCAAACCTCAGTCATGTTGCCAGGCCACAGGGTTCCACCATCAATCCTCACTCATGTTCCCAGGCCACAGGGTTCCAGAATCAAACCGTTCTCATGTTCCCAGGCCACAGGGTTCCAGAATCCACCGATGTCATGTTAAAGGCCACAGGGTTCCAGAATCAAACCGTTCTCATGTTCCCGGGCCACAGGGTTCCAGAATCAAGCCTCAGTCATTTTGCCAGGCCAGAGTGTTCCACCATCAAACCTCAGTCATGATCCCAGGCCACATGTTTCCACAATGAAACCTCAGTCATTTTCCCAGGCCAAAGGTTTCCAAAATCAAACCTCAGTCATTTTCCCAGGACACATGGTTCCAGAATCAAACCTGAGTCATGTGCGCGGGCCACAGGTTTCAACCATCAAACCTCAGTCATGTTCCCAGGACACAGGTGTCCAGAATCAAACCTCAGTCATGTTCCCAGGGCACAGGCTTCCAGAAACACACCTCAGTCATGTTCCCAGGACACAAGTTTCCAGAATCAACTAGATATCATGCTTCCCGGCCACAGTCTTCCAGAATCAAACCTTAGTCATGTTGCCAAGCCACAGGTTTCCACCATCAAACCTCAGACATGTTCCCAGGCCACAGGGTTCTAGAATCCACCGATGTCATGTTCCCAGGCCACAGGGTTCGAGAATCAATCCTCAGTTATGTTTCCAGGCTACAGGGTTCTAGAATAAAACCTCAGTCATGTTCCCAATCCACAGGGTTCCAGAACCAAGGCTCAGTCAGGTTCCCGGGGCACAGTATTCCACAATCTAAACAGATGTCACATGCCCAGTCCCCAGGGTTCCAGAATCCACCGGTATCATGTTCCCAGGCCACAGGGTTCCAGAATCAATCCTCAGTTATGTTCCCAGGCTACAGGGTCCCAGAATAAAACCTCAGTCATGTTCCCAGTCCACAGGGTTTCAGAACCAAGGCTCAGTCAGGTTCCCGGGGCACAGTATTCCACAATCTAAACAGATGTCATGTTCCCAGGCCACAGTTTTCCAGAATCACGCCTCAGTCATGTTCCCAGGCCACAGGGATCCAGAATCAAACGTCAGTCATGTTGCCAGGCCACAGGTTTCTGCCATCAAACCTCAGTCACGTTCCCGGGCCACAGGGTTCCAGAATCAAGCCTCAGTCATTTTGCCAGGCCAGAGTGTTCCACCATCAAACCTCAGTCATGATCCCAGGCCACCTGTTTCCACAATGAAACCTCAGTCATTTTCTCAGGCCAAAGGTTTCCAGAATCAAACCTCAGTCATGTACCCAGGGAACAGGCTTCCAGCAACAAACCTTTGTCATATTCCCAGGACACAGGGTTCCAGAATCAAACCTCAGTCTTGTTCCCAGGACAGAAGTTCCAGAATCAACCCGATATCATATTTCTTGGCCACAGTCTTCCAGTATCAAACCTCAGTCATGTTGCCAGGCCACAGGGTTCCACCATCAATCCTCACTCATGTTCCCAGGCCACAGGGTTCCAGAATCAAACCGTTCTCATGTTCCCAGGCCACAGGGTTCCAGAATCCACCGATGTCATGTTAAAGGCCACAGGGTTCCAGAATCAAACCGTTCTCATGTTCCCGGGCCACAGGGTTCCAGAATCAAGCCTCAGTCATTTTGCCAGGCCAGAGTGTTCCACCATCAAACCTCAGTCATGATCCCAGGCCACATGTTTCCACAATGAAACCTCAGTCATTTTCCCAGGCCAAAGGTTTCCAAAATCAAACCTCAGTCATATTCCCAGGACACATGGTTCCAGAATCAAACCTGAGTCATGTTCGCAGGCCACAGGTTTCAACAATCAAACATCACTCATGTTCCCAGGACACAGGTGTCCAGAATCAAACCTCAGTCATGTACCCAGGGAACAGGCTTCCAGCAACAAACCTTTGTCATATTCCCAGGACACAGGGTTCCAGAATCAAACCTCAGTCTTGTTCCCAGGACAGAAGTTTCCAGAATCAACCCGATATCATGTTTCCTGGCCACAGTCTTCCAGTATCAAACCTCAGTAATGTTGCCAGGCCACAGGGTTCCACCATCAATCCTCACTCATGTTCCCAGGCCACAGGGTTCCAGAATCAAACTGTTCTCATGTTCCCAGGCCACAGGGTTCCAGAATCCACCGATGTCATGTTAAAGGCCACAGGGTTCCAGAATCAAACCGTTCTCATGTTCCCGGGCCACAGGGTTCCAGAATCAAGCCTCAGTCATTTTGCCAGGCCAGAGTGTTCCACCATCAAACCTCAGTCATGATCCCAGGCCACATGTTTCCACAATGAAACCTCAGTCATTTTCCCAGGCCAAAGGTTTCCAAAATCAAACCTCAGTCATGTTCCCAGGACACATGGTTCCAGAATCAAACCTGAGTCATGTTCGCGGGCCACAGGTTTCAACCATCAAACCTCAGTCATGTTCCCAGGACACAGGGGTCCAGAATCAAACCTCAGTCATGTTCCCAGGGCACAGGCTTCCAGAAACACACCTCAGTCATGTTCCCAGGACACAAGTTTCCAGAATCAACCAGATATCATGCTTCCCGGCCACAGTCTTCCAGAATCAAACCTTAGTCATGTTGCCAAGCCACAGGTTTCCACCATCAAACCTCAGACATGTTCCCAGGCCACAGGGTTCTAGAATCCACCGATGTCATGTTCCCAGGCCACAGGGTTCGAGAATCAATCCTCAGTTATGTTTCCAGGCTACAGGGTTCTAGAATAAAACCTCAGTCATGTTCCCAATCCACAGGGTTCCAGAACCAAGGCTCAGTCAGGTTCCCGGGGCACAGTATTCCACAATCTAAACAGATGTCACATGCCCAGTCCCCAGGGTTCCAGAATCCACCGGTATCATGTTCCCAGGCCACAGGGTTCCAGAATCAATCCTCAGTTATGTTCCCAGGCTACAGGGTCCCAGAATAAAACCTCAGTCATGTTCCCAGTCCACAGGGTTTCAGAACCAAGGCTCAGTCAGGTTCCCGGGGCACAGTATTCCACAATCTAAACAGATGTCATGTTCCCAGGCCACAGTTTTCCAGAATCACGCCTCAGTCATGTTCCCAGGCCACAGGGATCCAGAATCAAACGTCAGTCATGTTGCCAGGCCACAGGTTTCTGCCATCAAACCTCAGTCACGTTCCCGGGCCACAGGGTTCCAGAATCAAGCCTCAGTCATTTTGCCAGGCCAGAGTGTTCCACCATCAAACCTCAGTCATGATCCCAGGCCACCTGTTTCCACAATGAAACCTCAGTCATTTTCTCAGGCCAAAGGTTTCCAGAATCAAACCTCAGTCATGTACCCAGGGAACAGGCTTCCAGCAACAAACCTTTGTCATATTCCCAGGACACAGGGTTCCAGAATCAAACCTCAGTCTTGTTCCCAGGACAGAAGTTCCAGAATCAACCCGATATCATGTTTCCTGGCCACAGTCTTCCAGTATCAAACCTCAGTCATGTTGCCAGGCCACAGGGTTCCACCATCAATCCTCACTCATGTTCCCAGGCCACAGGGTTCCAGAATCAAACCGTTCTCATGTTCCCAGGCCACAGGGTTCCAGAATCCACCGATGTCATGTTAAAGGCCACAGGGTTCCAGAATCAAACCGTTCTCATGTTCCCGGGCCACAGGGTTCCAGAATCAAGCCTCAGTCATTTTGCCAGGCCAGAGTGTTCCACCATCAAACCTCAGTCATGATCCCAGGCCACATGTTTCCACAATGAAACCTCAGTCATTTTCCCAGGCCAAAGGTTTCCAAAATCAAACCTCAGTCATATTCCCAGGACACATGGTTCCAGAATCAAACCTGAGTCATGTTCGCAGGCCACAGGTTTCAACAATCAAACATCACTCATGTTCCCAGGACACAGGTGTCCAGAATCAAACCTCAGTCATGTACCCAGGGAACAGGCTTCCAGCAACAAACCTTTGTCATATTCCCAGGACACAGGGTTCCAGAATCAAACCTCAGTCATGTTCCCAGGACACAGGGGTCCAGAATCAAACCTCAGTCATGTTCCCAGGGCACAGGCTTCCAGAAACACACCTCAGTCATGTTCCCAGGACACAAGTTTCCAGAATCAACCAGATATCATGCTTCCCGGCCACAGTCTTCCAGAATCAAACCTTAGTCATGTTGCCAAGCCACAGGTTTCCACCATCAAACCTCAGACATGTTCCCAGGCCACAGGGTTCTAGAATCCACCGATGTCATGTTCCCAGGCCACAGGGTTCGAGAATCAATCCTCAGTTATGTTTCCAGGCTACAGGGTTCTAGAATAAAACCTCAGTCATGTTCCCAATCCACAGGGTTCCAGAACCAAGGCTCAGTCAGGTTCCCGGGGCA